>NW_028327174.1:123917222-124235514 GCF_987537825.1 Furipterus horrens | reverse complement strand
TGATTCTAAAATATGATAGAATACAGGCTGAGGCAAAAGTAGGTTTACAGTTGTTCATATGGAAAATAATACAATAATTAATAAATAATAGTGCAAGAATAAGCCTTGTGTTTTGCGAACTCAAACTGTAAACCTACTTTTGCCTCTCCCTGTATAGTAACTACAAAGAAGGGAAACATGCTGCCAATTATAACTGTAAGTCAGAAATTTTAAGATACAGCATAACTTCAGAGACATTCAAATATGAAAACTTCACATGTTAAATTGATGGAATATAATATATCTTGAAGATCTTTCCATTTTATTTTACAAGAGTTTTTCATTCTTTGGTCACTGCATAGAATTTCACTTCATAATGTACATGGCAGCTTTAATCAAGCCCTTATTGATACTCATTTGGATTGTTTTCAGTCTTTAGCTATAAAAAATAATGCTGTATCGAATACCTGTTACATATGCCATTTCATATGTCCAGATATGTAACAGGCATGGCTTTCAAAAGTGAATTGCTGAGTTAGAGGTATATATATTTATAATTTTGATAGATGTTATACCCATTTACAATCTCACTAGCAATGTATGAGAGGACTATAACTTCACCAACACAGGGGGGTTACCAAACTTTTGGGTTTTTGCCAGTCTGGCCAGTGGAAGATTATAGTCTCAATGTCATTTTCATTTATATTTCTCTTAAGAGCAAAGATTGAGTTTCCGAAAACCTTTTATACAAGTCTTTTGACCATTTTTCTATTTGGCTACTGGGTGCTTCCAATTTATATGCATTAGGTTCTTTAAATGTTAGGGAAATTATTATCTGTTAGGATTTACAAATGTTTTCTATTTGTCATTGCCTTGATTTTCTTACAGTCGTGGTGGTTATGTGTATTTTTCATGCAAAGTTTATACCTGAGCCTGCTAATTTTTGCACTTTTGGCATCTGGATTTTAGGTCATAGTTGGACTCAACAGAAGTTATTAAGGAATTCTCAAGTGTTTTCTTCCATTTCTCCTTGTCCTGGCCTTTATACTGTTGTTCTTGGGCATTTTACTTATATGTATATTTTAAACCCCACAATACACTGTTGTTAACAATAATCTTTCCATGTAGATACTATTTTTAGTGTCCTTAATACCTTTGTATAGATCCAAATTTCTAACTGGTATCATTTCCTTCTTCCTAAATGATTTTTCTTTTCACTTTTCATACAGTGCAGGTCTGCTAGTGATGAATTCTTTTCACCTTTGAATGTCCAAAAATGTCTTCATTATGCCTTTGTTTTTGAAAGATTTTTGCTTAGTATAGAATTCGAGTTTGGCACTTTTCTTTTTTATTTCAAGATATTGTTAATAATGTCTTATCATTTTCATTGGTTCCAGTAAGAAATCTGATATGCTTATCTCCGCTTCTGTATGTAGTATGGACTTTTTCCTCTGGCTGATTTTCAGATTTCCTTTTTATCACTGGTTTTCAGCAATTTGATTATGATGCAGTTTTCCTCATGTTTCTTGTGCTTAGGATTCATTGAACTTGGATCTGTGGGCTTATAGTGTTCATCAGTTTAGAAATTTTCAACAATTATTCTGTCTGCCCCCTTCTGTAATATATAATTACTTCTTTGTATTAGGCCATTTTATGCTATCCCACAGTTCACAGATGCTCTTTTCAATTTTTAGATTTTTTTTTCTTTCTCTTGCTCTGTTTCATTTGGAGAGGTTCACTGCTATACCTTCAAGTTCACTAATCTTTTATTTTATTTTCTTATCTGTCATTAATCCCATCAATGTACTTTTCATCTCATAGATTGTAGTTTCATCTTCAGAAAAGCTTGATTTGGGCCTTTTAAAATTTGTATTTCTACTTTTGAAACTCAATTTTAAAAGTAATGACCCTATTGAGATATAATTTATATACCATAGGACCTACCTATTTAAAGTGTACATTTCATTGTTGGTTTTTTGGAGTAATAGTATACTTTATATTAAATATTTAAATTTTAAATATTTTAAAAATAGTATGGGGGGGTACATAGTCTATTTACAGGGTTGTATAACTATCACCATAATCTAATTTTAGAACATTTTTATTATCCCAGAAAGAAGCCTTGTACCTAATAGCAGTCCCTCCCATTCCCTTTAACTTCTCCTCCATCCCAGCTCTAGGAAAGCACTAATCTTCTGTCACTATGTATTTCCTATTTTGGACATTTCATCAAAGTTGGATTATGTATTAATGATCTTTTGCAACTGGTTTATTTCACTCAGCATGTTTGTGAGGCTCATGTTGTAGCATGTATCAGTACTTCATTCCTTTTTATGACTGAATAAAACACCATTGTATGACTGTATTACATTTTGTTTATGTTCATTAGTTGATGGACATTTGGGTTGTTTCCACTTTTAGGCTATTATGAATAGTGCTGCTATGGACACATATACACAAGTTTTTGTGTGGATATATATTTTCATCTACTTACTGAAATTTGAATACAGTTATAATAACTTTTCATGTCTTTCTCTGCTAATTCTAACTTGTGCATAGGTTCTAGGTCTATTTTGATTGGTTGGTTATTCTCTTAATTATGGGTCCTGCTTTTCTGCTTCCTTGAATGTCTGGCAATCTAATTGGACGCTGAATTTTACCTTAGTGGATGCTGGATATTTTTGTATTTTTATAAATCTTCTTGAGCTTTGTTCAGGAATGCAGTTAACTTACTTGGGAACAGTTTCAAACTTTCCAGTCTTGCTTTTATGGTTTGTTAGGTGGGCCTGGGTCAGTGCTCAGTCTATTATTGAGGCAAGAGTAATCCAGAGCCCTGGGACTTGAGTTTTTATATAATGGCCCAGGAGGATACTTACTTTCCCAAAGCCTTGTGTGAATGCCTAACGCTGTTTGCTCTAATCCTTTCAGATGAGTCTTTCCTGGGCTTCTATTAATTTCCTCACATGCATGTTCTGTACTCTGTTAAATATTTGGGACTTTTTGCAAATCTGGGGTTCTCTCTTTGCAGCTTCCTGCCATGTCCTATGAACTCTTGCTGCCTTGGTTTCCCTGGACTCAGTTCCAGCTCTTCAACTCAGAGTCTGCTAGGTTATCTGGTCCCTGATACTCTCTATCTTGGTTATCTGTGTTTTCTTGTGTCTTTTATAGTTCTATTTTCTTACATTTAAATATTTTCTTTATTTGAAATTTATTCTGTTGTAAGATCATGGAGCCACTTTTATTTGTTTTTTCAGATGGCTACCTAATACCATTTATTTACTCAACATCTTTATCATCTTTATTGTGTATTACATTCTTGTATGTGTCTGGGTCTATTTCATAACTCCTGTTCTATTGTATATATGTCTATTAGGTGCCAGGAACATTCTGATTTGTAATAGAGGTCTTTTTTTCCCCCCCAAGTTTCAAGCATTTATTAATCAGTGTAAACCCTAACAAATAGACAAACATGATTTCATGCATTAGAAGGGGAAATATTTCCTGGTTATGTGGAAAATTGTGCGCATGGCTTCTGGAAGACCTTCATTCTAAGCAGCTTTATAGTGAAACATTTCATTTAGAAGTCTGGACCTTCTTTCTTCAGTTTGCTGTAATCTACATTCACTGGGTAGAACTTGTATTGCTCATTGGGACCCAGCTTGTTGTAGGGTTCTGGGTTATTCTTTCCGTCCCAACAGACATCTGGATTGAACAATGCCAGGCGCGTGACATACAGCATGCCCCAGTACCTCCGGCTCCAATAAATACAAAGAGGGGGATCAAGCTGGGATGCTTCTTGGCCTGACTGAGGACCTGACACAACATGGTCACAGCAGAGACTCCAGAAGCGGAGAAAAATAAAACTGCACTGCCCGCAGCAGGTAGTGCGCCGAGGATTAACGGACGTCCTGTAATAGAGGTCTTTTAATACAGTTTAATATCTGGTAGTGCTAACTCCTTTTTTAGACTTCCTTTTTTAGAAATAGATAAGTTTATCACTTACAGGTCCTGGAGGAGGGACACGAACCTCAAGGGACCCACAACAGGTCAAGTTAGGGTGCTGGCAGAGGAAGTTTATTTACTTATTTATTTTTAAATTTAGTATTTTGTGTTGTTTAGTTTCAGGTGTAGAGCAGAGAGAGAGCCATTTAGACCTTAAAAAAAAAAAAGTTGGCCCTGACCGGTATGGCTCAGTTGGTCGAGTGTCGTCATTCTGCAAAGCCAGAGGCCGCCAGTTTGATTCCTGGTCAGGGCACATGGCTTGGTTGCGGGCCTGGTCCTTGGTCCAAGTGCATTCAAGGGGTAGCCGATTGATATTTCCCACTCATATCGATATTTCTCTCCCTCTTTCTTCCTCCCTTCCTCTCTCTCTAAAATAAATTTTTAAAAAATACAGCACTGTAGTAATCAAAACAGTATGGTATGGGCATAAAGACAGACATAGATGGATGGAACATAATAGAGCCCCAAAGTAAGCCCGTATGTATATAGTCAAATGATCTTTGACAGAGGTGCTGAGGGTTACACAATAGAGAGAGTCTCTTCAACTCATGCTGTTGGGAAAACTGTGTATCCACATGCAGGAGAATGAAGTTGGACTCCTATCTTACATCATACACAAAATTAACTTGAAGTAGATTAAAGACCTAAATGTAAGACTTGAAACTACAAAACTCCTAGGGAAAAAAAAAAAAGCTTCATGACATTGGGTTTGGCAATGATTTATTGGATTTGGCACCCAAAGCACAGGCAAAAAAAGCAAAAATAGACAAATGGGAATATATCAGACTTAAAGATATCTGTGCATCAAAGTACACAATTCAGAGTGAAAAGGCAAACTACAGAATGGGGAAAGTATTTGTGAATGATATGTTACATGAATTAATATAAGGGTTAAATATCCAAATGCAGTAGTCCCTCTCTATATTGCGGTTCACTTATCACGGCCTCACTGTATCGCGGGATTTTAAAAAATATTATATTTAATTATCGCAGATTTTTCGCTATATCGCAGGATTTTGTGGTACTGTATACATATGTTGTTAAAGTTATGTAGGTTTAAGAGTGTAGAATATGTTTAAGAACATGAGTAGTGTTTATAAAAGTGTGGAAAAGGTTAATAAGGGAGTGGGAAAGGTTTATAAGTGTGTGGGAAGCGTTTATAAAGCCTTAAAATAGATATAAATACTAAAATAAATGTAGGGTTCCTACTTCACAGATTTTCACCTACCGTGGGGAGTGGGGGGGTGGTCTAGAATGTAATACCTCCTATAAGTGAGAGGATACTGTATAGAGAACTACAATTCAACAACAAAAACAATCCAATTAAAACATGGGCAAAGCACATTTCTCCAAAGATGATATACAAATGCGCAACAATCTGTATTAGAAAAAGCCCCCCACGCCCCGTCTTCCCTCCTGTGTGTCTACTTTATTGTCACACAGAATACCTCATTTTTGACACTTCTGGTCACCAAATGTGTGAGTGTTTTCCCACACCAAGAAATTATGTGACACCAGCTGAGTGTCTTTGGGGAATACTTCCAGGGTTGACAGACTAAAGAGAGAGGCTGACAACTCCAGCATTACGTCGAGAGGTTATTAAGGGGACTTACATACCAGGTGATATCACACCAGGCACCAAGGGGTTGTCTGGGACAGGGCAGCATGGATTAGGGGTTTTGGGTCATGTCATGCCCCAGATGAGGGGAAAACACCTTACAGATGCTCAGAGGAGGACAAGGACCTGTTCTAGGAACCAGCACACCTGGGGCACAGGGCAAGGGTAGACAGCCTCTGAGGGGTGTGGGTAACAGTCTCTCTTTTGGCCCAGATCTAGCTGGGTCCGGCATGAGTGACCTGCAGCGGGCAGGCAGTGTCAGTCAGCAGTCACATCATGGAACAGTCTCTCCTCTGCGGTCCTACAATTTAACTCATTTTAAAAATATATATTTTATTGATTTTGCTATTAGAGTTGTCCCAGTTTACCTCCCTTTGCTCCCTCCACCCAGTAACGGGGTTACCTCCAGCAATCCCCCCCTTAGTTCATGTCCATGGGTCATGCATATGAGTACTTTGGCTACTCCACTTCCCATACTGTTCTTAACTTCCCGCTGTCTATTCTGAAGCTACCATTTTTTACTTCTTAATCCCTGCACCTTTTCCCCCATTCTTCACCTTTCCCCTCCCAATTGATAACCCTCAAATGATCTCCATACCTATGATTCTGTTCCTGTTCTGGTTATTTGTTTATAGTTTGTTTTTGTTTTTATTTTTTAGATTCTGTTAATAGTTGTGAGTTTGTTGTCATTTTAATGTTCATAGTTTTGATCTTCTCCTTCTAAAGTCCCTTTAACATTTCATATAATAATGGCTTGGTGATGATGAATTCCTTTAGCTTTACCTTGTCTGGGAAGCACTTTATCTGCCCTTCCATTCTGAATGATAGCTTTGCTGGATAGAGTAGTCTTGGTTGTAGATCCTTGCTTTTCATCACATTGAATACTTCTTGCCAGTCCTTTCTTACCTGCAAAGTTTCTTTTGAGAAATCAGCTGATAGTTTTATAGGCACCCCTTTCTTTGTAGGTAACTCTCTGCTTTTCTCTTGCTGCTTTTAAGATTCTCCCTTTATCTTGAACCTTTGGCATTTTAATGATGATGTGTCTTGGTGTGATCCTCTTTGGGTCTAGCTTGTTTGGGACTCTCTGTGCTTCCTGGACTTGTGTGTCTATTTCCTTCACCAAATTAGGGAAGTTTTCCTCATTATCTTTTCATATTAGTTTTCACTTTCTTGCTCTTCTTCTTCTGGCACCCCTATGGTTTGGATGTTGGCACGTTTAAAGTTGTCCCAGAGTTTCCTAAGCCTGTCCTCATTTTTTTGAGTTCTTGTTTTTTCATTCTGTACTGGTTCACTGTTTATTTCTTCCTAATGTTCCATATCATTGATTTGAACCCTGGCTTCCTTCCCTTCACTATTGGTTTCATGTGGGTTTTCCTTCGTTTCACTTAGTATAGCTTTCACTTCTTCCCTTATGTATTTGCCATACTCAAGCATGTCTGTCGAGTCTGTGAGCATCATTATCACCAGTGTTTTGAACTCTTCATAAGTTAGGTTGGCTGTTTCCTCTTTGCTTAATTCCCCCACTGGAACCTTTATCTTCTCCCTCTTTTGGGCCATACTTCTATGTCTCAACTTGACAGCTTCCTGTGTTTGCCTTGGTGTCTTAGAGCTGTCACACCTGTCATGCTGTAAGGGGAGGAGCATTAGGTGTGCAGTGCAGGGCAACCTATTTCACCACATTGTGGCGCTATATGTAGGGGAGGGGTCTGAGAGGGAACAATGCCTCTTGCTCGGCACTCGCCCCTTTTCCAGGCACTTCTCCCACTTCCTGTATGGGACTGGCGCCCTTCTAACTGTTGCCCTGGTTGTGCTTCCCAGGGCAGGTGGGTCTGCAGACCTTCTAGGGCCATGGGGGTCCTCTAAACAAATGGATTCTGCTGAGAGACTGGCAGTTTCTTTTGCCTCCCCAGCCCCCACTTATTTTCACAGTCAGAAGTAATGAGGCTTTATTTTCTCCAGCACTGGAACCGTGAGGTGCACAGTCTGGTCTGGGGCTGGGATCGCTCCTCAGGTGTCCCTCTCAACTTTTATAACATGTGACCGTGCTTTCTGCCATTCAGCCACAGCCACTGCCTTGCCACTATCACAGTGCATCGTCTCCACCCCAGCTCCGGCCCTCCTACCTGTCTGGATGAGTATTATTTCTTTATATCTTTATTTGTTGGACTTCCATACATTCGACTTTCTGGTAGTTCTGGTTGTTTTTAGTTTTGAGGTAGCTCTATTCCTTCTTATGGTTGTAGAGGGAGGCAAAGCAGGTCAACCTTCGCCTCCATCTTGGCTGGAAGTCTGGGCCATATTTCTCTGTTTCCTCATTTTGGCAGCCTCCCTCTCTTTGTTTCTGCATTAGGTAGAGCTGCTTCAACTTCCTGCCTTAGTAGTGTGGCCTATTGTAGAAAAGTGCACCTGTAAGTTGTATGGATGGAGCCTTAGGTAATTGCTAGAACAGGCAGCGTGTGTCACTGCTCCAAGGCTTCTGTGTAGCGGAGGGCTGGGAGAGGGTACAATGCCACTGCCTGACCTCTGGAGTTCTACCTGGGAGGAAGCCACCTCCCAGCACTCTTCCCAATGCCAGCCACCTTAATCTCTCCCTGTATGCCATTGGTGCTCTTCCAGCTGTTACCCAATGCTGAATCCCAGAGGGAGTGTGTCTGTGCAATTCCCAAGTCTTTTGCATTGCAGGCCCTATTAGAGGAGTCTCCTGAAAATCCTGCAGTTTTTTCTGCCACCCAAATCCTCACTGGTTTTTGCTGCCAGAAGTTATGGGGACTTATTTTCCTGGCACTGGAACCTGAACTGGGGCTGGGTTCCCTCGCTCCCAAGGTATTTTTCCCAATTTTTATCCACCACATGTGGATGTGGGACTGCTCATTCCGCCTCTCTGCGTGTCTCCGTGTCTCCACTCCTGCAACTCACCTGGATAATGTGGCTTCTTCTAATCCTTGGTTCTTGGACTTCCATACAGCTTGATTTTCTGATGTTTCTGTGTGATATCTGTTTTGTAGTCTAGTTGTGCAAGAAGGCAAGGCGTGTTTCCTTACGCCTCCATCTTGACCGGAAGTCTAACTTCTTTTTTTAATTTTATTTTGTATTGGTTTTAGTTGTACAGTTTAATGGTTAGACAGTCATATACTTTACATAGTATTTCTCTCACTATTTCCAGTACTCAACTGTTACAATACACAGTTATTGCTTGACTTGATTTGACACTGCCTGGAGGTAGCATCAGATCCCACAGGTTAATGGCTCTGTCCCATAAGACCACCATCCCCTCCTGTGCTTCGGACCTGTTAGCTGTAAGTCAGAGGTCCCCATAACTCCTCTTTCTGGTTTAATTTATTTGCTAGAATGGCTCACAGAACTTAGGAAAACTGTTTACTTACATTTACCAGTTTATTAAAAGTATATGAATAGGATACAGATGGTTATTCAGATGGAAGGGATGAGAAGGTCAAAGTATATGGGATGGGCCATGGAGCTTTCATGCACTCTTTTTTCATGCACCCCGCTTTCCCAGCACCTCCATGTGTTCACCAATTTGGAAGCTCCCATATTATCAGGATTTATGGAGCCTTCCTCACAGAGGCACAGTCAATTTCAGCTCCATTTCCATTCTCTCTCCTCTAGAGAATTTGGGTGGGGCTGAAAATTCCAGCTTGTAGTATGGCTTGGTCTTTCTGGTGACAGTTCCTACCCAGGAGCCTACCCAGTCACCTCATTAGAACAAAAGATGCTCCTATTACCCAGGAAAGTCCAAGGAATTTAGTATCCTGTGTCAGGAGCTGGGGTCAAAGACCTAAAATTAGAACAAAAGTTACTCCAACTGTTCTTATCACTTAGGGTTTTAGGAGCTCTGGGGCAGAGACCAATATATGTATTTTTTTATTATTCCACATAAGCATATGAAAAATATTCGGCATCAATAATTACTAGGGAAGTGCAGATCACAACCATGATAAGATATCACCTCACACCTGGCAGGATGACCACTACCCCTCTTACAAAGCCCATATAACAAGTGTTGGCAAGAATGTGGAAAAATTGGAACCCTTGTGCCCTGCTGAAGGGAATATAAAATGGTGCTGCTACTATGGAAAACAGCATGGAGATTTCTTTAAAAATTAAAACTAGAGCTACCATATGATCCAGCAATCCCACTTCTGGGTATATATGTCCAAAAAATTGAAAACAGAATCTCAAAGAGAGCATTGCAAACCCATGCTCACCGCAGCATTTTCCACAGTAGCCAAGAGCTGGAAGCAACCTGAATGTCCATTAAGAGATGATTGTATAAGGAACATGTGGTATAAACATACACAGGACTGTTACTTCAGCCTTAAAGAAAAATGGTAATTCTCTCACATTCTACAACATGAATGAACCTTGAGGACATTATGCTTAGTGAAATAACTCAATCATAAAAAGACAAATACTGTATGATTCCACCTGTAAGGTATCTAAAGTAGTCAAACTCTTCGAACCAGAATGTAAGTGGTGGTTGCCATTCTGGAGCGAGGAGGACAAGGGGGTTGCTGTTCACTGGGTATAGAGTTTCAGTTTTTCAAGATGAAAAAGTTTGAGAGAGGCGTTGCATAACATGAGCGTGTAGTTAACACAGGTAGTGTACACTTAAAAATGGTTATGATGGTAAATTGTTACGCTGTCTTTGATCACAAAAAATACCTTATAGTTTTAGAAAACTCAGTTTCACATCTATTTCTATTTGCATACTAATCTTAATATTGCTATCTGTGTAGGTGTTCCTTCCTGGAATATATTAGGCTCCTGGAGATCAAGAATCCAGATTTCAGAGAATGTTTTGCTGTATCCTAAGCAAATAAGTGCATCTGACAAATGTTGTAAAGGTTACTTCCAGGAGTGGAACAGATTATTTGAAATTGGAGTTATTTAGGATGTGTAGTTAAGCACAGAGTGCTTGCACATATTGATTTAACTTAAACAAAAATAAAATAAAATAAAATAAACTTCACCAGGAGTAATTTTTAACAGAATTTTTAGTACTTTGTGACTTTTTTTTTTCAATAGAAAGATTATACTTTCTGCTTTCAGGCGTGTTTTTCAATTGTAACTATTCAGATAACTGTAAAATATAAAGCTGCTCCATAGTCACAAGCTAAGTATTGCTTTGTTATAAAAAAATCAAATTTCAAATTTAAAAGACGACTAACTTAAAATTACGTTAAACCTAGCCAAGAGCCTTTTTCTCCTCAAAGTACTGTATAAGCAAATTTTTCTTAAAATCCTTGGACTTACAGTTTCATGTAGGGCTGCTGCAGGGAGCTAAATATTACTGCTGTGAAAATCTGTCTTGTTAAAAAAATGACCTGTAAGTAAAGATAGTGTGTGCCACTGCTGACTAAGGCTTTCTGGCTCTGGTGATAGAGGGCTCTCAGTGAACATCCCAACAAAGTTGTGCTACTTCCTGCTTTCTTCTGGATCACCCAGAGTGTTTCTTCTTGGGTATCTCGGCCCCCAAACCCCCCAGCCCCCCAAGGAAGCAAAGCTTTGGAGGGAATTGATCCTGGAAATGCTCAAATAAAGCAAATCGTTACACCATACGGGTTGTAGTGTTTCCCCCGCCCCCCATCTTTCCTTTTGAAAAATGAAATATTGAATCTTGAAGGCTATATCATATAAAACAAGCAGTTTTGGAAGTTACTTATCTGAGCCATTTAATTATTTTTTTTCTTTTTAAAAAATATTTTATTTTATATGTTTTTAGAGAGAGGAGGAAGGAGAAAGAGAGGGAGAGAAACATGAGTGTATAAGAGAACCAACCAGTGGCCTCTCTCACGCCCTCACCCAGAGGGACCTGGCTTGTAACCCAGGCATGTTTGGGATTGAACTGGCAACCTTTTGGTCTGCAGACCAGCGCTCAGTACATGAGCCCTACCAGCCAGGGCTCATTTAATTATTTTTTCATAGGCTTTCCTTGAAGCCACACTGTGATATAATAATGAGAATTTGGGGCTTTTTTTGTTTTAATGCTGTAGGGCAATTACTGGTATATACGCTCCTATATGTGAATTGATTCAGGATACATTGATTTTATTAGTTCAAAGCTTTGTTTTACCCGGTTGTCACAGCTGAGTGACCCTGCGCAAGGTACGTAATCTTCCTTGGCACTGGCTCTCTCATCTGTAAAATGAGGGCAATGAAACCTGTACCATAAGAATAAGTGAAAAATAACTGAGATAATATGTGTAAAGTGACTAGACTAGGATGTACTCGGGAAATGAAAATTTCCTTTTCCTCTAGCCTCGTTTGCCCTTCCTCCATTTATTTGTTCATTTGCTTATTAAGCAGACAACTACCGAGCGCCTGTTGGGTCCTAGGCACTGTACTAGGCAAGGTGTGTTTCTGACTACAGGTGTTCTCATTCTCTTCAAGAAGCTGAAAAAATCAGAGTTGGATGTTAGGATCAAGACTCTTGGAACCAAAGACTCTAAAAGCAGAAGGAAAGCCACAGCTCCCTTGCTTTTGTTTTTCTGACAGTTGCAGGCCTTTTGTTTCTTGTCAGAGGTTCTAAATTAGAAACCGATGGACTGACTTCCTCTCTGCTGTTCATTATAGTAACCACTAACCATGTTAGCAGATAATGAACATTTCCATCATCACAGAAAGTTCTGCGCAGTGGTGTTCTAGCTAGTGTGAGAGTTGGATCATTAGTAGATTACTATTTTTTAAGATAATGAGGAGAGGTGTGAGAAGAGCTCCAGATTATTCTGCTACATTTATGGGAGTTGAAGCAATTCTTAGTTGGAGGTATATGACATGGTATTATTAACAGTCAGTTTTCTCCTTGTTCTCAATCCAGAGTACTTTTTAAATAACGTGTTTGATAGACTATAAAGAATGGCAGATGAAATTTCCATTCAATGATAAATCCTATTTTTGTGAAATTTCCTTTGTGAAAATTTTAGGGCGTTAGGGAACTGTCTTTTATTTTTTTAGTGTTTTATAGGCTGAGAAAGGGTAAAAATATTATTCTAGTAATCTGAAAGAATCTTTATTTGCTACACTATCTTTTCTGGAGCTCTTTCATTTTTTAAAGTTGCAGTAATTTACTATTCACAATCTAATACTGCACTTAATTAGGTCAAGATAATTCTTAATTATATTCTATACAAAAATATTTGTTAATTCTGTCGTCTCTCTACAGATCTATACAAAATATTTTATATTCTGTAGTATTTTCATGGATCTAAAATTTGGGGGGGCCACCTCAAACCTTCCTCCCTCATCCCTTTAAAAAAGTAAAGTATAGATTGTATACAGTAAAATGCACAAGTTTATGTGTACAATTTGAATTTTTACAAGTGTATACTGTTCTCTCTGGGCCCCTTTCCCTCTTACCCTAAACAATCAGTTATTTCTATCAGTATACATTCATTTTGCCTGTTTTTGAACTCTGTATTGAGAATCACATGGTATGAACTCTTTTGTGTCTGTCTTGCTCAGCATAGTGTTTTAGAAATGCATCCATTTTGTTTTGTGTATCAACACCTTATTGTTTTGTTTTTGCTGAGGAGTGTTGCATTGTATATATGAATGTCGTACAACCTGTTTATCCATTTTGCTGTTGATGGAAATTTGTGTTATTTCCAGTTTCTGGCATTGCAAAGCTGCTACAAATACTCATATACCAGTCCTTTTGTAAACATGGGTTTTACTTTCTCTTGGATATACATACATTACTAGAAGTTGGATGGCCGGGTCATAGGAAGAGGTGTATGTAACTTTGTAAGAAACTGCTAAACTTTTCCAAAGTCTTAATACCATTTTACATTCCCATTAGCAATGTTGGAAAGTTCTAATTGCTTTACTTCTTCTCCAACAATTGGTGTTATTCTTATTTTGCCATCTAGTGGTTGTCAGGTGGTATTTCATTCTGGTTTTAATTCGCATTTTCCTGATTTAAATCCCTTTTTCATGGGTTTATAGGCCATTCCTGTAATTTCTTCATAAAGTGTCTTCAAATCTTTTGCCCTGGTTAACATTAAAAAACTTAATATGTACCCTTAGTCCTCTCTTTTAAAAACGTTTTATTCTATTTTTTCCATAACCTTTTATCCCCCTTATACCTTCTTCTACCTTCACCCACTTGCCTGTTCACCCCCACAATCACCATACTGATGTCCATGTCCATGAACTCTTTTTTTTTTTTCTGATCCCTGCACCCCTAACCCTCCCACCCAGAGCTGTCAGCCTGCTCTCTATCTATGCATCTGTCTCTGTTTTCCTTGTTGGTTCAGTTTGTTCATTAGATTCCATATTATGAGTGAAATCATATGGTATCTGTCTTTCTCTGGCTGGCTTATTTCACTCAACATAATGTTCTCCAGGCCTGTCCATGCCGTCGCAAAGGGTAAAATTTTCCTTTTTATGATTGAGTAGTATTCCATTGTGTAAATGTCCCATAGTTATTTCATTCACTCATCCATTGATGGACACTTGGGCTGTTTCCAATCTTGACTATTGTAAATAACGCTGCAATGAACATAGGGGTCCTTATATTCTTCTGAGTTAGTGTTTCAGGATTCTTCGGATAAATTCCCAGAAGTGGAATCAATAGGTTGGTCATAAGGCAGTTTCATTTTTAATTTTTTGACATAACTCCATATTGCTTTCCGCTGTGGCTTCACCAGTCTGAATTCCCACTAACAGTGCAAAAGGGTTCTCCTTTCTCCACATTCTCACCAGCACATACTCTTTGTTGATTTATTTATGATAGCCATTCTCACAGGTATGAGGTGATACATCTCGTTGTGGTTTTAATTTGCATCTCTCTGATGATTAGTGACATTGAGGCCATCTGTATGTCCTCTTTGGAGAAGTGTCTATTCAGGTCCTCCGCCCATTTTTTAATTGAATTGTTTGTTATTTTGGTGTTGAGCTTTATAAGTTCTTTATAAATTTTGGATATTAACCCCTTTTCAGATATATCAACAAATATGTTCTCCCATTCTGTGAGTTGTCTTTATTTTGCTGATGATTTCCTTTACAAAACCTTTTTAGTTTGATGTAGCCCATTTGTTTATATTTTCTTTTGTTTCCCTTGCTTGAAGAAATTATCTGATAAAATATTGTTACTAGCAATGTTTGAGATTTTACTGCTTATGTTTTCTTCTAGGATTTTTATGGTTTCGAGTCTTAACATTTAAGTCTTTAATCCATTTTGAATTTATTCTTGTGTGTGGCATGGGAAGATGGTCTAGTTTCATTTTTCTGCATCTGTCTAATTTTCCCAACACCATTTATTGAATAAACTCTTAGCCCATTGTATGTGTTGCTTTTTCTGTCAAATATTAATTGACTATAAAGGCCTTGACTTGTTTCTGGGCTCTCTATTCTGTTTCATTGATATACTAAAAAGTCCAGCCATTGTTAATATAATGAGAATGGTTTACACCACATTGATGTAACCTGGCAGCCAAGGAGAGTGGACTGGAATGCGTATTCATGAACAATGATGACTTCATTGTACTAGTCAGTGGGGGTGGTAGATGCTGTGAGTGTGAGTATATGTACTCTGTGGCTGTCGCATTCAAAATGAGCAAGTAGAACAATGAATCTGCATCAAATTTTGCATTAAGCTTGAATATTCCTCCACGGAAACTATTCAGATGATTCAGAAAGCTTTTGGGGATGATGCAATGAGTGCAGCGCAAATAAAAATATGGCACAAATGCTTCAAAGATGGTCCAGGATCTTTTGAAAGTGATTCACATTCTGGAAGGCCTGCAACAAGCCGAACACCTCAGAATGTTGAACATATACAGGCTGCAGTCAACAAAGATCGGGGACTGACATTGAGAGAACTAGAAGTTGATCTGGGGATTCCAAAAACTTTGTTTGAGATTTTAATGCAGGATCTTGGCATGAAATGTGTCATGGCAAAATTTGTTGCACAGTTTCTGGCACCAGAGCAGAAGGAACATGGTGCTGTAGTTGCTTATGACTGATTTAAACTGCTACCAATGAACCAGATTTCCTCAAGGTCATAACTTTGAAGGGGACTGAGGCATCATTGTCCCATGTATAATGTTTCTTGTATCTTCTTCAATAAATCTTTCATAGTCCATGGCTGGATAGTTTCTGGACAGACATTGTATGTGCTTGTTTTTATGCCAGCACTATGCTGTTTTGATTACCATGGCATTACAGTATAGTTTGATATTAGGTAGCGTGATTCTTCCAACTTCGTTCTTTCTCAAGATCGCTGTTGTTGTTTGGGGCCTTTTGTGGTTCCATATAAGTTTTTGAAATATTTGTTCTAGTTCTGTGAAATACGTCATTGGTATCTTGATAGGAATTGCGTTGAATCTATAGATTACTTTGGGTAGTATGAACATTTTTTAAAGATTTTGTTTATTTTTAGAGAAAGGGGAAGGGAGGGAGTAAGAGACGGAGAGAAACATCAATGTATGAGAAATGCATGGATCAGTTGCCTCTCACACACCCCCATCTGGGGACCAGGCTCGCAAACCAAGCATATGCCCTGACTGGGAATTGAACCACAACCTTTCAGTTCCCATACCAGCACTCGATCCACTGAGTCACACCAGGCAGGGCAGTCTGAACATTTTTAATGATGTTAATTCTTCCTATTTATGAATGCAGTATGTGCTTCTACTGATTTGTATCTTCTTCAGTTTCTTTCTTCAGTAATCCTCTCTTCTCTATACCATTTTCTTAAAAACTGCAGCCAAACTGGCATGACAATTTTAAAAAGGCTCCCTAACAGGTTCCGCTATAGAAAAAAAATACTTACTGACATGACTAGTGGCCTAGAATAGTGATAAGTCCTAAACATTTTTAGGAGGGCTGTGAAATACCATTGGAGGTAAAGAATGAGTTTTGTGGGACTTACGGCCAAGACAGAGGCGTAGACAGGCACGCTGCATCCCCCTTCCACAACTAAGAAGGAATACAACTACCTCAAAACTAGAAACAACCAGAAGTTCCAGAAAATCAAACTGCATGGAAGTCCAGCAAACAAAGATATAAAGAAGAAATACTCATCCAGACAGGAGCGACAGCTCTACCTGGGACGCAGAGGCAAACAAATGACACGGAGCCTGTCAGAATGAGGAGACAGAGAAGTATGGCCCAAAAGGGGAAATGGATCAAGGTTCCAGTGGGAGGACTAAGCGATGAGGAGATAGCCAACCTAACAGATGCAGAATTCCAAACACTGGTGATGAAGATGCTCACAGGCTTGACAGATATGCTTGAGTATTGCTCATAATAGAAGTGAAGGCTATGCTAAGTAAAATGATGGAAAATCCACACAAAACCAATGGTGAAGGGAAGGAAACCAGGGTTCAAATCAATGATTTGGAACATAAGGAAGAAAAAAACAGTCATCCAGTGCAGAATGAGGAAGCGAGAATTGAAAAAAATGAGGAAAACTTCCCAAATTTTGCTAAGGAGATGGACATACAGGTCTGGGAAGCACGGAGGGTCCCGGGCGAGCTGGACCCAGAGGGGACCACACAAGGACGCATCATGATTGAGATGCCAAAGGTGAAAGATAGAGAGGCCTGGGGGCAGTAAGAGAGAGGCGGAGAGTTGCCTACAGGGGGGTGCCTATAGGACTATCAGCTGATTTCTCAGAGGGCACTTTGCTGGCAGAAAGGGACTGGCAAGCAGTATTCAATGTGATGAAAGGCAACCTGCAACCAGGATTACTCTATCCAGCAAGGCTATCATTTGGAATGGAAGGCAGATGAAGTGCTTTCCAGACAACAAGGTAAAGCTAAAGGAGTTCATTGTCACCAAGCCATTATTATACGAAATGTCAAAGGGCCTTACTTAAGAAAAAGAAAATCAAAACTATGAACACTAAAATGACAACAAACTCACAACTATCATCAACTGAATTTGAAAAATAGAAACAAAATCCAACTAAGCAAACCAGAATAGGAACAGAATCATAGGTATGGGGATCATTTGGAGGGTTATCAGCTGGGAGGGGGAGGGGGGAGATATGGGGAAATGATTGATGCAGGGACTAAGAAGCATAACTGGTTGGTACAAAATGGGGGAAGTTAAGAACAGTATAGGAAAGGGTGAAGCCAAAGAACTTACATGCATGACCCATGGACATGAACTAAGGGGGGTGGGATTGCTGGAGGGAAGCGGGGTACTGGGCAAAGGGGAGCAAAGGGGAAAAAAATTGGAACTACTGTAACAACATAATCAGTAAGTTATACTTACAGAATGAGTGTTGTGAATAAAAATTTGCTTCTGATAAGGCAGTTATATATATTAAACATACTCATTAAGTTGTCTTAATTCACTGCCAAGATATTTGAAATGAGACAGATCGTTTATTTATCCTTCCTTCCCTTTGAAATGCTTATTTTGGTAGATAAATTAGAATTTATTAAAGTTCTTGGCTTTGGATCCTAGGAAAATACCTGTCTGCAGAAGTTGACTGCTTTACTACTGTGTGACTTCTCTTTCTGGCTCAAGTGTCTGACTGCCATGACAATGATCCAAATGTTTTAGGACACGTTAATGATGCCAGATCTTGACTCTGTCACAGTGACAGAAACTGCCCTCAGCCAGTTTGATCTTGCATGGCTCTTAGGACTTCTTGATAGATAACAGTAGCTGCAGGAAAACTCCAGGTAGATGGGGTCTATCCTTTCCTCCACAACCTTGCTACCAGGTTATATATAATGAAAGGTAGCCTCAGATAAAACATTTTTCCATACAACAGTCATTTATTAAATATTCTTAGTGAGCAGGCACAAAATATAATAATCTGTCCTATAAGCTTAGCTTCTTCAGTTTTAAGCATTCTAACCATTCCTTTTATGAAACGTTCTGCAGGGGCGCAAAAAATAATTTTCTAACCACCTTTCTAAGTTCTGTCTGGTCTGGTAAGCAAAGTAACATGAGACAAATTAACAGGAGAAAAATGTCTAGAACTTATTTCAGATGCACTTGCGGGGCTGCCATAAGAATATGAGACCCAAGGAGGCATTAGACAGTTGAAGTTTACATGCCGTTCTGGACAGAGGAGAGAGAGGCAAGGGTCTGGGATTTCAAAGGGGAAACAGGCAGTTTTCAGGTAGAGCAAACGTGTGAGAAACAAATTCCTCGTGGTGCACCCAGAAACAATGGTACTCTGAGGGAAGGCCGACAAACAGGCTTTTGCCAGCTTTCTGCCACATTTAATTTATTATGATGCTAAGGTCATGCTCCCTTTCTTTAAGCAGATTTTTCTCTCTGAATTTCTTAAAGGGGGTGTGTGTAAAAGGCTTTTTTCTAAGTCTTGTTTCTTAACAACGAGCTTAAAAATCAATATAACAAAAGGTTTGTTCTGAGGTGTCAAAGTGTGTTGCTTTGAATTGCCATGAATGGAGGTTGTCGCAGCCTATACGAGGAGGGACCCCAAAATGACCCAGAATTTATTTATAAAAAGTATAAAAATTGTGTATTCTTACCTGTTTAAACTTCAGTCACTTTCAAAGTACTCTCCATTTCTTCTCACTACTCAAAAGTTTTTGAACTCGTCGATTTTGATGCCTTCTAGTGCTTCTGACATTTTCTGTTTCACCTCTTCCACATCAGCAAAACGTTTCCCTTTGAGGACTTTTTTCATCTGGGGAAACGAGCAACAAAAAGTCACTTTGGGCAAGATCAGGTGAATTGCGGGGTGGGGGTGGGGCGCAGAGGCATAGGGGTAATGCTGTTTTGGGTCAAAAACTGCTGAACAGGGGTAGGTGTGCTCGTAAATCACCCATCATGAAAAGGGCAAACACATTCAGAGTCTTCAAAAAAAATTCACTGAAGCCAAATGCAGCTTCTCACAACAAGCCAGCTAGTACACTCATACCGATGGGTTCCTAGAACACTCACCTGCAGGAGAAGCCTGTGCTACAAGGGGCCCACCCTCCAGAAGATAATTCTGGGAATTTTTTTACCCCCCCCCATATTCCTACCCACAGGCAATGTTAGTTCCCCCACAACCTCAGCAACACAACGCCTTTTCAAACTCCTTTGGTTTTTACCAGTCTGAAGGAAAACTAGGACCTTGTAGTTTAAATTGGCATTTTGTTATTTCTTTAAGAACATAAAATTGGAGGTGGGCATCTTTGTGAGATGAATTTCAAATATTTTTCAGTTTATCTCATTGTTTATATGTCTATTGCCACAGACTTTTAAAAATAGGTGTCAATTTAGTGGTCGATTATCTTATGACTTTTATATTTTCGTTTAGAAAGGCCTTCTCCAGCTGGGCACAAAAAGGAATTCCTGGTTTTGTTTTATACATTAAAGGCCTTTTATTTGTCTGGAATTTTAGAATAAAGTTAGGGCGGTTTACTTTTGAGGTAAAAACGTGTATGTAATGTATAATCTATACATGGTACTAGGATTACAAATACAGTGTGATTCTCGGGAAAGTTGTTGCTTGTCAGTTTTAAGGTAGGGTCATTGCAAAATTTTTCACGAATTACTGAAGTAACATTTTTCTGTAGGAAACTTGGAAAAGTAAAGACGAAATGAAAACCACCCCGATCCCAGCACCGTATTATTTATAACAAAATTGGGACTAAACTCATACTGTATTTTTTTTTCATTTGAGACTGAACAGGAACATGGGTTTAGAAAATAGTTTAAATTGTTCCTTAGCACGGTGTCATAATTTTTGTTTTTAACCATAATTAAGGCCTTTAAAGGAGTGAATGACCACAGTAGTTGGCTTATTAAATTTTGAACTATTTTGAAGACGTCCATTGTAAATAAGACGCCAGCACTCCCAAGGAACCTGACACTCGGGAAGTCTGGACCGAAGAGCGGACGCGCAACTCACATGCATCGGGGGTCTCCCAGCTGGGTGCCGGGGAGGAGCAAGGAGGGGGCGGTGCTTTTCAGGGACTGCGCCTCCCCGCCTGACTCGACTGCAGCGCCCCCTTGTGGCGGCGGCCAGGGCGACGGAGGGAGGTGCCCGGAGTTCGGTGTGGCGCGGTCAGGTTCTCCGCTTAGCTAGCCCTTCTTTCCCGAGAAGCGCTTTACTGGCTCTTGGAGCTGCTTTCAGTAGCCAGCTCCCGCGCTCTGCTGCGTAGCCCAACTGTGAGCAGCGCAGAGTTTGGGCGCTGCTGCAGGGCGTGGCGCCGCAGAGGATTGCCTGGCGTCCCGGCGCCGTCCCCATGTCCCCGAGGCGGGGCGAAGCTCAGCTAGGGCCCCGGTGCCAGGGGGGCGGTGGCTTTCGCACCCCAATCCCTCGCCGCTCCTTTTGGGGCCGTCTGAGAAGTTTTGAACTTCCGGGGTTTACTTGCCGGGGTATGTGACGGAGTGGGTGTTGGAGGGGCGAGGCTGTTTCCACTGCCTGGGCGCGGCCCTTTAAACTTTCTGTTTTTTAAACTTCGGGGGTGTGGTCGAGGCTCCTCTCTTCAGCGGCTGGTTGTTCCCTACCCATCTGGTTGTTCCCTCCGCCCCGCCTTCCAGATGCTTTGGAGTCATGAACAGGGAGGGCACAGGGATCCGTCTTGTGGCCGAGGTGGTCAAAGGTGAGTGCGGTGGGTTCTGGACGCTCCCAGGGACACCTGTATTTAGATGGCCTTGGGCGGTGCCCAGAGTTCCAGGAGGCCCCGATCTCTGGCCAGGAGGTGCCTTTAACCTTTGGGGCCAGAGGCAGTGCTGTCTCATGGGCGTGGGTGGCCTCCGAGGCTCCTAGTCCCCATGTGTGCTCTTGCTTTGCGGCGAATGTGAACAGACCTGTGCATTGGGGATCCCCTGCCTGGTAGGTGAGTTACGTCTCTCCACCCAAGGGAGCTAAATCTGTGGTCACTGTGCACGGGGATCAAGGGTCATTTGCGATTGAAGAAAGAGTAAGCCCGTCATCCTTTTTAGTGTTTGTGGTTGCGAGACATTTTATTTGAGGAGTTTACAAGGAAATAAATACAGCAGTTGCATGAGTTGAATTGCTGACAGTTGTTTAAATTACCATTTGGGCAAGGATGACGGCTGGCATACTTTGTTTCTTACTATTTTGAGGGCTGGACTTGATTCTGCCACAATTTTGGAGTGTAAGTCTTCTACTAGCATTACTAGTATTCCTGCTGCTAGGTATTGCAAGTGATTTTGCTTCGCAGAGGATTTTTAGGCAACTTTTTCAGAGGGTGGGGGAGGAAGTTGGAGCCTCTGAATATTATTAGTACTGGTTATCTTTCTTGCTAAACCCCACAGCAGTCGAACTGGATTTATACAACACAAGTTCATCTCACACTCATCATGCAGAAACCTCATTGCTTCTGTTGTGATGGTAATTTGCCTAATTGTAACCTGAAAAAATAGTAGTTCCTAAGAACAGTTGTGTAAACATGATTCATTTTGTTGTTTGTGTTCTGTGGCCTTAAATGTTAATTTTGAAGCAGTTTGGAATGCATTCTTTATCAATATAAAATATTTTCTTATTGAATGACTGTTTAGGATGTTTTGAAAGCACTCTGGTACATAGCCAAAGTCATCTAGGTTGATGGACTAGCCATCAAGTGCATGCTGCCATTTGCTCAGATATCTTAAGTCCAGGGGAACTAAGCTTTTGTGATGAGAGGTTCCTTCAGAAATCAAGCCATATTGCTCCATGAAAAGTCACTCGTCATTATTGAAACACATTGATTAAAGGCAATTTCTCTTTTAAAAAATTGGCTTATTTATTATCATTCATCAAAATAGAACATTTTGAAAGTCTTGGCACCCTTACCATCAGAAACCTGCATGGAAAAAATAAAAATTGGACTTCATCTGAAAAGAGTTGTATCATAACATATGAAATTTTTAAAAATGTGAAGAAAGGAACATTGCAATTTTTCCATTTCAGATCGCCTTTGTTTTGCCATTCTCTACAGCAGACCAAAGAGTTCATCAAGTGTACATTATTTCAGCATAGATAATGAACTTGAATATGAGAAGTAAGTATTGCTTTTTAAAAGATTGTTAGTATCTTTTTTTTGTTTGTTTTGAAGAATCTAAAGGTATGTTTTTAAATAGTGTAATCTTGGAAAATTACAAACCTGTTGACTGATGATTGCAGGATGTTTTGTTTAACCCTTAGTAATAAATTAGATCCTTGGGGAAAAATAAAAATGAAAGAATCTTCCTAAATTTAACAATTTGAAATAGCCATAATTTACAGTACAATGAGATATAAACTAATATACTGAGATGTGTTTTTACCAGTGGAGAAATACATGTGGAAAAATAGCCTTTTTATTCAGAAGGTATTCTCATATGTTATTGAGGTAAGATTTAGTCGTTAAACCACTTTTCATATTTTTTTAATAGGCATTATTTACTGGAATATCTCTTCTAGTAGTTAAGGCAGTACCTTTAAGTTGTGTGACTGATAACAATTTGGTGTATGCTTCCTCATCTTAATCTGACCTTGGAGCTCCAAAAAGGCGTGTTCAGTGTATCGTGTGTGTGTGTGTGTGTGTGTGTGTGTGTGTGTGTGTAACACACACACACACACTTTTTTGTTTCTCACTTTTAAAGCTTCTACGCAGATTTTGGACCACTCAATCTGGCAATGGTTTACAGATATTGTTGCAAGATAAATAAGAAATTAAAGGTAAAGTCTTTTTTACTTAAAATTTGACTTAATCATTGTTGTCTGGATCTTGGGGAGGGGAAAGTAAGGAGAGCACATCTCTGTTTGAAAAAGGTATTGTCATGTTTTTTACTGCAGTGGTGTTTGTGGCATAGTCATGGTTTTTGTTTTATAAAGCCATAATGTATATGTTAGTTTTCCAGAGTTTTGATTCAACAGTCTAAATTTGGGTCATTTGGTTCAGGCTGGGATTGGTGATGCTTAAATACTTGAAAAGTCAAAGTGGAAATTGGTTAATAAAGTAAACCTCTTATAACCTGACCTAATGGAACTGAAATCTAACAAGAGAAACTTCTATTGCTGTGGTCGTTGTTCTTTCTGTCTTTACTTTGATAGAGAAAGAGTGCTAGCAAACAAATAAAAATCTGTTCATCTTTGTCTCATTCTATCTTGAATCTCCCCTGCTGTCATATTACTTGTGGCTCTTCACCTTGACCAGTACTCATATGATTAAGGAGCAGGGGAAGCAAGGGCAGACAGCATATCTTCAAGGCTGTCAGCGAGAGTTGTGAAAGTGTATTTCTATTAGTTTGAACTTAGGCCCCATTCATTTGTTTTAAAAATTTTGAATTATCAGTCATGCACAATAGGAAGTGTATATACTGCTACCAATTCCTAGTTAGCCACTATAAGATCTCAAGTGAACAATACTGGACTTGGAGGCAGGGCCTTTTTAAAATCAACTTGATTCAGAGAATTAAGTTACCAGGCTACTACACAGAAGAAATAAAATTTCTTTTCAATTAAAAATTAAATTATATTGAAAATTTATGGGTAAGGCAAATTTTTTTCACTTGAATATCAAACCTAAAGTTTCACATCATAAATGTTAGAAGCTCATCTGTCAGATATTAATCTGCAAAGTGGAAGTAGTAGCATTGTCTTTTCTTTGTATATTGTATGTATGTGTATATTCACTATGGACTTACATAGAGGTGGAGACTCTTCTTTCTGGACTTTTGTCTCTCTTGGATAGGAATATAAGCATTTACAGTTTTATGTATTTATGTCATTCCCACCCCCCACCCCCCCAACTCCTTTTTATAATTTTTAGTGGCAGGTCTTGTTTCATACAGGGCTGTGAAGCCAAAAATAATTTCCTCTCCCCCCACTTGTGTTTCTTTGCTTTAATTTTGGAAGAATTTTTTTTCACATCCTCAACCATCTATGGACTTTTTATCTTTTGGGTCAACTAAGAATGTATTGGTCTTTTTTTTTTTTTTTTTTTAACACTAGGAAAGTGAAAGAAAACTCCCCCTTCCAGCTTCGTATGTATTCTTTTAGAGGTAGTCTATATTTTATATATATGTTCATATTTCCTTCCCATCTCTTTAATTGTACTTCCTTCTAACCCAAGAATATGTCTTTTATGGGAAAGTACATGATACTTGGGGAATCAAAGTTAACTTTTTAAAAATGTCTTGCTAATATGAATACTGAGATTTGGAATTTATCTTCATCACAAAATAAAGTTTTAGGAAACTTGAAATTAAAAAGAAAGTACTAACAGTTGTGTGTCTTTATGCAGTCCCTTGCAATGATAAGGAAGAAAATTGTTCATTTTACTGGCTCTGATCAGAGAAAACAAGCAAATGCGGCTTTCCTCATTGGATGCTACATGGTAAGTCTTTACCTTCCTGATGTATTAGTGAAAATGCAGACAAAAGTGGTACTTTGCTGTTGGAAATTTGAAATTATTTTTTCTAAGATAATATCTTGATTTTTTCCAGAGAAACATGTTTTGCTTTTTAAAAATTGACCAACTGGGGAAGGCTGTGCATATTGGGGGGAGGGGTATATGGTAGATCTCTGAACCTTCTGCTCACTTTGCTCTGAACCTAAATCTTCTTTAAAAAAAGTCTATTTCTAAAGAATTGACCAGCTAGTATGAAAACTGTTGTGTTATGGTACTTAAGGTTAGAAAATAACGCCCTCAATGCTGCGTTGTTATTAACTCATGATCCATTTAGTGACATCGTGAAAGTAGAGTCAGGCCCACTAATTGACTTAAAAAAGTCAAAAGTACACCACATGAGGTAAGAGTGCTTTATAATTTGAATACCAGTTTTTCCTAACTAAGGTATGATTCCAAGATCATCTTCATTCTCATCAGAATATCTAGCAGGATGGCATGATGTGTCTGTTGTAGGAAGATGGGTAACATACTATGTAGCTTACATATGGCATTGAGCGGTTGGTCTCTTTGGGCCACTGGAAGTAAGTATGTTTGGAATACTAGCCATTATTTACCCAGGAATTACCAACTTCATTTATTTGTAAATATCACGGATGAGTTTTTTATTATTTTTTTATTTTTTAGTCAGTTTTCTCTAGCGCTTAGTGCATGCATTTGCAGGCATACCTAAGCAATAGTTTTTCCTGAGTCTGCTCCTCCAGACAATGTCCCTCATCTTTTTGGTGGTATGGAGGCAAGCTACCCCATTCAGTGAGAAGGATAAGTAAGTGGCTGTTTCTTCCACTCCAGGCCACTATGGTTGTGATAGTTACTCTCCTAGATTAAAAAAAAAAAAAAAAAGATTGTTTTTGTTCCTGTGATAAGTTCTTCCTTCCCTCAGCTTGTTACTTTTTTCTGTCCTGATCCCTCCCTGTTACAGAACCCCTGGGCTGCTCCGATTGAAACAGAACCCACGGGCTGTTTAGTTAGGGGCCCGATTGCCCGCCGCCAAAATTATAACTCTCAATACCAGAGTTTGGTGAAAAGAAAAAGAATTGTTTACTTAATAGTTGTATAGATCTAATTATTTGAGGATTTCTGCCGTTAAGTCTTATATTCTTTAAAATACCCATAAACACATATCCTTGCCTCCCTCCTACCAGACCAGGCTTGTTTTAGCAAAGTTAGAGATACTGTTTCCCTACTTTCTAAACACAGTTCAACTTTACCAGTAGCTGCCAATCATTCAATTCTGATAGGGGAGGTCTGTGTTAAGGTGCTCGCCATTTTTTAATCCAGGACCGTGTGAATTCCCAGCCTCCTTGTGAGCTGCATGGAGTTTTCCCTTCTCAAAGCAGCATGGTGTACCCTCTTAAAACTGCATGGTGTTCCCCCTCCTTGTAATCCACATGGAGCACACAGTTAAAATGTCTGCTCCCCATTTTTAAATCCCTGACTGCGTCCTGTGATGCAGTGGGCATGGCACTCAGTCCTGACCATTCACAGAACCTCACGCAGGCTCTGCGTGCTTTTTCCATACCATCCCACAGTCTAAGACCCCTCCCATCTACCTGAGGCGTTGGATGCATTAGAGCCATTTTGCATAACAAAGACACTAGCCCCCAGCCTCAGGCATGTGAAGGCATCCTGAAAGCTGCTTCCTTCTCCCCATCCCCCAGCGGCAAGCTCTGGGGGTTTTTGGACACCCCTGTTTCTGTAACATCCCTTTTAATATATGTATCTTTTCTGATACATAGTTTGATAATCTGCAATTTACATTGATTAGACCAAAAGTTGGTGGTACTAGTTAAAATTTTGCCCCCAAATTTAATTGCTTTTCTTCTGTGTGTAAGGTATATAATTAACAACAAAGATTAAGGCCTTTTTGGTTTTGTTTTCCTGTTTGTGCTCACAAAAGTAGTTGAGAAATGCTTCTGAGATAACTTGTTTTATTATCATCTCTGAATTTATGAAACACAGGTTGTATGTTCTGTTTATTAAAATTTGATTTCTTAAGCTTACCCAGATGTGGTCATAGTGTTTGTTTTTTTTCCATCTTTTCTGCTGTTTGTTGTGCTTAGCAGGAAAAACCGTTTGGAGGGAAAGAGCCTAAGCAAGTTCCCAAGAAAAAGTATACAGAGGCGGCTGTTTTAACTAGGGCATATCCTCCATTGCTTGGGGAGAGGAACCCCATGATAAGAGTAAATCAGGACAGCTTTACAGAGAAAGGGACACTGCCAGAATTCTTGGGATTTATAAGATATTAAAGGGAACCCTAAAGAAAAGGTCCTTGGTATGACAGTAAAAGTCCTTACACTGTGCAAGAGAAAACACAATGCTCTGCCTGGGCAATTTTAGGTCTGCAGTTTGTCTTGAGTAAGATGAGTTGTCCCCAAGGTGGTGGGACCTGAGGAATCGGAACTGGCGACTTCAGTGTGAAGAACCCCTGAGAGGGTAGCTGTGGACATGGTGGGAACCAAACAAGAGTTGTCAGAAAACTGAACACTTGATAATTTTATAAATAAGAAATCTCTCTTTAAATTTTGTTGCTGTCTTTTTTATTGCCAATTAAAAACAGTAGCCCCTTGGCATATTTATTGAAAACTTGTTGACATTTTTCCCAATTTGGTGTTGGCCTTTTGACTTTGTTTATGGTTGTATTTTGGCATTGTTAAAGAATATACATTCAGCTCAGAAAATTTAAAGATATAAATAATTAGTTTTATTAATAATTCATGCATTGGGCAGCATCCCATCCAGCTGTAAAGAAAGAGAAGAGGAGAGGGGAGGGGAGAAGACAGAAGAGAAAAAAGAAAAGTTTTTATAAGTAGAGGGTCAGACAGGAAGTTATAAGACCAGATTATTTCAGGCAAGGTCACCTTGTCTTAGGTAAGGGAAGGCAGGGGGTCTTTTGAGGTAGATTACTTTAATGCTGACCTGGAAATTCCAGAGTGATTAGTTTAGAATTTCATTCCTGGAATGGCTGAACCTGCAGTTAGGTTAAGGATTAAGTGTTGGTGGGGTTCAACAACAATGACTCCATTTGGGGCTTGTTTCTTTTTAATAGCAGGCCGAAGTTAATTTGGGGGGTATTTAATATATTTTAGAATACAGATCATTTCAGGATTTTGTGCTCTCAGGTTAGCACTGATTTGATTGGTTAGGAAAGTGTCAGGTAAGCAGTTTGGATATGAACACTTGAGTTCATTCCTCAGCTCAGCTAGAAGCCAATTTGGCAGGAGGATTACAACTCTTGGCTGTAGCAAAAGTGTTTGCAGCCATGAAGGGCTGTAATGACGCTAGGTGGGGAAACAGGAGAATAACATCTAAGAAAAGGAAATTTATTAATAGTGGCAAAGGAGTGACAGGATATTATAATATGGATACCTGAAAAACATTAAATATCAAAGTAATAGGTGAAGGTTGGAGCTGGTTGAAGTTCTGTGGAATCCTCTGATTAGAGATTGTAGAGAGAGGAGTAAGAACTGATCTTCCACCTTGATAACCTGTTCTGGAATTGTTGAGGAATTTTGGAGTTAGTAAGGCTTTTTAGTGATTGGCTTAGGGGGAGGGGCGGTAATGTTAAAACAAAAAACCTGGAGGAAAACTTGAGAAGTCCATTCCAGAGGCACTGACTCGATTCACCTCTGCCCCTTTGGACCTGGGCCTCCCAAAGGAGTCGATGTTCCCTTCATCCTCCTTTACTCGAAAGGACCAATGTGGGGTATGGAGGGGGTGTGAGAATGAAGCACTAGTATTTCTATTTGTATTTTTATCCTGAAACAGAAGAGATTAGGCTTTACAGATCCTTAAAATAGGGTTGATATTTCCATGCTCAGCTAATGCTTTTGTCGCATGATCAGGTGTCATCTGAGAGTCAGTAGAGTCAGAAGTGAGAGGAGCAGCTTGACTGTTCATTTGTCTTCATTGTTTGCACTTTATGTGGCCTGGCAAATGGATTTGCCGACTATCAAGTGGTGAGTCTTTGGTAACAAATTAGCATGAAACTAAAAATCTTTTGGACCACACTCTAAAAAAGTCGAAGACCATAAACAGTAACTGAAATTTTCTTTTAAAAGATGAGTGAACCATATCATTTTACAAAATAGTAAGTTTGCTGCCCTGTTGTGGTTAAGTGAGTGGCTGGTGATAAGTCAGTGACTGTTAACCTAGCTAGATTTTGGGGTGGTGGTACTTAACCTGTCAATTCAAATATGAAATTTTGAGTGGAAAAGTAAGTTCTTTTCACAACAAATTAATGATTAAGAGTATTTCAAAAATAAAAGTTTGAAACTTTGCCATTTTGTTGTAAAAAATTGACACTATGTACAAAACCTATATGTATACCCTGGAGAAATTTGGGGAAATTTTCTTTAAAAAGATAAACAACAGCAACAACAAAACTTGTTTATATTTATAGAAGCAGGACATAGTATATATATTCAATATATATACTATGCTTTATGTCCACTAGTACAGTTTTTATCACATGCTTTTTCAGTGAGTGATTTGTTTTTCTATTTTACTACACTTTTTATCATCTTTATACCCAGATTATATTTCTATTTCCCCAGTTAATCAAAAGTGTTTAAGCCAATGTCTGATCTAGGTTGCATGTGGTTGTATGTGCTCTTAATCTCTCTCATACATGGTCTCTTTTGCTAACACTGATTTATTTAAGAGGCCAGTCCTATTATCTTGTAGAATTATTCCACCTTTCGAAATTCTCTGTTTCTTTTCCTTGTGATATTTTAAAACTTGTTTCTTCATTCTCTGTATTTCTTGTGAACCAGACGTTAAATCTCTAGGTTTGTGCATTAGATAGTGTATGTTGGATCACATCAGAAAACATATAGTAAGCACCTCAGTTGCCATTAGTGATACTAAAAATGGCCAGGTGCTAACCACTGAATCCCTTCAGTGTATGGTTTTCTCGTTATGGCTTAAAAGTATTCTGTGTGGTGTCATGTGCTTGGCTCCCCATCAACATTTAGTGTTTTAAACAATTGACAATACGTGCCTGAATCAGTAATTTTATTAGAGTTTCAGTTTAGTGTTTTTTAAATTATTTCATTCATCCTTCATTTATTAGCTGGCTCTCTTTTATGGGAATTGAGCTTTCCCTCATCCAGTTGGGGCTCTTGGTAACCCTGAAACTTAATTTTTTTACTGAAAAGACAGAATGAATTATCATTTTCCTTTAATTACCAATTTTCGAAGTAGTGTTACATTAACAGCCACCAAACCAAATTTTATAACATGCTTTAAAATCATGTGAGCAAAGTATCAGTGGGTTTTGAACTCATTTGCTAAACATTTTAAAAATGTGCAGCACTTATGGTTAGTTTTTTTTTTTTTTTAATTTAATTTTGTTTTAGATTTTAGAGAGAGGGGAGGGAAGGGTGAAAGAGAGGGAGAGAAACATAGATTGGCTGCTTTCTGTAAGTACCCCAACCAGGAAATGAGCCTGTAACCCAGGCATGTGCCCTTACTGGGAATCAAACCGGCCACATTTTGATGTGCTGGAGGATGCCCAACCAGCTGAGCCACACCAGCTGGCTTACCCATTAGCTTTTTAACAACATCTGATTAGCAGTTGGGAAGTTGGAAATTTACTAACCAAATGTACATCATTGGTAGATGGAATTATACAAATGAGTGTAATCATTCCTGCATTTGCATTACATATCATAGTCAAGTATCTTTTTTTAGTTACAGCATACATTAAAATCAAGAATTAGCTGAACTTACGACTAGGCTTTTAAATTTAAAAAAATATTAAAAAATAAAGCATATCAATCACATTAACTGATACATTAATATTCAGGGAAAGCTTTTTAGGACAATTACAATATGCAGTAATTCATTTTAGAAATAATTGTCACTACCTTTTTCTTTTAAATTTTTTGTGTATACTTTAAATGGAGATAGTGGGCTGTTTTACTAGTAGGTGCAAACGTTAATTTCCAATTGCACACCAATTATTTGTAAGAGGCCATTGTATACTGGATGAAGCTTAGGGGGTTTAAGTTCAGACTGAGCTGGCTTTTAATTTATTTCACTAAATACCGTTTTCTCTTTTCCTGGTTCTGGCTACAATTATTATACCTTAAATCTGATTTCTATATAAAAAACAAGGAAGTTACCATTGTATCTTCCTGGTTATCAATTTTAGTTCCATCTAACTGCCCCAACATTTGTATTTTTCTGCAGATAATACAGTATTCAGCTTTTCCATAGGTTAAATGTACTTTTAAGGGCTAGCCTGGGAACTTAACCATCATTTCTAACATTTTTCTGTGGCTAAAGCATTCTGAGTTTAAAAGACAAGCAAACTGTTATTTGCAAGTTTGCTTTCCTCTGATGTTTCCTGGATTACTTTGGTAGAGCTAATTATGGTAATGTGGAAATTCCCTGTTCAAGGTGTTTCACTCTGTTTTTATAGCCTTAAGAATCTATTGCCTTGTAAACATTATATTGAAAAGTATGATGTTAATTAAATTCTAGGAATATATTAATTCATCAATCTGTCAGTAAAATCTTAAATTGCATTGAGTTTGAGATTGCTTCAACAGTTATAAGAGCCCCTATGGTTTATTTTTTCTTAATGATTTAATTATTTTGGACCCAGGAGAGTCAATGCTGGATTAAGGTGGCTGGCGGTTATAGGACTCACTTGGAAAGTTATGACAAGGGGAGCAGAGGGCAGAGGGCAGAGGATCTAGAAGCAGTGGGTACAAATCCAGTTTAGCAAACAGCAATCTAGATTGGGCAAAATTCTTCTTTAGTGTCTGTGAAAGAGCAAACGGCAACCAGGCAGCTGTAAATAGAACCAGGCACCAGGTAGAGTGAAGTGTGCTGGAGCCACAGAAAGGGGTCAGCATCCCTCAGGCTCTGCTCTGTGGTAGTGGCAGCTGGCTGTAGTTGTTACAGTTCATCACAACTTTATTTCGCTTTTCACCCTAGTGAGCCTGACTGATATTTCAGCTGTTTGTGATACTTGCTAGGTGATATTACCTTTGAGAGAGTAAAGAGAAGTGGCCCTTTGACCATTTATGATATTTGATTGCAGATCTTTTAAGCTCTGGAATTTTGTGGTTTTTTAAAAATTATGTTTTTATATTTTATTGATTATGCTAAACAGTTGTTCCAACCTCCCCTCCCCCCCTTTGCTCCTCTTTACCCAGCATCCCCCACTCCCTCAGGCAATCCCTACACTGTTGCCCATGTCCATAGGTCATGCATATAAGCTCTTTGGCTACTCTATTCTGTATGCTGTACTTTACATCCCCATGACTGTTCTGTAACTACCAATTAGTAGTTCCTAATCCCTGTACTTTTTTGACCCATCTGTCTGTGCCCCCCTCCCATCTAGCAACCATCACAATGTTCTCGGTATCTATAATTCTGTTTCTGTTCTGCTTGCTCAGTTATTTCGTTTTTTATATTCAATTGTTGATAGATATGTATTTATTGTCATTTTATTCATATTTTTTATCTTCTTAAAGAAGACCTTTTAACATTTCATATAACACTGGTTTGGTAATGATGAACTCATTTAGCTTTTTTTTTTTTTTTTTTTTTTTTTTGGTCTGGGAAGCTCTTTATCTGTCTTTTGATTCTAAATGATAGCTTTGCTGGGGAGAGTAATCTTGGTTGTAGGTACTTGCTTTTAATCACTTTGTATATTTCTTGCCAATTCCTTTTAGCCTGCAAAGTTTCTTTTGAGGAAGCGGAGGTCTTATGGGGGCTCCCTTGTAGCTAACTGCTTTTCTTTTGCTGCTTTTAAGATTCTTTCTAACCTTTAGCATTTTAATTATGATGTGTCTTGGTGTGGGCCTCTTTGGGTTCATCTTGTTTGGGACTCTCTGCACTTCTTGGACTTCTGTGTCTGTTTCCTTCACCAAGATAGGGAAGTCTTCTGTTGTTATTTTTTCAAATAGATTTCCAATTTCTTGTTTGCTCTCTTTCCCTTCCAACACCCCCATGATGTGAATGTTGGTATGCTTCAAGTTGTTCCAGTGGCTCCTTACACTATCCTCACTTTTTTGGACTCTTTTTTTTTTTTTCTTACTGTTCTGATTGGTTGTTTTTTGCTTCTTTATATTCCAAATTACTGATTTGATTCTAGGCTTCACCCACTCTACTGTTGATTCTCTGTAAATTATTCTTTATTTCAAGTAGCATATCCTTTATTTCTGATTTATTTCTTTTATGCTGTTGATGTTCTCACTAAGTTCATTGAACATCCTTACAACCAGTCTTTTCAACTCTGCATCAAGTAGCTTCCTTGTCTCCATTTTGTTAGTTTTTTTTTTTTCCCCTGGAGTTTTAATCTGTTCTTTCATTTAGGCCATGTTTCTTTGTCTCCTCATTTTGGCAGCTTCCCTGTGTTTGTTTCTATGTGTTAGGTAGAGCTGCTACATCTCCCAGGTGTGGTAGTGTGGCCTAATGTAGTAGGTGTCCTGTAGGGTCCAGTGGCACATCCTCCCCTATCACCCAAGCTGGGAACTCGAGGTGTACCCACCATGTGGGCTGTGTACACCCTCCTCTTATAGTTGAGTCGTGATTGCTCTTGGCATGTCCAGGGTCAGCCATTGCCTGTGCTCTCTCTGGTGTCACACAGCATAAACCACAAAGTGATCTGTAGGTGGCTGCTATTTTATTTGGGCTTAGAGGTGCCCAGGGGAGGCCAAGCTATGAACCAAGGTCAGCTGCTGCTAGTGCCAGAGCTGGGACAACTTAGGATGAGGTACGGGGCTTGCTGACGCCAGATGCTGCTGCTTGTGTGAGAGAGTTTAGGAAAATCTGAAGCATGAACCAAGACAAGACATTCATATGGAAAAGCCACTGGTAACAGCTTGGGTGTGTTTGAAAGTTGGGTGGAGCCAGCCTCAGGTAATCACCAGGGTGGGACAAACTATGTGAGCCAGGTTCCTAGAATCTCAGATATCACACCTGCCTGTGGGGGTAAGGGTGGGGCTCAGAAAAGAAATAGTGACCTCTGCCAGCATTTCTCTCTGGGAGAAAGTTGCCCCCAAGCTCTTGCCCTGATGCCAGACTATCAGTTCCTCCCTGTATGTGTCTGAGGGCTTTCAATCTGCTGCTGCAGCACTGAAGCTCAGGGAGTGCATCTGAGTAAGTCTGTGTGAGGTCACTTTAAGAGGAACTACTTGGGACTCCACAAGTTTGTCTTCCACAGACTCCATCCCCACTCATTTTTACAGCCAGAAGTTATGTTAACTTCTCTTCATGGCACTGGAACTCTGGGCTGGGTGGCCTGGTGTGGGGTTGGGAACCCTCACTCCTGAGATATCTCTCCTGATTTTTACCTGCAACACATGGTGTGAGACCAGCGTGTTCTGCATCTTCGCCACTCCTACCAGTCTCTGTGTGGTTTCCTCTTTGATTCCATAGTTGTAGGACTTCCTTTCAGCTCAGTTTCTAACAGTTCTGAATGATGGTTGTTCTGTAGTTTAGTTGTAATTTTGATGTGGTTGTGCAAGGAAGTGAGCCGTATTTACCTATGTTGCCACTTTGACTAGAAGTCTCAGCTTGGATCCCATTCTCGTCTCAGTACCTGTTTTAGATAGTAGAATTTTTGTCTATAAATAAGACCTGTACAATTAAGTCTTCTTCCGTCAGTAACAAGCAGTATGACCCTAGCTAGTGTGCCTCGTTTATTTTAGAGCATTGTCCCATGAACTGAAAGGTCGCAATTTTGATCCCCTGTCGGGTTGCCTACGAGAGGCAACCAATCAGTGTTTCTCCTTCATGTCAGTGTTTCTCTCCCTCTCTCTCTCCCACTTTTCCCCTCTCTAAAACCAATAAGCATGTCCTCGGATGAGAATATAAAAACAAATAAGCAAGCGGTGTGATCATGAGTGAGCAATTAACACCACAGGCTGGATAGTAGTAGCCTGCCAGCTTTATGGAATTCAGAGTGTTTGTAAACAGTAGTTTGTTTGTTTTTGTCAATATTTAAAAATTAGGAGATTTTATTTTTTAAAAGTTAAGATTTTTGCTTTGTCTTTAAAAAATGTCCCTACCACTAAGATAGTATATCCATGTGTACTTCTACTCTGGGCAATTCCCTCACATTTATTAGCTGCCTGACCTTGGGAGGTATGCTTTCCATTTCAGATGTTCAGTCTCTCTTTATCTACATTGGAGATCATTATACCAACCTACCACCTATGTATAAATAATAGCAATTTGAAAAAAACTGTTGAAATATAAGGCCATATGAAATGTTTTAAAATGATCTAGGAGTTGTTTTTCTTATTAGTATTTGTGCAGAAACTGAAAGTGATTTTATCTTATTTATTTTATCATGAAAATTTGTTTATTATATATAGTCTTTCCCTGCTCACTTACTTTATTCAGGAGTTGAATCTTTAAGCTTATTTCCAAGTTGTACTGATTCATGAACATTCTATGTTAATCTGGAGAGTAGTTTTTTTAGAAAAGATCAGTCAACTTCTCAAAGTAGGAAAGACTATGTTATCTGGCTCACGTGAAATTAGTTAAATCTGGAAACATTGTGACATTTCTGCATGAAGAATATTTGAAAATAGTTTACCGCTTGAAGAATATTTGAAAATAGTTTACCGTTTATCAGGCTGCCACATTTGTTGTGCAATTTAAATACTCTGTTATTCTTGAGTCAGATATGATTTATAATGTTTTGGTTTTTAAAACTGTAGAAAGAGCTCTCTAAGTACATAGATTAAACTTCAAAATGTTTTGTATTAGAAATAAGGAGCACATGTCTGAGTAATTGTGTTTAATTATTTAATCATGTTCTATTATTTGAGACTGTCAGGATTGAAACTATTAAATAATCAAGTTGTGATCCTTTTGTTTCAGTCCACTGTTTTGCTAATTGAGTCCCTCCTGGGTTTTGAAACGTAGATAGATATGTAATGCAGGGTCAGACAGATGATAATTTAAAACATGGGAATGGTGGTAGTCCTACAAATGGTTACAGTATTCTTCAGCAAAAAAAAAAAAGAACCTTGTACTGTGACTGTGAAACTCACTACTAACCTAACTTCTTCAGTATTTTCTATCCCAATATTGCATTTTTCTCATGAGATTGCTTTTTGCTCCTTCAGAGAGATTTCTTGAGAGAGACCTATACACAAACGACGCATACTCCTTACTGATGATTCTTAAGCTGTGGGGCTTCCTTACCTTAACGTGTCTGCACTTGTCACGTATTTTTTTATTTATCCACTTTTAATAAACTGGAAGACGTATAAACAACAGAAATGTTTAATAAAATGTTATTTTTTTACTTGTCCCCTTTTACTGTTTATTGTGCTACTCTGTTATCTCTTGTCGCATTACAGATTATCCCAACACTTAGTCATTTAGTCATTTAAAATGATAACATTCTTTCAAACAGTTTCTAGGGGAAGGTATCCAGAAGTAGCTAACTTAGGTAGGTCTGCTTCTGGATCTGACTGGGCTGTAGTCATCTGAAGGTTCCATTGCTAAGCTGGCCAATTCACATGCCTAGCAAGGTACTGCTGATAGTTGGCACGAGATTATCAGTTCCTTGCCATGTGATCTGGCCAAGTTCCCTCACAAAATGATAGCTTAATTTACCTGGGGTGAGAGTCCCAAGAGAAAGCAAGGCAGAAACCACAGTGTCTTTTATGGTCTATCCTCAGAAGTCACGCTTTGCTGTTAACTGCAATAACAGATTGCTTATAAAGGGGTGCCCTATTCATTGTGGGAGGGGGCATATGAGGGTGGGAATACCAGGAGATGAGCATTACTGAAACTGTCTTGGAAGCTGGCTGCCACAGCTGTTTAATATCCCTCTTGTTCATCATTTGTTGCTTCCTATATTTTGGACAGCAATGTGGAATTAGAATGGCCATTTTAAGCACATAGCTTCTCATGAAAATACACCAAAAGAATTTGAGCAACCGCTTAGCTTCCATATTGCCAGGAACACGTGATGGCTCATAAAATTGCATTGATTTAGAGTTTACTGATTAGAGAATTTGTGTTAATATGGAGCCATTTATAGGATTTTTTAAATTTGAATTTAGAATAATTTCATTTGGGAAGGCCTTTGACTAGGAAAGAGGGTGAATGGGTGTAAAATTAAAAATTATAGATTGTTAGCAAACATTTCTTTGATGGTTGTATCTTAGTCCTTTGGGGCTGCTATAACGAAATACCAGAGACTGGGAGACTTATAAGCAACAGAAGTGTATTTCTCACAGTTCTGGAGGCTGGGAATCTGAGGTCAGGATGCCAGCGTGGTCTGACCACAGCTCTCACCTCATGGAAGGGGTGAGGGCTCTCTCTGGAGCCTCTTTATAAGGCCTTGGGGTGAGGGCTCTCTCTGGAGCCTCTTTATAAGGCCTTGATCCTATTTATGAGGGCTAAACCCCTTTGGCTAACAACCTCTCAAGGCCCGCATTTACTAATACCAACACCTTTTGAAATTTAGGATTTCAACATACGAATTTGGGTGAGGGGGACACAAGCATTCAGACCATAGCATTATATAAATAGACTTCTTAGAAAGGATTTTATTTTAGTTCTTTTTAGAGAGAGGGGAATGGAGGGGGAGAAAATCGATCTGAGAAATATATAGAATGCTTCCTGACCAGGGACAGATCTCACAACACAGGCATGTGTCCTGACCAGGAATTAAACCTGCAACTTTTTGCTTTGTGGGATGATGCCCAACCACTCAACAATGATCTGGGAGTAAATAGACTTATTTGAATCTGTAAATTTCCTTCAGCTTATCTAATTATACCTAATATTAGCTATTCATATACAGGCATTCCATGGCTGAATTTTATTTCATTACTTTTTTCTTTTTCTTTCTTTCTCATTTTATTTATTTATTTTTGGTTGTATTTGTCCCAGCTGGATTTAGAAACTCCATTTCTAAAAGTTCATCTCAAGGAATTAGATTTTGTTTTTGCTATAGTAAAAAATGTTATATTTTTGTGTTCTTCGAATTAAACTTATGTTCCAAGGCTAACCCACAATAATACCATTGCAGTTTTAGTAATTAATGAAACCAAAAAAGGGCAATCTTTTTTTTTTTAAGTATATTTTATTGATTATTTTGTTACAGTAGTTCCAATTTTTTTTATTTGCTCCCCTCACCAAGTAGCCCCCTGCCTCAGGCAATGTCACCCCCCTTAGTTCATTCCATGGGTCATGAATATAAGTTCTTTGGCTTCACCCCTTCCTATATTATTCTTAACTTCCCCCTGTCTATTTTGTACCAACCGATTATGCTTCTTAGTCCCTGCACCATATCCCCATTTCTCCCCCTCCCGCCTCCCAGCTGATAACCCTCCAAATGATCCCCACACCTGTGATTCTGTTCCTATTCTGGTTTGCTTTGTTGGATTTTGTTTTCATTTTTTAGATTCAGTTGTTTATAGCTGTGAGTTTGTTGTCATTTTAGTGTTCATAGTTTTGATTTTCTTTTTCTTAAGTAAGTCCCTTTGACATTTCATATAATAATGGCTTGGTGATGATGAACTCTTTTAGCTTTACCTTGTCTGGGAAGCACTTCATCTGCCTTCCATTCCAGATGATAGCCTTGCTGGATAGAGTAATCCTGGTTGCAGATTGCCTTTCATCACATTGAATACTGCTTTCAGTCCCTTCCTGCCTGCAAAGTGCCCTCTGAGAAATCAGCTGATAGTCCTATAGACAACCCCCTGTAGGCAACTCACCACCTCTCTCTTGCTGCCCCCAGGACTCTGTATCTTTCACCTTTGGTGTCTCAATCATGATGCGTCCTGGTATGTCCCCTATGGGTCCAGCTCGCCTGGGATCCTCCGAGCTTCCCGGACCTATATGTCCATCTCCTTTGCAAAATTCGGGAAGCTTCCCTCATTTTAAAAAATTCTTGCTTCCTCGTTCTGAACTGGTTGACTGTTTTTTTCTTCCTTATGTTCCAAATCATTGATTTGAACCCCGGTTTCCTACCCTTCACCATTGGTTTTGTGTGGATTTTCCTTCATTTCACTTAACATAGCCTTCATTTCTTCTCTTATGTATTTGCCGTACCAAAGCATATCTGTCAAGCCTGTGAGCATCTTTATCACCAGTGTTTTGAATTCTGCGTCTGTTAGGTTGTCTGTCACCTCATCTGTTAGGTTGGCTATCTCCTCATGGCTTAGTTCTCTCACTGGAACCTTGATCCATTCCCCCTTTTGGGCCATAGTTCTCTGTCTCCTCACTCTGACAGGCTCCTGTGTTTGTTTGCCTCTGCATCCCAGGTAGAGCTGTCGCCCCTGTTACATTTTAAGGGGCGGAGCCTTAGGGATTCATCAGTACAGGGCAACCTGTTTCACCACGTTGTGGCACTGTATGTGGGGGAGGGGTCCGAGAGGGAACAATGCTGCCTGCCCAGCACTCACCCCTTTTCCAGGCACCTCTCCCACTTCCGCACTGGACTGGCTCCCTTCTAGCTGCTGCCCTGACCATCGTTCCCAGAGTGGGTGGGTCTGCGAACATTTTTGGACCGTCGGGGCCCTTTAAAGAAGCAGACTCTGCTGAGAGACCAGCAGTTTCTGCTTCCACCCCAAGCCCCACTAGTCTGCACAGTCAGAAGCAATGAGGTTTGATTTACCCTGGTGCTGAAACCATGAGCTACAAGGTCCAGTGAGAAGCTGCGAATGCTCACCAGGTGTCCCTCCTGACTTTAAAACGTGTGACTGTGCTATCCCCCTGCCTGCTGCTGCAACCGCTGCTGCCACCACACCGTGTCCTCTACGCCCTGGCTTTGCCCCTCCTGCCTGTCTGGATGAGTATTTCTTCTTTATATCTTTGTTTGCTGGACTTCCATGCAGTTTGATTTTCTGGGACTTCTGGTTGTTTGTAGTTTTGAGGTAGTTGTATTTCTTCTTGGTTGTGGAGGGAGACGCAGCATCTCTGTCTACGCCTTCATCTTGGCTGGAAGTCAAGAAGGGCAATCTTGAGCGGGAGAAATTATTATTACTATAGTGCTTAAGGAAATTTTTTATAGAATTTGAGAAATGGTCTTATTAGAAATTTAGAGAAAATCTGAAAGAGGTCTTTGGATTTCCTTTAACTAATATACTTAACTGGGGAACACAATTTTCATTGAGTTAGATCTGACACTTATTTTTGACTAACTTTTGGCATCTGAATCCAAAAATGACCCCAGTTTTTCTCTATCATGTCAACTTTTTAAGGTACAGGATAACCCTCCCTTTGTCCCCAAAATTGTACAAAATGTAAATACAAAGGAAAATAAAAGAAAAAATTACCTGAATATACTGTTTAGAGTTATTTTATTCATATAAGGCTATATATTGTTACTCTAACTCAAATTGTGTACAAGTAGTAAAGTTCAGCTACCAAACATACATAGTAAGGTATTTTATCTTTTCAAACGACAGGCTAGGAAATGCCAAAATGAGATACTTGAAACAGTCTTCATTAGTTGGCAAAGCTTTAACAGATTGCTTCATGAGACTCAGTTTTATGTGCAGAGGTGGGAATATAATGTTCTTTACGTCATTTACGTCAACAAGTGGCTCATGTAGAATGTTTGGATCACCATGTTTGAGGTCAGATCTTGGAGGCCAGTTCGACTCTACTCATTGCTTCTCACGAGCTCTGCTGTCCCACATACATAGAAAGCAGGGATACTTGGTATATCCGCGTTGCTGACCAAGAAGGAAGCAGACCACTTTAAGGTCAATGCAGATGATCCAGTTGTGCTTGTGATACTGCAACAAATTAATGACTCTCTTTATGTCTTCATATTCTTCACAAAAACAAACTGAATGGCCAATTAGGACTGCACCAAATAAACTGCCATTGTGAAGGAGGACACACTTAAAGCTCCACTTTGAGCTATCTATGAATAGTCACCATTCAGTTGCATTCTAGATTGGAATTCCCAATTCTTTCATTAAACCATGTATGTTATGGCAATATACAAAGCCACTATCACTTTGAAAGTACTGCAGAAATGCGCTTTCTCTTGATCGAAAGTAGGATATCTTCGCTCCTTTTTCAAGCAAGTTTTTCTCCTGCAGTCTTGATGCTAGGAGTTCTGAAGCCTTGCCAAGTCATTCAACTTATGCTGATAAAATCCCTTACAGACTGAGTCATCTTCAGTTTCAGAATCTTCATTGTTGCTGTCACTTAGTTCTTCACCGTACTCCTGTTTTTCGAAAGAGGATAGTTCAATGAAAACTAGCACTGGGATTTCAGCTGAAAGAGGCACTGGGCATATAGCTGATGGTAGACTAGGATACTCTATTTTTCATTTATTTTTCTTGTTATATCCTGACATTTTCACTATACAAAAGTAACAAGTCATTTGAATGATCTCTTGGCTCTTACCAAACCATAGGTATACCAAATGGCAATTTATCATGTGTTCCCTTTGTCCACATCTGTAAACTCTCGACACACTGCACACCTTGTGAGGGGCCCAAGACTTATCTTGATCACCAAGTTTTACTTTAAAATATGTAAAATAGGCTTGCCTGACAAATGCGCTGATGTCTGTTCTTTGACTGGGAATGGTGAAACTGCCACAGATACATAAAACAAATCAGGGTTGTTTAGGCACTTACAATGAGACATAGCAGAGGCAGAAATAATCTAAAGGAAAGGAAATAACTATGTATGTAAATAAAAAAATAAATTTTGCTAACCCCTTGTATACAGACAAGAACTCAGACTACACTTCAGAATGCGGTTCACTATATAGAGCGGCACACAACCTCTCACCACACTGTCTCATGTGTAACTGAATAGCCTAGACAAGTATAAACCTGTCACTGGTCTCCTAGGTCATCCCCTACCCCTCCCCACTCGAGGGAGGTTTGCTCTCAGCCAATAGGAGAGCACTAATGCTTCCCTTGATCCACGCTCGATCCAGCCTAGAGTGGTCTCATTAAGATAAGCTATAGAGAAAAACTTGACGTGTTAAAAGAAAACTAACTGCAGTTTTGAAATCAGCATGCCTGTTTAAGTCCAAAACAGCTGAAAAATCGAACTCACCGGGAATTATGTAAAAAATTGTTCCCCTGTGTTATGTATACAGTATTCCCTCACTTATCGCAGGTATTATGTTCCAGACCCCCCCATGAAGTAGGAACCTTACATTTATTCTACACTCTTAAACCTACGTAACTTTAACGACATACGTATACAGAACTGCAAAATCCCACTATATAGCGAAAAATCCACGATAAATAATTAAATATAATATTTTTAAAAATCCCGCGATACAGAGACTACTGCTTATACACATACATATACCTATACAGAAATGAATCAAACCCTCTTCTCACCTCCGTTGGCCTCAAGGTAGTCTTTTATTTGTTCTTTTCTGTTGTTTTGGGGGGTTTTGTTTGGTTGGTTGGTTTTTGTTGTGTTGTTATTTTGGTTTTAGTGCTGTTTTTTGGAAGAGTTCTGCTAGGAAATCCCAAAATAGAATGAAGAAAAGACTGATGTTATGTAGTAAGTCTTAGAAGAGACAGTAAGCATGTTGGAAACTAGAAGAGAATGAGGAAATTGAGGAGGGGAGCTGGATTTAAGATTTAAAAATAGTTTTTTTCATAAGAGAATTATTATACTTTTTCCAAATAAATAGTAATAAAATAGAAAGTCAATTAATAGTTTGATGCTTAAAAGATGTAAGTATGGAGTAATATATAGACAAGTGCAATGTTGAGTGAGATTATAGATGATCTTTTGATTAATTCATGATAGATTATAATCTTATGAGTCAGTAATAGTATACTTGAAAATTTGTTTGAAACATGATAACGAAGCAATACTTGGAGTAAATGGGATGAAATCATATTGAGGAGCAGGTTAGACATTGGGAAGAATTTCCATTTATGAGTCTTGAAACAAAAAATTGGTAAAATGCCCTCTGGAGGCTAATTCAACTGGTTTTGGATCTGTCCTTTACTTAAGTTTCAAAGATCCTTGCTAGATCTTGGAGTTTTGTAATTTCTGTTAATCTAATGATATAGTTGTATCAGCTTTTAGCAATTATTTAAATTTTTCCTTTGTATAGATCTAGGTTCAATGAATTAAACAGTGAATCTGAGCCCATCTATAGTGTATAAACCAAGAGTTACAATGGCATAAGATATGGATTCCCACTTCAGAATGTTCACCATTTGCTTGAGGAAACAGCTCATATTAATAAGTAATGGAGATAAAACTTCTATAGCTTTTTCAGTGACTTTGTTTTACTACTCAGAACTTAGTGTATCATCCCAAAGTAAGCTTTAGCATTGAATCTAATATTGGTGACAAATCTAATGTTTGCAGCCTGCTTCCCAACCCTCTATATGTGAATTGAAAATGCCCTGCCGTGCAGAAAGATTGAATTGGGGAAAGACTTGTACGCTCAGGTGGAATGAGGGTCAGAAAGGCCCAGGCAAACTTAAATGGGGAGTGAGGTGACTTATTTAGAGGGATGCCAGTGAAATGCTCAGCTCCAGGTTTCTAGAACAGTTTACTTATGAGAAGGAGGAGGAGGGGAGAATGATATTGGTAAAATACCTCTACAACACTAGAAAATCAGAAGACAGTGGAACAGCATCTGTAAACTACTGAGAGAAAAGGACTTGCAGATCAAAAATTGCATACATAATCAAAAATGTCAGGGCAAGAAACAAGACAATTTTGGAAGTACAGGGAGTACCAGCTGTGGACTTTAAATGCTAAAGAATCTACTTAAATTGAAGCACAATGTACTTCTGAAGAAAAAGAAAGCAAATCTATACAGTTAATCAAAATCGGTGTTCTGCTTGTGTGTCCCGTTCCATCTCATCCCAGTCCCAGGCCAGCCCCAGCCCCAGCCCCACACACTTCATTACTATCATTTTGATGGATTGTTAGGAAGGGGATAAGGTAAAAAACCATGTGCTCAGTCTAATGTCTTGATTTAGGAAATCTGTTTTTAAATTGCTGTACTTCTTACCACAAAAGTTTGTTATGGAAAATTGTTGGTCATCGCTCTTATTGCAGGCAAAGAAACCAGCTGTGGCAGATTCAAACAGGAAAAGGGATTCACCAACAGGTTACTGGGTGATGCAAAGGATCCTTGGGAACACTGGAGAACCAGGCTTAGTCAACTGGCTAGAAATTGTACAAGACTTCGCAGGGGCAGCACTGTATCTTCATTTAGAAGTAAATTGCCTTTTTCTTCTCTTTTCAAATGTAGGTTATATATCTGGGGAGAACTCCAGAAGAAGCATATAGAATACTAATGTTTGGAGATACAACCTATATTCCTTTCAGGTAAATATAAGAATGATATGGTAGATTCATTTAATAAAGCCCTTGCCAGAAATATCCTGGTGTAGTTGTTTCTGAAAAAGGAAGACTTAGTAAACAGTTATTTTAGGGTGGGTGCAAATAACACCATAGAACTAGGTTGCTCAGTAGTAACACTATTGGTATTTCGTTGTGGTGGCTGTCCTGTTTATCGTAGGGTGTTTAGTAGCATCTCTGGCTTTTGCCCCCTAGATGCCAGTGACACCTCCATCCCCACAACAATTATCAAAACTAAAAATGCCTCCAGATATTGCCAGATGTTTCTGGTGGTGGTGGTGGTGGTGGTGGTGGTAGTGGTAGTGAAGGTAGTGAATTGCTCCTACTAAGAACCACTCCCCTTGGTGGAATAATCGGGTGAAAATCCTGGACTATGGTACTCAAAACTACCACAGAGGAGTTTGGTTTCTGGGGAGTTATAAAATAAATTTTCCTACTAGTCAGGAGTTAACTTCTGGGGTAAAAACGAACCCCTTTTTCCCAGGGACACAGCCAGCAGAGATAGCGTGTGAGGCTGCTGACGTAACACCGTAACCAGAAAAACCAAATTGCTGTGTCATAGAGGTGGTAGATGAGTAATGTCTTTATACAAAAGAATGAGTCCTTGTCCTCCTCTCAGACTTACTACATGATTGTGTTGAAGACATTTAAAAAAAAAAAAAAAAACTTTTCCTTTAAATCAAATTAAGTTCTAAAAGTTTCTCCACCTGTTTACCAAAATATTTGACTTAGCTATATAACCTAAATACTTATAGGGTGCTAAATATATAGTAAATGTGTGAAATAATTTTACTTGTTGCATGCTATATGGATAATTTCAAATATTGCATTATTCTTCCACTCACAAATTAGTAGGTTTAGGATTGTTGCCTGTACCCTCAAATGCCTGATTTAGAAGATATGGTCTTGCCTTTAACACATAAGGTTCTAAATCTGACTTAATGATGGACAAGCTTTGGGATGAGTCTCCCCAACCTTTTGTAGAATCTCCTCCTTAAATAACTTTGTAGGGACTGTGCATGGACTTCCTCCATGAAATAGATTTGTTAGGACAGTTATATTTTGCACTCAAGACTACATATTAGTGATTTAGCAAAGTGAAAGAATTGCTTTGAACCCAGTATGGCCCCCTTTCCTCCTAGCACATGGATCATCTTAAGTATTGTTATTTGAGGTGGGTAGGATGGGATGAATGTTACTTTCCAAGCTAGAGAGTGCCCCATTTTTCTTCTCAAGCTAAAATATAGCAACAACCATGTACTTTCCTTGGAAAGAAAATGCTTGCAGTTTTGGTCCCTGAGTGACGGGTACATTAATATATGGTGATAATTTTGTTCTACGGAACTCTTCTTTATTCTTTATATTGCTAATTCTTTATAATAGTGCCATTCTTCAAATTTATAACAATGTTCTGAATATGAATAAGCTCACATGTTTCACCTAATCCAAGTAAGGACCCATGAAACATGTTAATGTAAAAGAAGTTGTATTTTCATTTAAATATGGGGTCAAAAATAGAATAAATATTGTTTGCTGCTATTTCTGTGTTTAAAATTAGTGGAGTTTGGCACTGAGAAATGAAGTTAGTTACTTCTGGTCTCAGGAGCAGAAGTCAGTAATTCTCCAATAAACAGGACTTCGCTAATAACAGTTCCAGTTTATGAAATTTGAATGTCTTCAGTCACAGGTCAGACATTTGATACATCTAAAGCATTGTTTCTCAAAGTGGGGCCTGTGAAATAGGCTTAGACTGTGGACTTTTTGTTGGTAGCCTATGATAAGTACAAGAATTAGGAGTAAAAGTTTAGAGACTTTTATATTACTTTAATAGAGTGTGTTTATGTCTTCGGAATCAAATAATACAGTGGTTCTCCACCGTCCTAAATTCGCAACCCTTTAATACAGCTCCTCATGTTGTGGTGACCCCCAACCATAAAATTATTTTCGTTGCTACTTCATAACTGTAATTTGCTACTATTATGAATCATAATGTAATATCTGATAGGCAGGATGTATTTTCATTGTTACAAATTGAACATAATTAAAGCATAGTGATTAATCACAAAAACAATATGTAATTATATATGTGTTTTCCTATGGTCTTAGGTGTCCCCTGTGAAAGGGTCGTTCGACCCCCAAAGGGGTTGCAACCCACAGGTTGAGAACCGCTGAAATAATAGAAGAATTTGGGCTTATATTTTATGTTTTTTTACTTCCATTTTTCTAGTAATTCATTTTTATTTACAAAAATAAGATTATTACATTACCGTGTGTACATAATAGTACAGCATTGTTGTATTTTGTATTTATTGTATTTTACAAAAGCATCAGCCTATAACATTTAAAAATTTAGTGCTTCACCACATTTTATTGTTCTATAGAACTTACTGATTACTAAAGCCTGATAATATTTTGAAAAAAACTTTGTTATAATAGCCTCTTGTCCTTGCCACTTCAAGTTCATAGACTATAACTGCTAACAAAGTATTGTTCACAAGAGATTGTACAAGAAAATTATTAATTTGCAGTCAATAACTTTTATGCTTCATAGCAATATTTAATTCAACTTACATATAATTCTTCAACCACTCAGTTTACATCAGTGTATGATTTCTTCTTCTTAATTACTTTTAATTAGTTTACTTGAAACATTATTTTGTATTAGATTTAGGTGTACTGCAGAGTGGTTAGACGGTCACATACTTTACAAAGTGGTTCCCCCGATATTTCAGATACCCACCTGGCACCATACGTAATTTTTACAATATTATTTGGTATACAGTGTGTGATTTCTTAATGAATTATTAGATGTTTATTTGCCTGTCTAAATGGAAAAATAGTATAAAATATAGTTCAACATTTTCTTTTGATACCTTAGGATTATTGTGGTGAAGGGGATATAGTTCTATTCTTTGACATCACCTAGAATACTCTTGCTTCTTAGTTGATTGGGGTGGAGTGGGGTCTCTTCTCTCTCTCTCTCTCTCTCTCTCTCTCTCTCTCTCTTTTCTTTTAGAGGCGGTATTGCATGGTTGCTAATAGCTTGGCTGCTGACATTAAACAGATGGGAGGGTGACACTCAGCTCTGCTGTTTAATATCTCTGTGGTTCTTTATAAATGTGAGCCTTGGTCTCCTAGGCTGTCCGTGGGAATGAGAGTTCTATCTCCCTAGTGGGGTTGTTAAGGATTAAGTAACATCCTACCTATAAAACACTTGGCGTAGGGCCTGGTCCTTGGTTAACATTTGCTTTGCATTCATATTTTTCTTTTTTAGATGCATAACTTACATACAATTTTTTAAAAATCACTGCTCTTACGGATATAACCCAGTAAACTTTTACATATGCAACTGCCATCCAGTTCAAGGTACAGCACACTGCTGGCACTGAAGACTCGCATACCTCCTTTCCGGTCAGTAAGCCCCCTCAGGCTCTGACTTCTACCACCATCAGTTAGTCTACTTGCCATTCTACATTATGTAAATAGAAGCATACGGTATGCGTTTTGGAGAGCTGAGATCTAGTTTTTTAAACACCATCTGTGAGATTTATCCAAGTTGTGGCAGGTAGCAGTAATTCATTTTATTTTTTTAAATTACTTTTGTAGCATTCCATTCTGTGAATATGTTGCAGTTTACCTGCCCATTGTCATTTTGATGGGTAACAGGTTATTTTCAGTTTTGGACTGTTATGAATACAATTTCTTGTGAAAGCTGTTATTCTTAAAAACTAGTATTTGATATCGTTTTGCAGTTTCTAAGCAATTCTCCTTCTTCATTGATTCTCATCCGATTTTCTGAATTTATTAAATGATCATAGTGCCAAGCCCCCTCTTCCTGCAAAGGCTTACATCCAAATTCATGGCTGCCCTTTTGCTGTTTGCCTGGTTGCTTGGGTGTGAGGAAGGAGGTGTTAGTTAAATAAACATGAGCGAATAAGGAAAGATTTTTGTTGTCTATTCAGGTGGTGTGATGTATGAGGTAGAACTGTAAATCAAGCCCAGATTAAAGCTTGTGCAATCATTATTGACTAGAGCAAGGTTTGGCCCACAGTAAGTTCTCCAAAAACATGCACTGAGTGCAGGTATCAAGTTCTTGCAAAGATTGAATCAATATGCCTTAACTTGATTGGAAAAGAATTATCAGTAGGTTAAGATAATCCTAGGTAACTGAGGAGACATGGCTAAAAACATTGGGATATAACTTGAGAGTTCACCTTATTTCCACTGATAATTTTGATTTTGATTTAGAGTAAAGTACTTCATTTTCTTAACTTAGTTTCTCTTTCTAAAAATGGTCCTTATTTCATGAAACAAGTATTTATGTTGATTTTTGTAGGCCAGTGGTTCTTAAACTGAACATACATCACCCTCATCTGGTAGAACAAAAATTACCTGTCCCCACCCCTAGAACTTCTGACTCCGCAGGTCTGGGGTGGAGCCCAAGAACTGGTGTTTCTCACAGCTCAGTCGATACTGATATTGCTGGTCCAGGGACCCCACTCAGAGTCACTGCTGCAGGTCATGTTGTTTTGCTCCTTCCTGAATATTGTCAATAAGCTTATGGTAATATAGAGACCTTTTCCAGCTTTTAGGGGAGCAGCATTTAAATTCAGAAGCTTACAGAGCAAAAATGACATGTATGACCTCATGTGCCAGCCTCATGAAGGCCAGTATACAACATACCTCAGTAATGCTAACCAATTCAGGGAGTAACATCTAAAACTAACAGCTTAGACGGTTGCCCTTACTTTTCCTCATTTTCAGTTTAATGTTGCTATAATCACCTACATTCTTAAGATTTGTGCAAGAATTAAATTTTTTTATTTGGAACTTTAAAAAAATATTTTGCATTTATTGGGATCACATTGGTCAATAAAACTATAGGATTCAAGTGTATAATTTTATTTTTTAAATCTGTCCATTTTTTTAAAAGAATATTTTATCCTATAGGAATTAAAAAGTTGTAATGTGAAATTTAATTTTTCAGATAAGTAAGATTACACTATGAAAACCTAACCAGAGCAGGCAAGTTGTTAGCTCCAATAGCTGCCCTGTTCCACCTAGGGATCAAGTAATTACCATTCAAATAGGGGCAGTTGTTGGCATGTCTACAATGAGCATAATTAAATTAATTTTTATCTGTCTTAATTCCAAAAATTTTCACTTTGTAATGGTTCAAGGTAATCAAAAAGAAGAAGCAAGTAGGAGTGGAAGAGTGCCTTATTTTTCTGGACAAAACCTTCACTAATATTACGAGATGTGTAGCAAGATTATTGATAAGTGTTGGTGCAATGTTGGGCAGAGTTGTCTGCAAACTAAAGCACTTCCCAAAAGTAGAGTGATTCTACTAAGAGTAGTTGATGCCTTATTTTCTCTGGTTTTATCGGTGCAATTGTTTTTTAAGAATCAGAAAGAAGTTATCCAGTTAAATTGTTAAAAACTGTAAAAGCATAATGAGAAGAGAAAAATGCTTTTTAGCTTGCACTTAGTATTTCAAATACTACCTTTCTTTTTCTTATTTGGATAGAGATATACACATACACATGCTTACACACACGCACAGATATACATATGTACAGAATCAAAAAGCAGTCTTTCCTGGTAAGAGTTTGATGTTTTTTTTTTTTCAGTCTGAAGACTTTCCTTTTGGGGCAGGGGTCCATATTATTGATTAGTAACTCTTGAAGCTCAGCCATCAAAGCCAAAAATGATCCGGAGAGATCATTTACAATTCCAAGTGGTTTTTATCAGTCCACACCTATAAAAAGCTATCTACTGGTAAATTTTATAACAATGCTTACCTTTTATTTAAAAACCAAACAGCAAGATTTTTTTTTCTTTTTTTCCAAGACTTGTTCTGAGTACATGTTTGATTTTAAGTTATAGTCAGCTTTGTTTTGAGGTCAGTGTACTGCAGAAAATTAACTGAGCTATGTATTTCTATACTTTCGGTGTTCCAGAGATGCTGCCTATGGGAGCTGCAATTTCTTCATTACACTTCTCGACTGTTTCCATGCTGTGAAGAAGGTAAGTGACTGGCAGGATGTAGCCACTGATGTGTTGGAGAACTGAACGAAGTACAGTCCAAGGACGACTAGGCCTTCTTCCCCAGAGGCCTTCCAAGATGTGCATGATGTCAGAGGTATCCCATCTCCCCACTAATTTAGAATGACAGCACACTGGAAAACAGTTTATTCTGAATCTGATAGCCTCTCTGCATGAGTTGGGAAAGCCACTTGAACAATAGGGAACAAACAACTAGATATATAATTAGGTTCTAAATCCAGAATTAATTCTGAGTGTATTGTGATTTCAGAGAAAACCAGAAAGGCATTAGATTACTGATGTCCAAGTTCTCTTTGATTTATGTATTTATGGGTCTGATTCCCACCAGTCCTGTTTATGTTTTTATTACACACTGTCAAACACTTCATGTTTGTGTCTTCAAGCCGTCAATTTCTAATTCAACAGAATTTGAACAGCCTATTAGTTAGTAGGTTTTATATAAAACTAAGTAGGTCACTACTGCTTAGTCAAAGCTGTTTATTCATTGATCGATTGATTTTTTAATCCTTCCCATGGGTTTGTTTATTGCTTTTAGAGAAAGAGGAAGGGGGTGAAGAGAGAGAGAAAAGACATCGATCCGTTGCCTCTCATATGTGCCCCGATCAGGGATTTGAACCCATAATCTTTTGGTGTGTGGGACTCAGCCACCCAGCCAGGGCTCAAATCTATTTTATTTTTTATTAGATCTTATTTATTTATATTTTGGCCCTGGCTGGTTTAGCTCAGTGGATTGAGCGTCGGCCTGCGAGCTAAGTGTCGCTGGTTCGATCTTCCAGTCAGGGCACATCAGAGAAGGAAAACTCTGACTCCAAAAAACCTCCGCTGCCTTGCGGCATACCTCTTCAGGGGAAAGGCTAAGGGAGTAAACCCCGACAGAAAATCCGGAGCCGGAGTCCCTAAGGCGGTTTGACGTTGTAGTCAACACCGGCAACTCCTGCGGCGCACCTGAAGCCAAGCTGTATTGACTCCGTCTTTCCCTTGGATCCTTCAGCTGCGAAGAGAGGGGGGGTCTGCTGCATGGGCAACAGCAGACCCTCCATATCACCCTGCCCAGGCTCTGTAGCTTCAACACGGGAGGAGACAGATACCGTGTCACTCCCGAGTCGGACTGCACAGCCATTCTCGGCGGTGCAGATAGACTCTTGGGAAGCTACACCATCGTCTCTCGAGACGGACGGCTGCCGACGACGACGACGACGACGACGATTTATATTTAGAAAGAGGGAAATGGAGGAAGAAAGAGAAGGAGAGAAACATCGATTTGCAAGAAAAACATTGGTCTGTTGTCTCTTGCACACTCCCAGCTGTGGACCTGGTTCACAACCGAGGCATATGCCCTGACCAGAAATCAAACTGGCGACCTTTTCGTTTGCGGCACAGTGCCCAACCAACTGCGCCACACCAGCCAGGGCTCTTTTAAATTAATGTCTGTTTTATAACCAGGGCTGCTTGCTTTCTTTGAATCCAGGGGACACCCTTTATATGACATTCCAAATGAACAGGGTCCCCTGGAGTTATGTAACACAGCAGACCTTGTTTATAACACTCCCTTGGGTATATATTTTGGGTGTCTGGGCAGTACAAGAAACTAGAATTGTAAATCAGTAGCTGATGGATCAATAAGCCTTCAACAACATCTCAGGTTTTTATTTGCCTTTTATTTTCAGAGGCAAAAGGAACCCAGGTTTACTTTCTTGTATGCTAAAACATGATGGATCTCTTAAGAATTTTGACAAAAATTTTGTGGATTAAAATGAGAGGACTATTTAGTATACAAATTCAGAGATTAATTAGTATGTCTTTTTTCCTGTATCAGGCATCAAGGTATGGAATTTACCGATAATTCTTTTGGGTTTAAGTGCAGTGACACCGTGGTGTGTGGAGCTGACGGGGGTGGTTGCCACAGGCATGAGGCAGCTCCATCAGACCATCAGTTCAGGCCGGTAATGGGCTCCGTTAGGAGATGAGAGACAGCGGGTATAAGTGACCCCTTCTGATTGCAGTTAGAATCCCTGTCAGATGGACCCCATGAAATTGGTCAGGCATGCGTTCCTGACCCTAGGGCTATTCTCTCAACTCCCACCACCTTAAAAAGAAAAGAGCAGAAAAGCTTTCAGGGTCTGGGATATGGCCTACTATAACAGTATATAGCTGTTTCTATTGTTAATTCTTGGCTTAGTTTTTTTTTTTTTTTTTTTTTTAAACTATAGGTCAGAGATTACCGTTTTCACACTATTTAATTGAAGAGTCAACAGCTTCTGATTTTCAATTAAACATTTATTTGTGACAGATTTAGAATATTGCATACCTGAACCATTTAAAAATCTAATTATATCTTTATTTTAGTGCTATTTCTAATAGGATTTCCTTATGAAATTTATAGGAGAATAGAAATTTCCTATAAACTGCACTTTATTGTAAGGAATATCTCTAGTCCAAATATCATGACATGTATTGAGTATTTGGAATTCAAGGAAATAAAATTCATCATGAATTTGGTCTTGGAATTAGAATTTAAATAACTACATTTCATAAAATGATGACTTTTTGCTTGGATTGTAGCCCTTATATTTCGTATTTGTATTTTAGCAAATTTTGAAAACTGGGTTTATAATTCAACCTTTTGAACCAAGATTACCTTGGGTTTTTTTGTTTTGTTTTTCCATTTATTGTGGTGACATTGGTTAATAAGATTACCTTGTTGATCAAGAATTCTGACTGGCTCAGAGAATAGTCCTCAGGCCACCAGCTCGTCTTTGTCTCAGAAAATAGATCCTCTGCTTATTTCCCTTAGCATGCTCTGCCCACTGCAACTCAGAAGAAAACAGAAAACTTAGGTATTTTTTTCTTATAAAATAAATTTCCTCAAAATTTTGAATTTTAGTGTTGATCTCTGGGCTGTCTTTAGTAGAGGAAACACTATTAATCTCTTAATCCAAGAAGAATTAGTAAGTGAAAATATTTATGAAGTTTGTGGGATTTGTTTGGGATCAATTAACCTTCCTTTTCTCTATTATTTATTGAAGGGCCATTGAATTTATGCATTATATTTGAAGCCTGAGTGGTGTTGAGCTAATAAATTAGTGGGATTACTTGAAGGCTTGATTATTTAGCTCTGCACAGATAGGATGATTTTGAAGGAAAATAAAACATTAAATCTTATTAAAATAAATATTGTTATAATTAATTTTCCAGATAACGGAAGCCTTTAAAAGATATATCCCACCTCTTTTGAAAACTATTCCGTGGAATGTAATCTAAATATAATAATACTCTTTCAGGGGTGCCTCCTGATATTAGGAAATTGGATTGGAAATTGTTTTCTTACATCTTTTTCTTAAAAGCTTTCTTTTGGATTTTAGGCAATGCAGTATGGCTTCTTTAATTTCAACATATTCAACCTTGATGAATATGAATACTATGAAGTAAGTTTTCAAGGGTACTGTTTTTAATTTTTTATTCATGTTTTGCTTACAGAAGTATTATTGTTTTAAAAAATAGTGAACAATTTAGATGTGATAGAGTTTTTTAAAAAGTCCAATCTTTATTCTTTTACTGTGGTCCCAATCTTAGTGGGGAGATGTCTGCATTTATTTGACACATCCTTCCAGAGTGCATGAATGTGCTCCTGGGTACTTTTCTTTAATGTTTGTTTATGTTTTTTTAGTATCGATGACTTCCATGTAGTGCTTAAATGAGATAATGTTTGTAAACCCCTCAGCATAGACTCTGATGACATGAATAAATCATCTAACCTCTGGAAAATGTTTTTATCACAACTATTTGTATGAAGTCAGGACACTTCTGGTGGCAAATTACAGAAAGTAACCTTTATGGCTTAAATAAAAGAGAAGATTTATTGATTTCCATAAGTAAAAAGGCCAGGATCAAGTGTACCATAATGCATGACCAGATTAGGTACTCAAACAATTACCAGAAACTGGACTGAAGCTAGTTGTGTCCCCAGGCCTGAAGATAGCCACCAGCAGCTTTGATTCACCCATTTGGCCAATTTACCAGAAAAGAGCATTCATGACTCCAGCAGATCCACAAAGTTGTCTCATTGGCCTGGCTTAGATAATATGCCTGGCACTCAGTTAGGCATGTTCCTAACAGGGATGGGGGAGGGGAAGGGAAGCGGGTGTAGAAGACAAACCACACAAACCAAAATAAAGAAGAGACTCCAGGCAGGGAAAACCACAGATGTCCTATATACTTTTTAACACAGTGTTTTTTTTGTTTTGGTTTTATTGTTTTGTTTTTTAAGAAAAGTAATTTGATTCTACCATTTATTCTACTCTCCAAATAGGGAATGAATAAGATGCTTATGTTAAAGGTCTTTGTTGGCCAAGAATGCTTGTGGAGTCTTACCTTTTTATCTTACTGTAGTTATCTTGAGCAGACGTTCTCACTAATGGAGTGATTTCATACCACTTTATGCAGCATTATCTTGAATCCTTACATAACTGTTCTTTCACAGTTAATTTCTATTTTAAAGTGTTAGGCATAACTGAATTATTTTATTGACGAGTAAGTCAAATAGTTAAAACCAGGCATTACTGTGATGTACCAAAAAGGTAAACCATATTCTGTGATTCATTAGGGTGCACCCTATCTTTACTTTACTTTCCTATAATAGCAATACACTTCTAAAGTACTATATCTATTTAATTACCATATTACACTATTGACTGCAACTTAATTATAACACCATTTAGGGGGGTGCTTGTCCTTATAAAATTAAATATTTAAAATAAAACATACTTTCTTTTTTATGTAAGCAAAACATAAAAACACCATTTGATGTCCCTTCAAGTGTCGCCCAGTGGTACCCTGTGTCACTAAGGAGTAATATCAGCACTACTAGGCTTCTCACTTACTAATGCAGAAATAAATCCCGGTGTTGGCAGGGAGTCGCGGGGTCACCCACAAGTGTTGTTTACATTCAGTGAAATTGCACTGCGACACAGGTACTGTTAGGCAGCTACGGATACAGGTAGCTCACAGACTGATTTTGTTTCGTCTCCACAGTATACTTAGAAATTTTGTATTAGTGTTTCATTGATTCCATGGTGTCCATTTATTCCCCTGTTGTAACGTCTCTGAATTCAGGGTACATTTTATAATCACCTGTGATTCAATAAAATCTAACTTCAGGTTTCTTGTTAAAAACTTAAGATTTCTGGTTTCACTTCAAAATCAGAACACCTGGCAACACTTGTCTTCATACCCATTTAGACTTTTTAGCTCTCCAATTCTTTTCCATGACAATTAAATAAATTGGTTTTGGGTTACCTGCCTGGCCTTAGATCAAGCATCCCTTGGTTTATTTCCTACTTGTTCTTAGGTATGCATATGCATACCACATATGCAAAGCTAATTGATCTTATTTTTATCATTAGTTTTCTTCTTCACTATCAGGAGTCTCCTATTCCTGCTTAAGTCTTTGTGTAACTATTTCTATAGTTAAGTTTAAACTGTATTTATCTTGTACTAATTGTTATCGTAGTTTAACCCAAAGGACTTAATAAGAGGAAGTAAAATGTTTTACATTTCAGGGTTTTTTTCTAGAGACCTTCTGTGATCTCAGTATACTTTAAATTTCAAGTTTCCTGATAGTTTATTGAAAAATTTTCAGTGACTGTCTTATTAAATGGCTAGCAAAATGATGGAAAGATGTCTTTCTACAAATAAAAAGTAAATATTGAGAGGCCACAACTTCATTAGATAGTTTTTTCTCCTTTGGGTCAAGATTGCTCATATTGGAGGCTATTTAGTCATTCATGGAAAAGTTTACTTTTTTGTTAATTAGCAGCAACTATATGAGAATTTACTTGGATAAAATAACCAAAGTACTTATGTATATTTTGGATAGCAGTAGTCAGTTCTGTTTTCCAAACGCTGAGTATCCCAGCAAAGAAATGCTTAAAAGAAAATGATTAGGGCCAGGAGAAATCAACTAACTTTTCCCTGGGAATATTCATAGCAGGCTAAATTTCAGTTTCCTGTCTCATGGACATTTTTAGACAGCTTTTGTGCTAAAGCAGATGGATTTGAAGTTCTGCAGGCACTCAGTATTGAGAAGGGGTGTGGAGAGATTAAGTATAAAAATGGTTTGTGCTGCTCTTCCCTTTACAGAAAGCAGAAAATGGAGATTTAAATTGGATAATACCAGGCCGATTTATTGCCTTCTGTGGACCTCATTCAAGAACCAGACTCGAAAGTGGTATGCAAAAATATGGAACAAGTATAGTTTTGTTTTATTTCTTTTTGACAGAGGCCTAAGAATTAACTTAAGCTTGACAGTCTTAATTACTTAAGTGTACATGATTATTTCAGTACATTATTCTGCCTGGACTTAAACTTTTTAATTTATCTTTTTACAGTTATAATCAAATTGGTATTCAATCCCTAGTCTAGACACTGTCTCCACACAATTACAGGTGAAATTGTTATCCGTTATTTTCTTTCTGCATTTTAGAACATTTGGTTATTTCCTTGTGTAGGTTACCACCAACATTCTCCTGAGGCTTACATTCCTTATTTCAAGAATCACAACGTTACTACCATTATTCGTCTGAATAAAAGGATGTATAATGCCAAACACTTTACGAATGCTGGCTTCGATCACTACGATCTTTTCTTTGCGGATGGTAGCACCCCTACTGATGCGATCGTCAAAGAATTTCTCAATATTTGTGAAAGTGCTGAGGGTGCCATTGCAGTACATTGTAAAGGTATGTTTCTAGGATTGGTTGAAGAATGGTGGACAGCTCTAGCCAGGTGGCTCAGTTGATTGGAGCATCATCCCGTACACCAAAAGGTTGTGGGTTCAATTTCTGGTCAGGGAACATAGCTAAGTTGCGGTTGGGCCATGTAAGGGAGGCAACTGATCGATGTCATGTGTCTCCCCCCACCCCCCCACCCCCCGCTGCCCTCTTCCTCTTTCTCTCTCTGTCTAAAATCAGTAAAATCAATAAACATAACCTCAGGTGAGTATTAAAAAAATAATGGTGGACATGTATGTGTATATGCGTCAAAACACCATACTCATTTAGATTATATGCCTAGACACATGATGCCTTTTTTTTACAGAATGCCTTTTTTAACTATTGTAGGTTGCTTTTTTTCTTAAAACCACTTTATTGTGTGATTGATATTAAAAAGCTGTACATATAAAGAATGCTTTTAAATTCCTAATTTCATATGAAAAGTATAGTAAATGATACTGTGTTCATCGGTAACCCTATAAAAGCTTATTGCATTGAAATGCCTTCATTTATTCATCAAATATCTATATAGTGCTTACTGTTTGGTAGGTTCCACAATATGTCAATGAACAAAGATTTTAAGAGCCTATCTTCATGGAGTTTATATTTTAACAAATTGCTATGTTTTTAGCCACTAGAGTAATGCCTGGAACTTAATACATTATAAGAATGTACCAGGATTTATTTAACTTTTCTCCTTTTCTTAAATAGTTGATTCTGAAGACAAGGAATATATTTTTGTTAAGAAAAATCCAACATTGAAAAAGAAACCTGCAAATCAGGGAACGGCCAAAATCTAATCTCTAGAGTTACCACATTATAACCTTTTCAACCTTTTTCATCTTATGGCTTACATAAACTAATTACTGAAATTCTGTGGCACATCAAAAATATATATTCTTTGCTGATCTGACAAAAAGTGGGTATAATTTTGATTCATTAACACCAGACAGCTATTGTTGCGTTGGCTGTTGTCATTGTTTTAATATGACAATCTAAGGGAAATGAGTTCAGTGTCTTTGACTAAATAGTCCGGTATTGCATGTATTAAAAATTCATGAGGCACACCAGTCAAACATTTCTGGGTTATAAGATTTAAATGTCCAGCTTTCTCCAAAAGACTCAGAAGATATTCAAAGAAACAGAAAAGCATAACTCATTCAAAGGGCGGGGGGGAGGGGGCGGGGGGGCGGGGAATGAATGAACAGAAACTGTCCCTGAGAAAAACCAAATGGTGCATTTACTGTACAAAGATGTTCAAACAGCTGTCTTCAGGGTGCTCAAAGAGCTAAAAGAAAATGTGAACAAATGAAGAAAACAATGAATTAACAAAATGGAAATATCAACATAAGGATATGAAACTAAAAGGAACCAATAAGAAACTCTGAAGCTGAAATGTACAGTAACTGAAAGGAAAAATTCACTTTTCCTCAAAAACAGGGTTGAAATTAAGGCATTCCCAGAGAACTAAAAGGTGAATGAAAGGACAGTAGCTAGTCACTTGAAGTTTTTTGAGAAAATAAAGATCTCTGGTAAAAGTAAATACATTGGACAATTATAAAGACAAATATTATTGTTACTTAAGCTCTAAACTCTAATCAAAAGATGATGTTGGAAGAATGGCTTAAAAAATAAAAGACTCGTCCTGGCCAGGTGGCTCAGTTAGTTGGAACGTCATCTCGTGCACCAAAAGGGTGCAGGTTCGATTCCTGGTCAGGGTACATACCTTGGTTGTAGGTTCTATCCCCAGTTGGGGTGCATATGCCAGGCAACCGATCAGTGTTTCTCTTTCACATTGATGTTTTTCTCTCCCCCTTGCCCTTACTCTAAAAATCAGTAAACGTCTTCGGGTGAGGAATTTTAAAAAATAATAAAAAATACAAAATAGGGTTTAATTAAAGATTATGAGTTTAAAAGGAGCATTATATAGTAAAGGTTCAGTATGGCAAGAAGATACAATGATTATAAACATTTTACATGCCTTGTAACAGACCTTCACAATATATGAAAGAAAAATTAATAGAATAGAAGGGGAAAATAAACAGTTGTACAGTAATAGTTGGAAATTTCAATATCCCATGTTGAATAATGGATAGAAAAAACAGACAAAAGGTAAGTAAAGAAATAAAAGAACAATACAGTAAACCAACTACAACTTACATATGGAGCACTGCCCACCAAGAGAATGTGCGTTTGTCTCCCAAGTACCCAGGGGCATGTAATAGTGGTTGCACAGCAATGTGATGTTTTTAATGCCACTGAATTGGACACTTAAAGATGGTTAACCAATCTCCAGAAACTGGCCCCAAAAGAAACATAGATCTTTAAATTGCCTGACAAAGAATTTAAAACGACTGTCTGAAATGTTCAATGAGCTTAAAGGAAACATACAGATGTAAACAAAATCCGGAAAATGATTCATGAACAAAAATGGTTAAAACAGAATTTTTTGTTACGTATTTTACCACAATATTTTTATCCCCATACAAGGATATGTTTATTGATTTTTAGGGAGAGAGGTAGAAAGAGAAAGAGACAGAAGTATCAATGTGAGAGAGAAACATTGATTAGTTGCCTCCCATATGCACCCTGACTGGATATTGAATCTGCAAACTTTTGGTGTATGGGATGATGCTCCAACCAACTGAGCCATCTGGCCGAGGCCACAATTTTAAATAATGAATAATTAAAACAAACAAAATCCAACATTGGTTATTTAGTTTTTTAAAAAATAATAATAAGCAATTCAGGTTATTCTCAGTACATTCAGGGTGGGCCTGTTGTCCCTCTAGGTACTTTTGGCAATGTCAGAAGACATTTCTTGTTATTCACCATTTAGGGGAGAAGTGCTCCTGACATTAGGAAAGTAGAGGCCAGGGATGCTCCTGAACGCACAGGACAGCACCCATAGCAAAGAATTATTTAGCCCTAAATGTCAGTAGTGCTGAGATTGAGAAACCTCAAAGTGACTGGCAACCAGTTAAAAACCTGAAGAGGATTTTGATATACAGTGGAACCTTGGTTCTTCAACTTAATTCATTCCGAAAGGCTCTTACAAAACCCGATTGTTTGAGGTGGGAGATATTTGAGAACCAAGGTTTGACTGTAATTAGATATTTGTTTTAGGAAGAAAACTGATGACCATGTGAAGATTGGATTATCAAGTGAATAGTGAGATTCATTAGGAAGTGTATTTGCTTGGGGTACAAAGCAGAAGACCACAGACTGTGTGTGTCAAACACAGAAATTTATTTTCTCATAGCTTTGGAGGCTAGAAATCCAAGAACAAGGTGCTGACGAGGATGGTGTCTGGAGAGGCCTCTTACTGGCTTATTGACAGCCACCTTCTCTGTCTTCTGGGTACACTCATTCCTGTCTTCTCTTCTTATTGTAAGAACACTAATCCTATCGGGTTAAGTGCCCTCCGTGGTCTTATCGAACTTTAATTACCTTCATAAAGTCCATTTTCCAGAGACTCATGTTGGGAGATAGGACCTCAATGTATAGATCTTGGAGGCACATAATTCAGTCCATAACATTCTGCTCTCTGGCCACCCAGTATTCATGTCCTCACATGCAAAATACAGGATAGGGCAAAAGTAGTTTACAGTTGTTCATATGGAAAATAATATAATAATGAATAAATAATAATACAAGAGTAAACTGTTTTATGTACTCACAACTCCAAACCTACATTTGCCCCACCCAGTAATTTCGCCCCATCCCAACAGCCCCCAAATTCTTTTTTTAAGTATATTTTATTGATTATGTTGTTACAGAAGTCCCAGTTATTTTCCCTTTGCTCCCCTCTGCCCAGTACCCCTCTTCCCTCCAGCAATCCCACCCCACTTAGTTCATGTCCATGGGTTGTGCATATAAGTTTTTTAGCTTCACTCTTTCTTATATTATTCTTAACTTTCCCTGTCTATTATGTACCAACCAATTATGCTTCTTAATCCCTGCACCATTTCCCCATTTTCCCCCCCTTCCCTCTCCTAGCTGATAACCCTCCAAATGATCCCCATACCTATGATTCTGTTCCTATTCTGGTTTGCTTCATTGGATTTTGTTTTTATTTTTTAGATTCAATTGTTGATAGCTGTGAGTTCGTTGCCATTTTAGTGTTCATAATTTTGATCTTTTTCTTAAGTAAGTCCCTTTGACATTTCATATAATAATGGCTTGGTGGTCATGAACTCTTTTAGCTTTACCTTGTCTGGTAAGCACTTCATCTGCCCTTCCATTCTAAATGATATCTTTGCTGGTAGAGTAATCTTGATTGTAGATCCTTGCTTTTCATCACATTGAATACTGCTTGCCAGTCCCTTCTTTCCTGCAAAGTTTCTTTTGAGAAATCAGCTGACAGTCTTATATGCATCCCTTTGTAGATAACTCTCTGCTTTTCTCTTGCCGCTTTTAAGATTCTCCCTTTATCTTGAACCTTTGGCATTTTAATTATGATGTGTCTTGGTGTGGTCCTCCTTGAGTCTAGCTTGTTTGGAACTCTGTGCTTCCTGGACTTGTATGTCTATTTCCTTCGCCAAATTTAGGAAGTTTTCCACCATTATATTTTCACATAAGTTTTCAATTTCTTGCTCTTCCTCTTCTCCTTCTGGCACCCCTATGATTCTGATGTTGGTATGTTTAAAGTTATCCCAGAGGTTTCTAAGCCTCTCATTTTTTTCAGTTCTTCTTTCCTCATTCTGTACTGGTTGACTTTTTTTTTTCTTCCTTATGTTCCAAATTATTGATTTGAACCCCAGTTTCCTTCCCTTCACCATTGGTTTTCTGTAGATTTTCCTTCGTTTCATTTAGCATAGCCTTCACTTCTTCCCTTATGCGTTTGCCATACTTAAGCATATCTCTCAAGCCTGTGAGCATCTTTATCACCAGTGTTTTGAACTTTGTATCTTTTAGTTTGCCTATCTCCTCATCTCTTAGTTCTCCCACTGGAACCTTGATCAGTTCCCACTTTTGGGCCATACTTCTCTGTCTTCTTATCTGGACAGGCTCCTGTGTTTGTTTGCCTCTGTGTCTTAGGTCGAGCTGTAGCACCTGTTACGTTGTAAGGGGCGGAGCCTTAGGTATTCATCAGTACAGGATGACCCATTTCACCATATTGTGGCACTGTGTGGTGGGGAGGGGTCTGAGGGAACAATGCCACTTGCTCAGCACTCTCCCCTTTCCCAGGAACTTCTACCACTTCCATATTCGACTGGCGCCTCTCTAGCTGTTGCCCTGGCCATCGATCCCAGGGTGGGTGGGTGTGCGGACATTTTAGGACCGTTTGCCCTTTAAACAAGCGGACTCTGCTAAGAGACCGGCAGTTTCTTTCTCTGCCCCAACTCCCACTGGTCTTCACAGTCAAAAACAATGAGACTTTATTTCCCTGGTGCTGGGACTGTGAGTTCTGAGGTCTGGTCTGGTCTGGTGCTGGGAACGCTCCTCAGATGACCCTCCCCACTTTTTAAAACATGTAACTGCACTTTATGCTGGTCTGCCATTGTAGCTGCTGCCACCACCACCACCACACTGAGTTCTCTCTGCCCCGGCTCCAACCCTCCTGCCTGTTTGGATGAGTATTTCTTCTTTATATCTTTGTTTGCTGGACTTCCATGCAGTTTGATTTTCTGGAACTTCTGATTGTCTCTAGTTTTGAGGTAGTTGTATTCCTTCTTAGTTGTGGAGGGGGATACAGCATGTCTGTCTATGCCTCCATCTTGGCTGGAAGTCCCCCGAAGTCATAACTCATGCCGGCATCAGTTCCAAGTTGAAAGTCCATTCTGAGGCAGAATTCCTCTCCAGCTTTGAACCTGTGAAAGCAGACAAGCTATGTGCTTACAAAAGCCAGTGGTGGGCCAGGCATAGGATAGAGATTCCCATTGCAAATGGGAGGAATTGGAAACAAGGAAGGGGTGATAAGTCCCAAGCAAGTCCAAACCTAGCAAGACAAATGCCATGAAATCCTCAGGCTTGAGACTAATGCTCTTTGCTCCATTATCTGTTCTGCAAGCCCACAGGGGAGGCAGTTCCATCTCCTTGGTCCCTGAGGTCCACTGAAAGACAGGCAGCTCCATCCTAGGACTTGGAGGGGGTAGACACAGCCATGCCCCTGGGGCCTGCAGTGGTGGTGGTGGCAGTCCTGCATATCTGTAGTACTCTCAGGGTCATGCTTCCATTTTTCTTGAAGGATTCGACATGTTTGCAGCCAGATACCTCCTGTCTAGTCCCATGGCCCAGGAATCTGAAAGCCCTCCTTTATTGCATCCTGTGGCTCGCTGTCCCTTTTTAATCCAAACTGACCATGTCTGGTGGTGTAATCCCATCACTGTTTTTTACTTCTGGTGATTAAATCCACGGGTAATATCTTTATAGAATTGCTGGTTCAGCCACACCTTTGGTGTTGTCTTCAGAACATGCTTTCTCACCTTTTGCAACATGGATGGGCCTAGAATTTTCAAAATGTTTAGTTTCTGGTTCCTTTTTGGTTAAAAAGCTCTTCTTCAATTCATCTCTCCTATCATATTTCACTGTCAGTGAGAAGAGCCCAGGGCTGCACCTTCAACACTTTGCTCACAGGTCTCCTTTACTAAATGTCCAAGGTTGTTGCTCACAAACCATGCCTTCCACCAACCACAAGAACACAATTCAGCCAGGTTTTTTGCCACTTTCTAACGAGGATTGCTTTCTTCTAGTTTCTAATCATATGGCCTTCATTTCCGCCTGTGTCTGTGCTAACCTCCATATTCCTGCCAACAGTTTCTTCAGGGCAGTCTAGGGTTTTTCTTTTCTTACGTGAACCTTAAAACTCTTGTAGCCTTTACAATTCCAGTTCCAAAGCTACTTGTGCGTTTTTACGTATTGTTACAGTCGCAGTACCAAAATCCGTATTGGTGAGGGTTTTCCAGAGAAACAGAACCAATAGGATGTGTTATATATAGGAGGACAATATTATAAGGAATTGACTCACAAATATGAAGGCCGGCAAGTACAAAATCGGCAGTGTGGGCTGGCAGGATGTAGGCCCAGAAGAGCTAGTGGTGCCATTGAAGTCTGAAGGCCATCTGCTGGAGAATTCCTTCTAGCTTGGGGAGGCCAGTCTTTATGTTCTGTTCAGACCTTCAACTGATTGAGTGAGGCCCACCCACATGGATGGTAATGTGCTTACTCAGAAGCCCACTCAAATACACCTGCCAGGTTGACACATAAAATTACCATCACAGGAAATAATGATAGTAGTTCAGGTGAGAGTGAAGGAAGATTGCAGGAATAGAGTGAAAACAAAAAATCCATGTGAAAATGAATATAAAAGTAGAGTAGAAAAAACTGTTGGATGAGGGGGAACGTTTTGCAAGATTTTAAGCCTGTGTTTTTGGAAGCATGATTTTACCATTAATAGTAAACCCAGAGTAGAGAACACTGCACTTACTGAGAATCATCACTTATAAAGTGATATTCAATTTTGGCAATAAATAGAATCATCTGGGGGATTTTAGAACTCTCTGTGTCCAGGCTGTATTGCATACCAATTAAATCAAAATTCTAGAGGTGAGACAGTACTTTTTAAAACTCTACAAGGGATTGCAATGTGCATCCAAACTTGAGAACTGCTGTTGAGGTAAGCAAATCATGGCAAGCCTTTTGAAAAAATTCTACCAGTCTAACATAATTCTGGAGTACAAGGGACCAGGTCTCATTCATTTGTTTCTTTTCCTAGCTGGCCTTGGGCGAACAGGTACTCTGATAGCCTGCTACATCATGAAGCATTACAGGATGACAGCAGCTGAGACCATCGCTTGGATCAGAATCTGTAGACCAGGCTCAGTGATTGGGCCTCAGCAACAGTTTTTAGTGATGTAAGTAGATGGAGAGCTTTTGTAATTCCTCAGAGAACACTTGGGTCTGGGAAATAATTGGAAATAGAATTTTTCTTAGTCTCCAGTAACAACATATCATCTAGTAGGATAAAGTTGTTCGATTGTATCTTTCTGGCAAGGTGTATTTTGATGTTATTTAAATGCCGTAACAGGAAACAGTCAAGCCTCTGGTTGGAAGGTGACTATTTTCGTCAAAAGTTAAGGGATCAGGAAAATGGAAAACACAAAGCGGCTGTCTCAAAACTCCTCCTGGCTGTTGATGACATTTCGATCAATGGTGTCGAGAATCAAGACAAGCTGGAATCTGAACTGGTAACTGAACCATCCCCATCACTCTGTTGTTGTTACTTTAAATGCTGTTGAGAACCATTTAGGGCATGAAAGGAACTGGAGATAAAAGTAATAAAAGCACATTTTGAGGGATTATTGTCACACATTTTTTATACTTATAGCCCTCTCTTGGAACTTTTTACTCAAAATAGTTAGAACAAACTGAGTTCTTTTTTATTCACTAGGCACTGGTGGAAGAGGTATGTGAAGTAAGCTCTTTAGATGGACCTAGTGACACCTCCTTCCTGACACCTTTTCCCATTTCATGACAGCTGACTTAGGGAACCAGTCGTTCTCAAATGGAGAACTTTAGAGATCCGAGAGTTTAGGGGGTAGCTGTATCCTATTAAGGGGTGATAAGTAGATGGTTAAATTAAACAAGAATGTTTTCAATATTGAAAACCCGTTATGCCTCTTCACTGTCAGTATACTTTATAACAAAAGTGCTATTGGGTTCTGTGTTTGTGAAAGTTAATGTTTGGTTGTCTTGAAATGTGACTTGTAGCTTTATTTTGAAAGTAGCAAAATATTTTCGAGTTCAGGTGAAAGTTGAAGTATGTATTTGTGTGTGTTCTGTGGATAAATGTAGATGCTATGCTTTACTACATTAATAAGTGCAACTTAAGTCATTAGCTCAGTGTTCTTCTACTTGTACAGTACAGTGATGACGACGAAGTCAGTGGAGTGACACAAGGTGATAGACTTCGGGCCCTGAAAAGCAGAAGACAATCAAAAACAAATGCTATTCCCCTCACGTGAGTTTGGTTTCTTTGTGTGGGTGGTGTTATTTAGTATGTGTTTGAGGTCCTTTGTGACTGTTTTGTCCTGTACATTTTTCTCCATGGTTGCATGTCCATTATGCCACTTAGAAATGATTACTAAGTCATTTTAAATCGAAGGCTGTTGCCCAAGAAGCTCCTGGCCATCCTTTGTTTACCTCTGTTCTATCCTAAGCACACTAGCTTGTACATACGAAAGCAGTGTTAGGAGTGCATTTTCTCCAGGCGTAATTTCTGTGTGACGTTCTCACAAGCGTGACACCAGATGTAAACTGCAGAACAATAGATATGTCTATAAGTATTTAAAATTGTGAATTTCTCTGAATTCACCACTATATTACAAGTAATTTCTTTTAACATGGTGGAATTTAATCAGTGGTGACATGGTGGCTTAATGTTATTATATTACTTTAGGGCAACAAAAGATTGAACTGTATTTTTGTATGAATTTTTTGTTTGAGGAATTATTTTTTAAGTTCCAGAAGAAGGTTTAGCATGGGGATAGGAAGTTTTGTAATCACTGAGGGTGGTTTGTCCACTTGTCCTTGTCTTGGGTAAGTGGTAGTTTAGATTCAAGCTCATTCATTATGGTTTTAAAAAATGTAGAATCAAAAATGTGGCTGTCGTACTTTTTTCCTAGAGTATTCTTTAGTAGATGCTTCCACCTGTGACACTGGATTTTTTTCCTTCCAGTAACCTCCCTTACCATTGTTGGGGCACCAAATTCCAGCCTCTTCCCCCTTCTTAGTGATGGAGATAGGTCATTTATTCAGGAAGCACCTTGTAATATGGTAAGGAACTAATAATGCCATAAATGTTCATGGCAGAAAAGAGCAAGCTTTTTTAATTAAAAGTGATTCTTTACCAGTATCTCCTCATAATCTTAAATCCTGAAGTAGAATTACATGTAAGGTATGTGTTGTCGTGGGCCTCTGCCTTGGGAGGTTCATAAAAGATCCAAAGAAAAGAATCAAAGTTTCCAACACAAAGTGCCATGTGAATGAAAGGCATCAGTATTGCTTAGAGGTGTTAATTATCTTTGAAGTGGTGCTTCGGTCAACTAGAATGCTTTAAGACTGGTGCATTTTATGTAATTAACTCCCCAGTGCTATTTTGTTTTTAATTTCATTACAAGTCTGTATTTACAGGCTTCATGGTTATTTTTATTTAGAAGCATTATAGTCCCTCCAGCTAATTATTCTGAAGCCAATTTTAGACATGATGGAGGAGAAGGCAGTGCCCAAAGCAGAGCTTCTCAGATTTCAGTCCATGTTTGAGTCTCCTCGGGGAGCTCATTACAATGCAGATCGGGGTCAATGGGTCTGGGGTACAGCCTGAGACTCTGCGTTTCTAGTGAGAATCCAGGTGCTGCAGATGTTGCTGGTCCAGGCACCACACTTAATAAGCCCTAGAAAGTGCATAATTTTATGGGTTACTTCTTCATTGTCCCCAGGTTTTTTGTTTTGTTTTTAAGGATCTGCACCATCAAGTTTTTTTCTCAACAGCTTACTGCCTTCTGTTCAAAGTCAGGTTGGGATCAGGAGATGGCAATTCTGCTTAGTCACAAGTTACTGTTAAATAAGGCGTACAGAAAATTTTCTTGTTACTGAATCTGCTACCTCATGAATATGTTTTCTAGAGTTCAGATCACTTGATGCTGTTTTCTAGAAGATTTGAGGCTATAAACATCTCTCTCTTAGCTGATAGGTTTGTGGTAAATATAAAAGAAAACGAAGGAAGAATAAAATTCTAAATATTGTTGGAAACCAGAAGGTGATGCTAGATGCTGTTAGATTCACCTTGCTGTTCAAGGTTCCTGGGATGAAAGTTGAACGTGTTCAGAGATGGTTGAGTGAAAGTCACTGACAAAGGCTGGGGGTGGAGAGACCAGCGTCCTGCTCTCATTTGTTTCATTAAGTTGTTAGACGCCTCCTTACCCCTAAAAGGAATAAAGGACCCTGGCCCTTTGCTCTTAAGCACTCGGCATAAATTAAAACCAAGTAAAATATTATCGTAAAAATTTTTTTAATGTTATTAAAAAGGAACCATTTCCAGATCTCCTTTAATGGTAATTCCCAAAAATAATAGAATAATCCCAAAACTGTCCTCCTTCCATCCACACAGTTAACGAACTTGTAGGCCGCACTTTGAAAGGAAAAGGCAGAATGCTGACATTCCTCAAAGCTCTAAATTGTGTGTACAGACCCTGGTGGGTTTTAGGTTAGTCTCAGCACATTTCCCTTCCTCCGTCACAGCATTTTGCTTATCCCCTCTGATTTTTGAAACTCTCTTTGCTGTTAAAATCATCTCTGTGTTGCTCTTATTTGTAGCTCTTTGGGCCCTAGGAAAGGAGGTCAGTTGGAGATTTTCTTTCCCTCCCAAGTCTTTGTTGTTATTTTAGAAATAAAAGTCCCCTGAGAGAGTTTTCAACAGTAGTTTGGATTGAGAAATCTAAATTCAATTCCTGCCTCCTGATTTTGACTCATCTGTTACTGCAGGCAAGTTATTTTTCTTCTCTACTGGTATTTGGATCTGAATAAAAATACTTGTTATAAGGAAAGTTAGTGAAAATTATGTAAGTACTGGTGATTCTTAAGAGAAAGTTGCAGTACATAAAATATCATTCCAATTATTGGTTTCTATTTTATAGTCAATATTTGGGGAAAGTCATTAGAAATTGTAAGACAGTCATTTTCTCAGAAAACCTGTTTGATCCTGACTCCCATGAAGACAGTAAATCACGTAGCACCATGACCTCGAAATGCTCATCAGGAGTGATTGCAAGTATGTTATTGTCTGTGCTCAAGTAGATTTGGTATATTTTATAACTTCATTTGTGCTGCTCTATTTCTGCATACTGATCATTTCTACTGGGTTTGTTCTAGTTAAATGAAATGCTCCATGAAGGATGGAAGTGTATCCTACATGGGAGTATGTAAAAATATAGATATAATTGAAAAGCCTTAAATCTCCCTTAACTGTACAGTGTAGGTGGGTGTGTTTTCATCATTGGAAAATAATTACTACGCCATGAGCTTTACCAGACGGACAAATAAAAATCTATAATGTAGACACCTGGATATTCAGACCATTCTGCCTTTGAGATAACTGTTAAATCAATAACTACAAATGAAAATTGAGATAGGTAGAGAGTCCTGTAGTGTTCCAAGGTCATTTGTTACATTTTGTGTAAATTTTAAGCCCCTGTAATCCTAACATATAGCAGGTTTGTTTTTATTTTTATTTTTTAATTTTTTTTTTTATGGCAGTACTAAATGCGAGTGTGGGTTAGATTTGATTCATGCCCACTTAGGACGCCTGCGCCTGGCACATAGTGTTCAATGGTGAAGATGACAAGGACAGTAATAAAAATGGGATAGTAGGTCAAATCATTCATTTCTGACTTGATCAGCCCAATATCTTGCACAAAGCAAATACTCAGTAGAGCTTTACGCATTTGGTCACAAATGTATCTGGTTGACCATTTGGAAATGTAGTTGTTGGAAGGAATGACTGCCCTTCCCACTGTAAGGAGGGTTTCTTCCTTACTGCTAGGAGCTAGACCAGTAGATTAAGAAACACCAAACTGAAAGCCATGTTTGGTTTCCTGAGGGAAACAACTAAGGAAATTTATATAGTACAGCAGGTCCTCAAATCCCATCATTTTGTTAATAACAGTGATGAGATGCCAGAGGAAATTAACTTCTGTCAATCTCATTGTCTATGATAAAATTAGTTTTGTCACATGTTGTTTTGAATAAAGTTGCAAAACCATCCATGGTCAGTGAGGATTTACAGTATTAATACATAAGGGAAATTTTCTTCATTTTGTGTTATCTGGGGTTGTCTGTATTTCTGTAACCCTTGTTTCAAAATATGCAATTTGCCTAAACTTCTGGATGGTACAGTTTATGGCTCCATTAAAATAAGATCAATTCTGCTGTGCTGTGTTCATTTATAGTTGTGCCTCTTAGGGAATGGTTGTTAGTAAGCAGTCAAGGGCCTTTTTTTTTTTTTTTTTTTTTTTTTTTGTCGGTTTTTGCCTCCTTTTTCTCTGGTTTGGTTTAGCTTCCTGTGCGTGTATATCTTATGCTTTTTGAAGAATTTGTTGTTATAGAACAACTCTGATTTAAATTAACATGGAGGCAGTCACCAAACTAGAGATCGGGTCTACCCCTTTGTTACCAAATATCAAATCAGTATAATATTGAAGACACCATTGTTTTCCTACATAAGATGACAATACTCCATCCTTGTTTCCCACCCCTTTGCATCATCACAGGGTGTCTAAAATTTACACATGGCTTTATTTATTTATTTTATTTACTTTGGCTTCCCGATTTGAACATCTGTTCTTTCCCCTTCACCCCTTTCCAGATGTTCCCTAGCTGTGCTGACCTCTGCACTGTGTAGTGTTGTCATCTGGTGGATTGTTTGTGACTACATTCTTCCCATCGTGCTAGTCTGTCTCGATGGTTTAAGAACACAGTAGCCATCAGGACCCTTTGACAAATAGCTGCTGTGTAAGTGTTCCATTCCATTTCTCTACTAGTGCTCACATCTGGTGTCCAGTGTGTGTCTCCTGATGCATGTTTTTCTCACTGCCAGCTCTCCTAGCTTTGCTGATTTGCCTTTTTTCAAAGGATCTTTTTCTAAAGTTCTTCAATTAACGGGATGGTGGCGGGGAGGGAGGCCTTCACTATTCTTTTCTTACATGGGATATTAAAAACAACACACTTTGTTTTTAAGTTGTGTTTACTCTTAACAGGTTTTTTGAAATTCCAGTTTTAAAAGACTCTGAACTAGCTTCTTTTCCCTTGACAAAAATATTTAGTTAGATTGAAATAATTTGGGATGCTTTTCTTTTGATCAATTGTCTGTAGAACTTTCCTCTAGTTTTCTAGAGTAAGTATCTTTAGTATGCCCTTTCCAATCTAGCAAAAGTAATTTTCCCACTGGTTTTCTGATGTTAGTGAAGATTTGGCTTTGTAGCCTGAAGGTCTGTTGAACGTGGCGTCCGGTTTCCCCTCTGGTTCTGCTAGTGAACATAGCCTGCTCTTGGCAGATGGCTGTTCTCCTAATAAGTCTTCTGTCTTGAGAGTTTGCAGAATTTTCTCCTCTACCTCATTTCACTTTCTCCACCTTACAGTTAAGTACAATTTTCAAAACTTGATGTTAACCAAAACCAGGAAAGCAAAGAAGACTGGATGGAGTCCTTTGTTTATGATTGGGTTTCTGCACGACCCTCACTGCTCCTTATTCACTCCTGCTTTCCTTCTTTCCCGAAAGTAACCGAAATGCCACTACTACATTAATATAGACAGACCTTGTATTCTTTTGATATCTTTCATCTTAAATGAACACCTTAACAGTGAAGAGACTTCTTTTCTGCTGAAGGCTTTGGCAAGAAACTTCCCCAGGTCCTATCCTAGTCCAGAGGAAGCGCACAGACAGGAGGTGTGCCCCCCGAGGCTGCGGTTGACCACCTCCCCCTCATGTCCAGGCTGTATTCTTTTTTCTCTGAAATTTTTTCTTCAGCTCATATTTTAAGAACTTCTTTTCTTGTTCCAAGTTGGACTCTGGAGTTATAAAGAAATACAAAAGTTTCTTCTAGGACCTCCTCCAAAATAAAATTCCAAGGCAACCAACTCCAGTGCTTTGTGGTTTCATTCAGATGGCTAGAAAAGATTATGAAACCTTGCCAACTTCATTCTTTTCAAAATCAAGGAAAAGCTGCTTAACGTGTTTCTATTTATGACATTTTCTTAAATATCTTATTAAATACAAACATCACATAGGCTGGTAAGCTGTATTTATGATATAGATTACCCTTTTTTGTTTTGTTTTTTTTTTTTGTTTTTTTCCTTTATGTCTCTTAGTAATCTTAGATTTCCAGATATTCTGACTCAAGGGCATCATGTACTAAATAGATTTATCTCAAAGTATTTGCAGGGGCAAAGCTGTCTTGAATAGGTGGGATTCTAAATGGGTGGAGGCATCGCTAATAATACCTAGGTGATTTATGATTATATTATTTTCCCAGGCAAGTTTTAAATGAGTTCCATCAGGCTTTTTTCTTTCTGCTGTTCTCTGTAAGGTATAACCTTTTTCTGTTAATACTAACATTTACCATTGGATTAGACCCAAAGCAGAGTATTCAAGTTAGCCTGATTGATTAATATGGAATTTTCAGAAACAAAAGCTTTCAACAGTAACAATGATAGAAACCAGTATAACCCTTGTAGTTGTCTTTTGAGGTGATCGCTCATGGGCGCCCCATCGTTGGCATTCGCCTCTGTTGGCCTGGTGGGTTGTTAGGCAGCGTGCCTGGGTGCCTGAGCTGCCGCGTCACGTCCTTCGTGGGCGGGGCCTCAGGCCCATTGCGGGGAGACTTGTTTTGTATCGGTGGTCCACGCCAGTGCACATAGTGCGTAGTTATGCTGATGGATTCTTTTCTTGGAGTGGGAATGTTTATGCTCACAGCATTTTGTGACTTGATAGGCAAGAGACCTGGCTTTTCAGATTTTGCTTTTCTGTAGCCTCAACTTGCAGACATGTTGTATCCATAATCTGGGAATACTGAGGCTCAGAACAAAGTGAACTGCAGTGTGGGCTAGAGATAAAAAGTAGGACTGAGGATTCTGCCAGGGAAAGATGGAAAGGAGAAAATACATGTACGGACTAAATAGTGCTCTGAAAAGCCATGTGATTGCCCTGGTTTGCAAGGTGGGATGTAGTGTCCCATTTACTCTGTGGCGGAGTTTGCCAGCTTATCCCACCTTATCAGGTGTTAATTGTAGGATATCACAGGTAGTAATATCTAAGTGTCATTGCTGTTTGTTTTCCCCACTTTATTGATGCATAACCTACAGATATAATAATTGCTCTGTTCTTAATGCAAATATCTGGTGACCTGAGTCTTTATTAGTGTGATAATGCATTCCAAATGTCTGTCATGCTCGGATTTTCAAAGTTTCACATTAATTATTTACACTAATGCTAACAATACTTTAAAATACTTTTAAGAAGTTTTCTGTCAGACTAAAATTTGATTTAGCAGTAATATCATGTCTTGAATAGTATTTAAACATTTCCGTATCAGTAATTTAAGAAACTAGTTCTTAAAATTTCCAAAGCAGGCAGTGTATTGGCTCTTGTTTTTCCTCCTATTAATGATTTTACAGGGTGGTAATTGTCTATACTTTTGGCCTCAAGTGGCCTCACTCGAAAAGCAGGAATGGTATTTCAAAAAAGCCAACAGGAGTCTCATTATCTTCATTTGTAAAAATGGAGATAAAAACCACAAGCCCTGCGAGCAGGCAGCCCCAAGCATGGGGCCTGGACTTCGAAATGGCTGTGGAAGCATCCTTGGCTGGTTGTTGCTGTTGTTGTTTTGTTTTTCTCTATGCAGAACTCTAGTAGATCAGATTTTCCCTTTCATTTGATAGAATTAGAAAGAATTTTAAAGTAAGTCCTTGTTTTCAGGGGTAGAATTCCTATACCAGGGCAGTTGGTGTCTTTAATTGCACAACTGTGTCTGAATATACTTTTTCTGTTTTGCTGGAATATTCAATATTTAGGATGATAAAACTTTATGAGAAACTCTGAGTCGAGCATTGGCTCATTTACCGAAGATCGGTTTCTCTCAGCGAGATGGAAGGTCCATTTCTTAAGGCCTTCAGAAATCCTATGTGGACAAAGCGGAGGAGCTGGGATAACAGCCGCTGCCTCAGCCCACTCCCCTTTCTTCCTCAGACACCGCTGGCCTCCAGACTTCTGCTCCGGTGCAATGGAACCCATTGGTTTTTAATGATGGGAAGTTAGCATTTTACTAAATATTGAGTATTTAGTGCTTTGGGTAATACTGAGATTATAGGAATTTACTAATCTATTTATACTATTTTAAGGGCCTGGCTTTGGTGGTTAACTAACAGTGGTAATGCAGGCATAGGAGGTAGGGCTACTAGTTTGTCGTAATGGTTTATTTTTACTCTTAGGAGCTAGGTTCAAGTCCGTTGTTATCAGCAGCTTTACCTTTCTTGTTATTGGGTACTTGGATATGAAAACAGGGAGCTTTTTCAAGTCAGTGTTTTCTCTTACAGAAAAGTCAAAGTTGAATATATAAATGTGTGTGCATACATTTTTCCAATTCAGTCATTATCTCTTACTGTTTTCTGCTGTTTTCCCTGTGACAGTTGAACAAGGAATTTAAAAACACCCTCTAGCCCTCATCTGTGTGACTCAGTTGCTTGGGCAGAGTGGGGGGTCTCAGGTTTATTCCCAGATGGGACACATGCCTGCGTTGGGGGTTCTGTCCTATGTCAGGGCATACAGGAGGCAACCAATTGCTATTTCTCACATCAGTTTCTCTCTCTCTCTCTCTCTCTCTCTCTCTCTCTCTCTCTCTCTCCCTCCCTCTCCCTCCCTTAAGAAAAAAGCAGACAGAAGTACCCTCCACTTAACATACAGGAGGCTTAATCTTGGGGAGTTCTTTCTGATTCATTAATTTGCCTTTGGGGTAATTTGCTCCCATATACATCACTTCCTTGAGGTTTTTAGAGTTTAATTAAGTCTCACAAAATCTAGCAGTTTTACTTTCTTGTTATTGGGTACTTGGTGACTAGTAAGTAGTTGTAATCCAGACAAAACTCAAATTTGGTTGAACATGTTTTTCAAATTTGGAATGTTTTATAAAATTGGTATTGATTCAGAGTTTATTGCCCTTACTCTCAGCTCTGAGGAGTGAATATTGTATACATATTTATATTCACATTCTTCAGCATTTTAGGGGGTTTAAATGAGTTCTTGTTTTCATGACTGGAATTCTGAGAATCTACTTTTACTTTGGGACACAGATTGTTTTATTGATTGATTTCTCTGGTGTGGGAATTTTTTAAAATGCCAGGTCATGCATTTTCCAAAAGCAAAGTGCTGTAATTGTCTTTGTGTAACCCTCATAGGGAAACACGATGGTTCATTTCAAAAGACCTTGATATAAAAATGTGTTTCAGTTTGTTGGCAAATGTGTTTATGGAAAATCCTATCAATTCTCCGTTAAATAATTTGCACTGAAGTGCAAAAATGCCTTCCTGTCAAGTATTTGCAAATTGTTTCAGTGAATATAATCTTTTTTTTTTCCCAACTGTTTTCAGAGTAATTCTTCAGTCCAGTGTTCAGAGCTGTAAAACATCTGAACCTAACATTTCTGGCAGTGCAGGCATTACTAAAAGAACCACCAGATCTGCTTCAAGAAAAAGCAGTTTTAAAAGGTGAGAAAAGAATCCTACTGTTCTGAAAAGTTCCCAACATTGGTTTTCCAGTTTAATCTTCTGGAGATAGAAATGAAGATAGGAAAAAGCAGAGTCCCTGTGATGGGAAATTAATCAAATGTTTTTCATTTGTTTGTCATCTTAAGAAAATCGGGACCATTTTAATGCAGGCTTTTGTTTAGTTTTGTTTTTAAAAGATAATTCTCAATGCTGGCAATGTGGTCTCTGAGTCATAATATGGGAGAGTTGAGAATGTTGTATATATAAGTTCTTAATTAAGAATTTCCAAAGCTCTCTGTCAGGTCTTAGAGGAAATCTTCCTGTGTATCTGATACAGCATAATTGTTGGGGAATTCACTGCAGACAAGTCTGCTGGTGGAAATAACGTGCACTTGAGTGTGCGATCCTTTTTTTTTACCTCGGAACTGTCCTCCTGGCCACAGTCCACACTTCCTTCATTATTAGTAAGGGAAGAAAGGGAATATTCTGTGACCAAAACTGTTGTCTTTGGATGCTTGTCATGAACTGAAGGCAGGCATTTTATTTTTAATGTATCCTAAAAGCAGATCCCTCTTGAGGAAAGAGCAGGTAAGGCTCAGAGTGTCGCCTCTGGAGTGGAAGGCAGGCACAGGCTCCTTTTTGTGTTCACGTGTCTTGGCCTGGAGGCGGCAGCCTGTGTGGTCGGCCCGTAGGAGGTGCTGAACTCTGGGCACAGCGAGTCCCTTCTGGTGGACCACAGGCGGCGGAAGATGACCCAGACCAGACTTCAAAAAACCATCCTGCACAAATTTCCATGTTTCTTTGTGATTTTTCTGCTCCCATGTCTTTGCGGTTTGGGCCTGAGGTGCCCATCTTCAGTGCTGAGTGAGCCTCTGGTGTGGTCGCCAGCAGTCTGTGTCCTACAGGACTTGCTGGCAAAGCAGAGGGCTCCAAGTATTTTGCTTTATTAAGAAATTGTTCAGTTCTGTCATTTTTCCTCTTTGCCAATTCCTTTGTACAATTTTACTTATATGAGAATGTGGTTATGCTCCAGTACAAATATTTGAGAATCAGGCACTGACTCATGATTTTAGAATTGAAAATTTTTCATTAGAAAGACATCAAATATTCATACTAATTATTACTGAGCAAAAATCAAAGACTTAGGTACATTATAACATAAAACCAGAGTTATTTCTAACAGTCAGAAAGAGGAAATGGTCTAAAGATTGATGAATTATACCACGTGAATCTAGACTCATGTTTTTAAAGAAAATGTAATGATCTAGATAAATGCTCATGCAGCAATAAGTGATGAGCTATACATAACTGTTATGAAGTATTACTCTGATTTTGTAAATGTACAGTGTATATTATATGAGTGTAGAAATGTATAGATGTATAAATATTTATGTTTATAAATGCATATGTTTCCATTTATGTATTAAAATAAGATAAAGGAAAATATGCCATAATATTAACAGTTCTTCTGATTGGTAGGACAGTTGGGGATTTGTCTTTTCTTTTTTTATCACAACCACCCCCTCCCTAACTTTTACACAATAAATGGAGTGAAATGGGAGTATTTTAACTTTGGCACTTCTGGTGAATTAAGTTTTTAAAAATTCAAATAAGAAGCCTGAGGTAGTGATAGTTAGACACGTTTTGAATGGACATAATCTTTTTAGGTATAGCTTCTCAGGCTTCCATTACAGTCTATTGTGTCTTGCATATTTAATCTGCTCTCCTTTTTTTTGGATTGTGCCCTTCAGGTTTCAGAGGAATAAAGTCCAGGAGCCGCACAGGATGTGCCCAGTCATACCATGTTCCTCTGAGGGATGTGGCCGTGCGACAGTTTTTCTATCTAGGCCTTGTCTAGTGATCTAAACTTGTGTTTCTTAGCAGAGGTGCTTTCTGTGCAGTGAGCATCTCCTGGAGTTCCCTGGACCAGATGCTCTGAGGGGTGTAAAGTCAAGTTCAGACTGAATATGCTTGATTACGTATTGAAATGGCCCAAAGCAGTTTCCAGGCATTGGGGATAGTGCTGGAAAGCGAAAAGTCTTCTTTTAATTTTCTGAAATGGACTTTCAGAGATTGGGAAGGGCAAAGAAGTAAGCTCGTGAGACTTAACTGGGTCTTGCTATATTCAACCAGCCCCGTTTGTGCAGGGCCTCCTTTGCCTCCTCTGGGGCTTTGGCCTGTGTTCACAGCACCCTGTGAGCCACCACAAAAGAAAGACAAATACATTATGTACAGGTCCCACTCCCAACTTCTAGGAAATCGTGGGAGGTAAGGCAGATAAGCTGTAGCCTGAAGCATCTATCCTACTGAATAGTATTCATTTTTGGTTGGAGAGTGATAAAGGAGTTAACACATTTGTGCATAATCTGATTCAAGACAAGATACCATGAGCTAAGGTTATTCAGTGATTTTAAAGTATTGAATAGAATTCTTTTCTTTAGACAACACAAAAACAAATAGTATACTCTTCCAGTGTATGTTCATAAATAAGGCACTGGGGTTGCCAGTCTGCTGTCACTCCCATTTGTGAAGCCTTCTCTTTTGCAGGTGTGTGTTGTTCACATGTCATCATCATCATCATCATCATCATCATCATCATCTTCATTGTGCCGTAGGAACTTGACCTTGCATTTCCATGCCTTGTTCTGTTCTTAGAGGCTTCCGGAATGAACACCTCACCTAAACTCACTTTCCTCTTATATGGCTCTTGATTTTTGACAGTTCACTGGGAGGCTCTTCAGCTTTGGAGAATTTTTCCACAAATATGTTAAAAGAGCAAATATTTGATATTTGATACCTGAAAAACAGGACTATTGTCATAGCATTTGGTTTTCTCTTGGCAGATGGTTATTACCTCATGTATGCATTGAATATAGGCCCTGTCTCACCTTCAGTCTTGTGTGAAAAGCTCTGCTCTCAGCAGTTCCGGCTGAGGAGTGACTGCTGGTGGGCATTGGGCGGCTGATCTTCACCGCCAGGCGGTTCTGTGTGCACCTTCCTCATCCCCTTCCTGAGCGGGAAGAAGTAAATTAATGCACTGCTGCACCTCCCAATTCTTGTTACAGCTAGAAACCCATTTTAATGTTTCTCTTTTAAGAATTAATAAATCCACTGAAGAATTGGCCTGCTTTTTAGTGTTCTCTCATTAACTCTCTGGAGAGCTCTCTTAAGAGTGAGTCTTGAAAATGTCACCATGGTGCCTCTGATTGAGAACCCACCTCACTGATATCATTCAGTTCCTGTCTGTGCATAGCTCGCCCACTGTGTGTGTGTTTCTGTCGACCTATGCTCTTGCTTTATGGCAACCTTTCATTTATTCTTTCTTTCTTTTAAAATTATAACTTCATCCATTTGCTTGTCATATACACGTTTTTTCATTCTAGATTAAATCATTGGGAACCATCCCTTTCTACTCCACCGGCCAGACCTGCCTAATGTTCATTGCTTTGGGGGGTCTTGTGCCTTATTATTCGTATTGTGAGGGCTCTTTCCATGGCCTCTTGAAGCCATGAGTCTCTTTACCAGCCCTACATTAAGGACTTTTTTTTTTTTCTTTTTAAGTCTTCTCATTTCTGATTCTTGCCATCATCATACCTGTCACTGCTTTTTGTCCATGAGAGTCAGATCTCAGTGACTGTTCCATCACCTCTGGGTTTTAATATTTGTTATTGCCATTATCTCCAAAAGGACATCCTTGTAGAAGCCCCACAATGTTGTATCTAAGTATTCTTTTTAAAAAGTGCTGGTTACCTCTGATCTTTTAAAATGTTAAATCTCCCTTTGAAATTCCAGATATTTTCCCACTTATGAACTGACCTGGACTTTTATACTCAGTATTCAGTTGAAGTCTCCGAAAGCTCCGTGATGAATTTAGATGAGCGGCTCTGATAGAGCGTTGTCGTCATCATCCCAGTGAGAGTCACATCCAGCTTGGAATTGGTTTTTCTAACTTCTTTTTTTCCTTTAGTTTTTCTCTGAAAGGTGCTATTCAGTTGCAAGTGTAACGTAATAAATTGCGGAGTGAAACTAAGGAGGTAAGGTGAGGATCAATCAAGGGCAATTATTGACGAACGGACGGGGCTTCCTCGGGCGTCTCTGCCTGGCGTGTCGGGGCCCCCAGGTTAGGAGCCGGCAGGCGGTCCCCTCGCGGCCGCGCAGTGAGCGCCGAGGAAGGCAGGGGGCAGGTCCGCTGCCTGCCGCACTCCGCTCAACTGGAAACTGCTTGAGGTGCCAGAGCTTTCTCTGTGACCAAATTCTGGCTTTGGAAATAATCGAGTAACCCTTTTTTATCTTTTCGTCTTTTCGCTCTTCCTGCAGCCTGGTTCCTCAGAGGGAAAGAAGGAAAAGGAGTGCTTTGCAGCAAATGCCCTTAATGGCATTATGGTACTCTCATTGCTCAGCTGCTTCTGCCCCCCACCCTTTCTTTTCTTTTTTTATTGTTTTGTATCGTTTTTTTATTTGATTTTTTATTTTTGCAGAACTGAACCTTTTTCTGCTCTGCCTTTCTCTCCTCTTTGTCTTTATGGTTGGTATTGTACTGTTTTTTCCGAAGTATTTGTCATTAAAGAATTATACAAAGAGTATACTTTTTAGCATGTTAGTATTTTTTATTCTGTTGCTTTCCTTGTCTTTGATAACTACATATGGGACACTTGAAAACATGGTAAAATCCTTTTTTTTTTTCCCCTGTAGTCCCTCCATTTCAAGGACTAAAACAGTCTTGCGTTAAGTAAAAACCTGTGACCAGAACTGAAGGAAGACTCTAGGAACAGAAAACTACAACAGGACTTAGCACAATTTATTTTGGGAACAAAACAAAATTGCAAAAGCCTTAGCAGCTTTCCGCCTAAGAAGCTTATTCAGTGAAGAAAATGTCCACTGGAGTTTAAATAACTACATGAGTTTGGGTACAAGTGATGACTTCAAAACAGCCCAACTCTTCTTTTGTAGACATGTCTCAAGTTGAACAACCAAACAGTTGTTGTAAATTGAGTCTCAGGTGTAAATATCAAAGCCCTCTGTTCTCAGGAGGGTTGACTACTCTGTGCGGTGCACATGTGTCCCTGTGACGGCAATCATTGTAGCTGCTGGCCTTCAGAGAAATTAAGGATCTGATGGAGGTTTTTTACCTATTTATTTTCTGTTCACCATATGTCAGAATTTATAAATATAAAACAGGCATTACTGAAATGGTACTTTCTGTAATTTGATACTATTTTGTGTAATCATCTTCACTTTAATATTTGTAATACTGTTGTAATGTTAACTGTGTAAAGTACCCAAGCTGCTTGTCTTCCACCAAAGAGTGCTTTATTAACAAGACTCTGACAACCACATTAGGAGACTGTTGCATGTGGTGGCACAAAGTGGTAGTAGGTGTGCTGGTAACCTAAAACATGCAAGAAAACATCAATAGTAGCTTTAGACGACTCGGAGGAGAAACTGGCTTCACAGTTGGAAGATTGTTTTAAGTCATTCCTATATATGTCATTTAGGGACCGAACTACTTGGTTGCCTAGTCATACAGATTAAAATCATATTTCCTTCTGTGCATGAAAAAAAACACACTTTTGGTGTTTCTCCTTGGAAACAGTAACCCGAAATAATGGTGTCTTTAAAAAAAAAAAAACTTAATTGCTTTATTAGGGTTTTTCTCTGTAGCACTGTGGACGTTTTTTGGAATGTGATCAGCCCAAGGCCATTCACACACCCTTTGATTTCAGTGAGTTATTCACATCTGGATTTCAGTTGTTTGTACATAAGACACTCACTTCACTGTTGCCTTTGGTTAGGAAATCAACTCTTTGTAGAGTGCCTTCTCCCTACAGAAACAAAGTAGTCTGTGATGTAAAGCAATCACAAACACAATTTATTTGCTGCTATAAAGGGGGAGGGGCCAAAATTAAAGAATACTTTTTAAGTGAATGGTTTTAGTTATTGTTAACCAATGCAATGTTGGCCTCTCCTAGTTTGGAGAGTGCAGGGATACAGTACTGAAAGGCAAAACGCCTTCACATTGAAAGGTGAATGAATCAGGTCAGTAGGTAATCTCATTTTTTTAAAGCTGCCTTTTAAACAGAACTATGAGGAATAAGAAATAGTTGGCATAAACAGATTAAAGTCTGTTAATGCAAAACTAATTGGAAAGCCCTGGCTCCATTTTGGTATTTACTTTCTGGGAGAATCGTGAGGTTGACTCGCTTTGACGGCAAATGGAAGCTGCCATTGTTTTGGCCACACAAGCAGTACTTCCCCATTAGGCAACGCGGGGGTCAGGTCATGCCAGCTTTTACACCTTAGGGACTAGATCTCAGAAAAACAGTGCTTTTCCTATCCCTGGAAGTTCATAGACATGAAGACCAACTTGCCTGATGGGAAGACTGCTTTTCAATAAGCTTTGGGTGGAAGGAGAAACATTCCATTTGCTGGATTGTTCTAGGAGAGAATGCTAGATATTCAAACTGCCCAGGCATACACATTGAATTCTCAGGGCAAACCTTCCCTTTATACTTTTAAAGGCCATCTCCTGCATAACGAATTCAGGTAGTTGTGAGAATCAAATTTCCATCTGAACTGTACTTTGTTTGCCTCCTTATTATGTCAGGACAAATAAATGTGCTATCCCCTCCCAGAGAGTAAGCCATTTGTTGTCATGGCCAAGAGTGAAAAGTTTGGACTCCCGTGTGAAGCACAGTACTTTTTATTTTACTAATTGCCTTTTTGTGTTGACTGCTCACATTTCCAGCTAGAATTGCTCTCACTGTGGCTCTTCCTAAAAATCCTCATGTTTAATGGGCTCATTACTGAAGTTAGTCATAGGAACTTAGTGATTTGATAAAAGAGTCATTTCTTGGAACACAGAAGGACATAGCAACAGTGTTAAACTCCGGGGGGGCATATCTAGAATCCAGGAAGTCTTGGAGACAGACTGTTGGAAAGTTCTTCTTGCTATGGATAAAAGTGGACTCTTTTTCTTTTTCCCCCCAACTGAACAATCCACACGCTCAGAATCTTCTGAGATTCTAGTTTCAAGCCATTGTTACAGGAAACCTTGTTGCTATGGAATATGAAACAGGGCATATCAGGTGGAGAGATTCCTTTACCTTAAGAGCCTTAAGTAGCTTTAAAAGTACACCACAACCATTTCCATTGGGATTAAATTAGAAATATTTTTAGGTGCCCTTGAAGCTTTCTGAGGATACAAATCATCAAAAGTCAGGGACAGCCCAAAGGAAGGGTGTCTGCAAAACTGGGTACCTAAAAGTGTAGACAGACTTCTATTTTATGTTTTTTTAAAGAGAAACCAGGGCTCTCTGTGACCTGTCGGTGAAGAGGGCCCGTCCTGAGCAGTGCCTCACCAAAACAAGTAGCCTTACTTGTCGAGTGTAGCTGCTTCCTAGCGGCGCATTGCTCTTCCAGCCTCCAGAATGGCTCTGTTCCAAACTCGATCCCCTTCCAAACACCCATCTTCTTTCCTCCCTGACCTCCTCCCCCTCTCAGGGCGATTTCTACCTCTTCTCTTGTGCCCAGACAGGTTTTAGAGGAGTTCCCCAGTGTTCACACAGATGAGGGTGTTTCTTTGGGAGCCTGATCCCTGCGGCTGGGCCGTGCTGTGCCCAGAGCTCTGGGAGCCTTTCCTTTGCTTGAATCTGTGTTAGCGACATATGAGCAATGCATTCCTTTGATGTTTGTCCTCAAAGTAGCTCTACTGCTTCTTTTCATGCATTTTTAAAGGTAATTTGTATTTTGGAAAGCAGTGCTCATCAAGAACGACTTCAGAAACCTGTTTTGATTCTTTAATAGTTATCTCCCACTAAAACTGTCCTTGTGAGGTTAGCTGCTGCTCTTCTGTTTCTCCTAAGTCTGAGTATTTTCCATGTCACTAGGTGGAAATACTACAGGTGTGTTTTTAAGACTAGACAGTTCACCAATACTGTGTAGAAAATGAACTTCCTCAATTGCCTAGTAGAATTTAATGTCAGCAGATATGTCATCTTATAGTACTGCAGTTTTATATTAATAATTTACATACTTTAACCTGCATTCATGTACTTATTATTAAAAATTTTTAAATGTAACTGATTAATCAGTATTTGATCAATCATTATCTTGATTTTTTAACTAAAATGTATATTTCTAATCCTATTTTATAAAGCCGAGAGAACTGGTTGAATGAATGTTTATTTTCCTGAAGGTATTTTTATGATAAAGCTTCGTAATGGCTTGTAAACTTTGCATATCTATGTAGTTTGATACATGTATTTGAAAAATTGTGTGTATTGTAACTGGTTTTATACAAAATATTAAATAGTGTAAATTGTATTATTATAATCGCCTAATTAAAAATTTTAACCAAACAATCTTTAGGTTTGTTTGTATTCATTTACTGACCATTCTGAATTGTGGGAGGAGCAATTAATGTGGTTGTGACCCTTGGTGTTTGTTTGCCAGGGCTGTGAAAGCAAATTACTACCTACTGGAGGCTTACACACAGAAGTTTGTTTTCGCAGTTCTGGAGGCTGGACGTTGCAGGTCAGCTTGTTGGCAGTGTTGGTGTCCTTGATGCCTCTATCCTTGGCTTTTTCTCTGAGCACTCAATCCCTGGTGTTCCTCTGTCAGTCCCCATTTCCTTTTCTTATGACACCAGTCAGATTGGGTGAGGGCCCATCCGAACGGTCTCGTTTTAACTTAATCACCTTTTAAAGGCCTTATGTCAAAGTACAGTCACATTCTGAGGTATTGGGGACACAGGCTTAAACTTGAGAATCTGAGGATACAGTTCAGTCCCTAACACCTTCCCCAGGATAAGACAGTGAGCATGTGAGGGGGCTCCTGTTAGGAAGTCATTTGCACACACTCACCACCAGGTCCAGTGATGCAAAGGTTTCACTTTTGGGAAACTAAGACAAGTCCAGCAAGCCCTCAGAGGTCAAAGACAGTAGTCCCTTCATTTTACCTGCCACAGTGAAGATCAGAGTGCTGGGTGAAAGGCAGGACCGGTGTTTTAGCAGTCCCTTCCCTGATGTGTCTACCCAGGGATGCCATCCGTGGTGTTGTTTACCTGCCTTCCCTCTTGATGGTCCATTGCAGGGCAGGATCCTAAAGGCCTAATGCCCAGGTCATCATGCATGATTCTGGTTTGTAATGAGTGCTACTAGCTCCCTGAGGAACTTATTTGATTCATGCTGAGATATGAGTTTTCAAAGCACAAACCAAAGGGAACTTCTCACCCTTATCCAAACTCATACCACCTGAGTGGGATTTCAGGCTCTGCCTTCTGTTGAAAGCCACAGCATCCACCTGCTCCCACCATGGTTTACCATGAGGCCAGTGCCGAGTGTGCCCTCCTGGTGACCGACTGAAACTTGTTTGGTTGGCGTGGACCAAGCAGCTCAAAGTACATGAGCACTGTGAAGAGGCAGGTTTGGCAGCAAGGCTCTGAGGCCCGCCAGGCTTTGGATGAGATCACCAGGTGCGTCTGTTTCTCCTGGAAGCAGCTGTGAGTGACAAGCCGGGGACCCCTGGCCCTGTAGATACTTGCTTTCCTGTGTTGTTGACTACACCGTCCAGAGCCCATCTACTAAACCCTCTTATTTAGGTAAAATGGGAATAAAAAGAATTCCTACCTTAACAGTAAGTATGAGAATTAGGTGAGATAATATATGCTATGTACTCAAAACCGTGTCTGGCACATAGCTCCAATAAATTAATTTTTTTGTACATTTAAGATCATTTTCTCTAGGTAATTGGGTAAAGATGGATTTTCATAGGTTATGGTCCCTCAGTATCTGATATTTTTGGCACCTACAGTATAATATATGTTTTAATACATGTCAGACTAGTTTGACTTGTGAAGGAAGAAATTGATACATGGAAGGTAAGTCTCCAGAGTGGTTTGTTCAAAGGCAGGGCAAGGGCAAACCTAAGTAAAAAGGGCCCTTTATGAGGCCCCAGGAGTTTATTGATAATAAGTTGATGAGGAAGGAGCAATCAGTGGTGTGCATCCTAAAACTGGCTCTGCCACCTGTTCTGTGACAGTGGGATCCATTATCTACCTTCTTGCCCTCACTCTGTTCATCTGTAAAATTGGACTAGTAAATGCATAGTGTTTGGATTAAAAGGTATCAAAGTACATTCGCCTTAGCTCTGGTCCCTGTGCAACCCAGGACTGCTTGCTTTTCTTCCTCCTGTGTGTCTTAAGTGTAGAGTTGTGGGTGTGTTGGAAGAGAGCATGGTAGGAGGGATTCACACACTTTCTGCCTGCTCCGTAGTGTGCCATGACTTGAAATTCTCACCATGGGTGGCCATATAGGTGCTTTCTAGCTCTTTACACGGCACAAACATTCTCATCTGTACATTCCTGGGTGATGCTGGTTATTTCCTTGGCATAAATTCTTACAGAAGGTATTTCTAGGTCAAGAATAGGCAAGATTTTGCCCTGGCTGGTATGGCTCAGTGGATTGAGCACTGGCCTGCAGACTGAAGGGTTGCGAGTTTGATTTCCAGTCAGGGTACATGCCTGGGTTGCGGGCCAGGTCCCCTGTTGGGGGCCTGCGAAAGGCAACCGATCACTGTTTCTCTCACACATCAATGTTTCTCTCCCTCTTTATCCCTCCGCCCCTCTCTCTAAAAAGGAATAAAATATATTTTTTTAAAAGAATATGCAAAATTTAAAAGTTATGATGTTCACCACATCCAAAAGGAGCTTGGGATCATTGTTTAGAGCATGGATTCTGGCCTGAGATTGCTGAGGTCCATACTTTTGCCTCGTAATAGCTGTGTTCTTGGAGCCAGGATGACAATATCAAATATAGTGTGAGGATTAAATGAGTTAATATTTGTTAATTAGTTAAAGCAAGTGCCTGGCACATTAAGAGCCATATATATTGTTTAATTTAAAAAATTAAAATATTGCCTTAATGCTCTCCAAAAGGACTTAGACAACGTACAGTCCCCTGTACTCCCCCCTCATCAGCAGCTGTCATTGCTGAGCTGGTTAATAAATAGCAGGACCCTGACCCCAGTGTCACCCCCTGTTCTGTATAGTCTTATCTTTCAGCTGTCCCATTATGCAGATTTGGGACCTTTTATCTTTTTTAAGTGGTTGGCACAGTATGTGCCTATGACAGTCTCACCATTTTCCCAGCCACCTCACTGGGGATGCTGCTCCACCCCATGTGGTAGGAGGTCCTCCTCACCACCTGCCTGGCCACCTTGCCTCATCTGTGTCTTGTCTCTTTGCTAGCAAGTCTGCACGGCTTTGACATGCTTCTGGATGACAGGGGCGCCATCCCCACGGAAATGTCCAGGTAAGGAGGTCTCCTGCCCAGCAGGGCCAGACCCACATGGGCTGCTGACCACCAGGTCACTGGACTTGACCCCTCAGATTCTTATAATGGCCACATATATCTGTGGGCAGGAAGAGGCTTTGTATGGGATAAGAAAGACTGGAGGGGGTGGTATGGTTTGTGCTTTGTTTTACTTGGAGAGAAACACAATGGTTTCTTCTCAGCATGGATATGCTTCTCTAAGGAAAACAAGATGACTTTTCAGGCAGCACAATTCTTGCATAGGGCTATCTGGAGAATGTAGCCGCTCACTGCCCCTCTTCCCCCCTGCCCCACACATTAATGCCAGTCGTGTTTCCAGCCATTGGACAATCCAAACGCCTCTACACATTTTCAACCACCTTCATGCTGGGAACAGCTGATGAGCTTCCAGTACAGCTTACTGGGCAATGTCATGAAAACAGCAACAGATGCTCACGGGACCCCATAGAAGGAATATTGTTCTTCTGCCTTGAGCTCTGGCCTAAGCCCCAGTGGGCAGAGGAGGAAGTCAGAGGAGAGGTTTCACTTACAGAGGGGGCAGCTGTGAAGCTCAACCCTACAACAGTGCTCATGACTCATGAAATGGGGTCCGCTGAGACTTCAAGTCCAGGCTGGGGTGGGGTGAGCAAACCGCCATCCTGCTAGGCCCTGGCTTACTCCCTACAGTGTAGCAGGCACAGAGGTCACCAGGCCTATTGTCTCTGCCCCGCAGAGTGACAGAGCTGGGCGATACACAGGAGAACTGTGGGTAGGGCAGGACAGGGGGAATGGCTGGCAGCCATCCTTGACTGCTCTTATTCAGTCATTCTACTGTGACCAACACCAAATTTGCCTTGCAGTTAACCAAGGAGTTTAGAGCAAGCCCTTGGGGTATTTTCTGCAGCTGGCATGTTAAACTAGACCTTGATGTCCCCAGTAACTCCCTAAGACAGGTTCAGTGTTGTAAATACAACTCTCGTCTTCCTCCTCCCTTTTCCAGCAACGGTTGGCTGTCACGGGCTATAAGCTTTCTAGACAGTTTTTTAATCTGGCTCGGGCTCCACAGAGACTAGATCTCCAGGGAAGGTCTCTCCTGGACAGCACAGTATTCACCAACGGACACTCAAGGTGCAATTTAAACCTGTTTCCTCAGGCCCATGCCTCAGACTCTTTCACTTGGTATTGAGATTTCAACCCAGGGCCAGGGTTCAGCCTTCCTGTAAGTGACCTGGGGGGATGACTAGGTTGGAGAAGGGACCAGGCAGGCACCTCTCTTGTAGCAGTTCAATCCCGAGCCCCAGTAGACAGTGTTTCTTGAACTTTCTTACTTTAGGCACTCCTGTGACTACCTGATGGAAGCTGATGTCCTTTTTTCTCCCTAGAAAAGTTCATGCAAAATTGTTGAGGAGTTCATAAACAGGCCCTCTATGGCTTCACTGGCTGTGCACTGTCCAACTACATGGGTACCATTCCTACAGATGCAGTGTGAAGGGCGCCCCCTGGAGGTATGCCATAAAGGAGCCTATTCCCCAGTCATCCCTTCTAGGGACCCTGGGTGAAAATACCTGTGCTGCCCTGGTCAGAGTTCCATGGGGTGGGATGGAAGCCCCCAGCGTCTGCATTTCTCTGCTTCCTTCCTACCCACCTTTTCCTCTTACTGAAAACCTCTCCAGCATCCCTGCTCAGTCCTCCTCTCTCTTTCCTTCACTGCCAGAACATGCAGGTTCTAACCGTTTGCATTGCTGAACATTTTAGGTCTTACCTCAGAGACTAAGTTTTCCTCCCTGTTGCTCTAATGCTGCCAGTAACTTCTGGGAGGGCAGGGCCACCAGTGGGGTGCCCGTGGTTCATCACTGTGCATGAAGTCCCCTGGGGCTGGGCAGAGTATCCCTAGTGAAGCGTCCTCCCACCTCTGTGACTGGCAGGTGGCTGTTCGGGGAAGCTTTCCCAACCTCAGTGTTTTGAGAGCTCAGATACCCTGATGGACTTAGGTGTAAGTTGATGTCACTCCATTCTCCCAAGACAAGCACTTCCCAACTTACACGATTTTGTGCTCCAAAGTAAGCCTTCTGAAATTACGTCACTTTTTTTGCAAAGAAACTTCTTAGAAGGCATTTGGTTCTCTGCTGCACTGGCTCAACCTGCTTTCCCCACACATGGGGCCTGCTTTGCCCGAAGTAGAGCTGTGAGGGGTTTAAAAGCCACTGTGGTCTGTTTGGGTTTGGTTGGGGTGAGTACTGTTGCTTTGAGTCATGGGAAATTTTGTGGCCAAGGAAAGGGCCTTGGGGAGGTGTCAGAAACTTGTTAGGCCTATAGGCTCCATGAGGCCCCAGGAGGAGGCTCATGCTTCTGTTCCTGTCTCCACTTTGCTGGTGACTTTGAGCCTAATCTCCTAATCTGTGGCCTCTGAAATCTTGCTGCCTCTACCTGTGCAGACCTAACAGCTTTCTGAGAACACTGCTAATCCTACCATGCTTTGGGAAAAACTCACTTCAGCTACCACTGCAAATGGTCAGTGTGGCAGGGTTGCCGTGGCTCACAAAGCAGCACACAGCGTGGCTCCGCTGGTCCCTGAAGTACATGTGTCCTCTGACCTTTCCTTGTCCTTCTAGCAGGTTTGCCCAAGGTACTGGTCATTTAACTGGAAATTTCAGGAGTGTACAGAAAGACCACTGGGTAGGGGAATTGAATATTTCCTCTGCCTCATCCCATCCCTGCCCAAGTATTTGCTCTGGAGCAAGATGGCTGTCCTCCCATCCGCTGACTGTAAAGTGATGAGACAATTAACTATACAGCACACAGCAGTCCCTCAAGAAATGCCAGTTTCCTCAAGTTACCCAGGTTCTGCAGTAAGTGCAGAGGGGGACCATTCCGACCTAAAAGGCATCCAGAACAAGGGCAAGGGTAAGGGCTGCTGCCCCCAGGGCAGTGGCTCCTGTCAATGGGCATAGCGGCTCCTTTCAGAGGGCGTGAAGGCTTAGGCAGTGGTGATTCAAGAGTTTTGCACTTTGATCTGTATTGTATTTTACAAATAAAGAGTTGTTTCAAGTACCTGCTGCTTTCCTTTTTCTTCTTGCCACATAAAAACAGGCCCCTCCGGGACAGAGAGCCAGGCAAAGCCTCACACATGTGTCACGCAGGGGACAGTGGTGCCAGCCGCTGTCTGGAGAGGAGGCCAGGCCTGGGTGGCTATTCATACAGCATGGTTGGAGGGAGCAGCAGCAGCAGCAGCAGCAAAAGGAAAATAGGCCCTGGCCAGTGTGGCTCAGTTGGTTGGAATATCACCTTATAAACCAAAAGGTGGGTTCGATTCCCAATCAGGGCACATGCCTAGGTTCCAACCTGGTAATGCTGTGTTGAGCGGGAGGGCAGACAGGCCCACAGCTAGCAGCATGGCTCTCTGTGGAATAGCTTAGAAGAGGGCAGTTCCTGTTTTTATTCTGAGGGCTGACCTTCCCCAGCACAGAGTCCAGCTGCTCCACAGGACTTGCCAACACCACCTAGTGTGGTTTCAAAGGAAAACAAAGCTTTCACCCCTGAAATACCTACACACTGGGATGGCATGGATGAGCTAGTGAACTGAGAAGGACCTGAACCATGGGTAACACTAGGGAAGCGGGATGAAATTGTTAAATGGTTATTATCACTATTAGACTAAAGATGCCCTGGTTTTAGTCCTCCCAAGGCTGAGGCCATCCCAGTTGGGAGCAGCTTCTGGAGCAAGCCTACCTCTTCCCAGACCTTACCACGTATGCAGAGGTGACAGCTGTCAGGGGTCTTCAACTGCTGCCCTGGCAGCCCGAGGTCCAGCAGTGAGCTCCTGAATGAGAAGTGACCTGGTCGGGCTGGGGCTGGCACACCTGCCCTGGAATTCAAACATGCTTGACTTCCGCCTTCTAGAAGTCTGTCATACCCCAAGTCTTCTTTTGTGAGGTTCATTTGCCTGGTATAAAGTTACCAGCCTGAAACTTGCCCTGCCCCATGACAGCACATCTACACACAAGCCCCTCAGATGAGTCTGGCAGGGGAACTTGATTTGGAGGGCCTTGCCTTGTGTTTGGGTCTAAATACATTACCCTCCTGCCTCCTCTTCTGATCTTTCCTGCAGCATGTTAGGGACTTCCCCTGCCCTTTCCTCCTCTGTCTTCTTGGGCACTGGACTGCCACATCCTCTGCCTCATCACATTGGCGAGAGGTAGCACTGGTGCCCAGTCCAGGCCTTTGCAGGCTCAGAACTATTCCGGTCCCCAAGACTGCTCCAGGGTATAGGAATCTTTAGTGTGTTGGGAAGACCTCAGTGTTTGCAAATACAACATTACACCCAGTGTTATGGGCTTTGCAAGTGTTATCACAAGACGAAGGGGAATTTCCTTGAAAGGGATCTCTGTTTTACTAATCTTCAAAGCCAAGGAAAAATGACTTAATATGACGCTTTCACTTCTACTGAGTAATGACACAGCCTCATGTTGCAACAGCAAATTATTATGGCTGAACTGACTTATTAACTTAGATCAGGGCATCCCTTTCATTGTGTCTTTTCTAGGGAGAGAGAATAAAAGGGTCAGTTAATATACCTCAGCTGAGGTATAGTGACTAGAGACCAAAAGTAGGCTATCACCCACAGTGAAGGTCCCCAACTGCTTGTCACATGGCTAGGGGTTCAGCTTCAATGTCTCAACAAAATAACTTTCACTGGGACTTTTTCTCACATTCGCTTTTGACCTTGGTGTGACCAAAACAATTCAGTTTTCTATACACAAGTTTGGAGGGAATACCAACCTTTATTTACACTCAGTTCCATTTAGAGCCATCTTAGACAGTGTAGCAGAGGAAGAAAAAGCCCCGATTCTGGAACCAAGGCTCAAATTCTAACACAAGCATATTAACTGTGACAACAGGCAAATGTTACCCATGGTTCTTCAGTCAGTGGAGAAAGCATCACCCCAGCTTCCAGCAGCTGTTGCAGCTGCCTCTGCCCCAGACCCCACGCTGGGCACTAAAGCTCGCAGAGACCTGGGGAGTTATTGAACCTCTGAGGTTCCCAAACATTCACCAAAGGAAAGAAACAGGAGCCCGAACTGGGGCGAGAACTGTCTGAGAAAAACTGTGTGTAGGTAGGTGTTCGATAAATAATAGTCATTTACCAGTCTGGCCCAGGACTAGGACAGAGGTTTTTGTGCACAGGTGCTAAATTCTGACTCCAGTTTTGAAGAAGAATATGGTATTAAGTTAGAACACTCTTTCACCTGGAACCCTTCTCCTTTGGTGGGTTAAATAACATGATTTTTAAAATCATATACTTAATACTCCTCTAAAATCCACCCAAACACTAAATATGCACATTTATAGCAGACATGTAGTGTATATGTACAGCCACATAGAAACCACGAGGTAGTTTAAATCACTGAAAAAAAATCAAAACTTTCCCTAATTCTCTGTCACAGAGTGGGGACCAGTGGCTGCACAATAGCTGTTTAGAATTGTTGGTTAAATGAAAACGAGAACTCAAAAAACCCTAGAAGTGTAACATTTACAAGTAAATAGTAAATACAATTGTATATTAATTTCTTGGTCTCTGAAAACTAGGCTGTGACCCAAGTTATATGTATTTCTTCTGAAAGACAGCCTTCCAATATCTATACAACCTACCAAGTAGACTCAAAAGATTCTATTTTACAATCTCTATGTACACAGTTTAAACATTACTTTTAAATTTCATTTGGAAGTCCTTAAATAAAAAAATAATCCCCATTCTCCACATTCTTGGGAAAGTGCCAGACTAACCTCTGACTGAAACTACAGGTCTGAGTATCTGGAAAAGTCCCTACCCCCCCACCACCCCAGGCCAAAAAGTGCAACGAATTCACACTAAAGTGGGGAAAGCAGCATCTATTCTTAAGAGTCTGACTTGCTTCCCCACAGCAAGAAAAGTCTCTTCACAGGTGTGCCAGTGCTGTTCTGAGTTGCCAGGGAAACAGGGCTCTTAAGCCAGAGCAGGAAAGTCTTCAGGGTCATCTGGGTTTGGAGCAACGACTTGCGTCTAAAAAAGAAAAGTTTTGAAACCAACTGGCATTTCACCCATTTTACTTGGGCAGAGCACTGTGTGAAACACGGTGCCTGCTGTCACCTAGGGGAGGGGAAGCCCAAACAAGGGGAGCCCCCCCACCACCACCCCCGGAAAGAGGAGAGCTGTGAGCTCACAGGTGAGGCGCTGCACCGAGCTGCAGCACCTAAGGGTGCCTCTCCTCATTCCTCACTCCTGTCCCCTCTACAAAGTGCCTGGCAGTGTCCCCACTCTCCTCCCCCCCTTTTGTATCTGGCACTTCCTTCATCCAATAAACAAGATAGAATGTTTACTACATGTAACTATAAGGATGATTCCTGACAATTCCCGTCCTGGAGGAGCTCACAAGGTCAAGGGGGAAACAGATGGGAAAGCCAGTGCGGTAACTCCAGAACAGGTGCCCTGGGAAGAGGACCCACACTAGGGGCGTCCAAAGCAATTTGGTGGCCTAGTACACATTTCCAACAGGAAAGGTTTTTCTGGAAGAGGGGTCTCCCAGAGGTAAGCATCAGTGAATGAGCAAGAAAACACGGATTCTGAAAGTGCAACTTGATCGTGAAGGGGACGGGGCCTGACGGCAGTTCTGGGCTGGAAGAGCACAGGTGGGCATCACGGTGCGGGGGACGAACACGTCACCACACTGCACACTAGTGCTGCAGGTGGTTACAGCTCAGCTACTGCAGAGGAGTGAAGGTGTATTTTCTATTCTCAGAACACAGCCCTTTCTCCATCTTGCTTAAGTGTAACAAACTGCAGGCGCTCCTCCCTGGGGCCGCTCCCAGGAGTCAGGGAACCGGGCAGCAACGGGAACTGGGCAGCAACATGAACATTGCCCAGACCAGCCACAGAAAAGGGGCTGCCCCTGCTCATGGTTATAAGGGCTCCACGGGGCCATGCTGGCTACAGGGCCTTGTACCAACTCCCGCTCAATAGGGAGGAATTCATATGTTTTTTCATAAAATGTTTACAAATTAGCTACTATACGTATACTGTGCTAGGCCCGGGGAAACCAATACCAAATACCAAAACTGGTAAGAGCAGCGGTTACTGCCATCCACTGACACGATCAATAATCATATCAGTGAGAACACAATTACAAATGGAGATAATGCTTCAAAGAAATAAAATTCCTTGCTTAAGGACTCTGAAGTGGTCTGCAAGAAAATGAAATCAAAGAAGCCTTCTCTGAGCAGGCAAGGTTAGAAGAAGAGCTGTTCAGGTAAGCAGGCAAGGGTCCCGTGAGGTGAGGAGCAACTTGTCTGCAGAACAAGAGGCAGAGCAGATTTGGCGGAGGAGTGTGGAATAATGGTCTGAGCTGCAGACAATTCTGTCTGTCCCGAAAGTGACATAAGGGTACAGGGCATAAAATGATGCCATTGTGGATAAGCAACCGTCAGGCGATCTGATTCAATGAGGCCTGGGGATCTTGTCTGAGGCCGATGAGTGAGTTTTTCTCTGGTTCTGAGTGCACCTTCAGGGCAGATAGTGGGCCGCCCTGGAAACCCTGGAGGCCAGGGCTGCACCAAACTGATGCCCATGATGCTGACATCACTGTTCTGAACACAACATCAGACCCACACTGGATAGAGGAAGACACCACAACAGTACCAGATGACCCTCCAAAATTAGGCTGGGCAGGCCCAGGACATCCTCATCCTCTCAGGTTCTTCAGAAAAGCATCCAGGATTTAAAATACAAATACTTACCACCAATTCTGCTCTGGGTCCATAGTTCTCTGCCCTTCTGATCCTTCCCCGGCCTCCTCGTGTGCCACCTCTGGCTCCACGCCCAGGACGAGGGAGGTTACCAAAATTAATCTCCAGCTGGGATGTGATGTCATTGGCTGCTTTCCGGAAAACGTGGGTATCATCCCCACAGTCATTCTTTACCATCTGAAACAGTTATATAATTAAGCATGCGCGCACACACACACAGCTGTCTCCGTGGACACAACACTGGGCTCAGGGTCCTCACAATGTGCTACGAGGAAGCTAAGACAACCTCATGGCCAGAAGCAGCCCTCCCTGAAGTGCCACCAGCACTGGGCTGTGGGGCTGGGCAGAGGAAGATGACAGCGCTGCTTTGGTTCCAGCACAGAGTGGGGGTCACATTTCACAGCCCACGTTCTCATATTCACAGTTTTAATCCAAGCTTCTTTCAATTTACTATTAGTTCAAGTGAGACTAAATTCCTACTAGTTTAGCAGGTTAAGATATAAGATTTGCCCTGGCTGCTGTGGCTCACTGGATTGAGTGCTGGTCTGTGAACCAAAAGGTTGCCAGTTAGATTCCCAGTCAGGGCACATGCCTGGGCTGTGGGCCAGGTCCCCAGTTAAGGGTGTGTGAGAGGCAACCAATTGATGTTTCTCTATCACACTGATGTGTCTCTCCCTCTTTCTTCCTCCCTGCCCTTATCTCTAAAAAAAAACAAACAACATTTGACATGACTAACAGCAATTGAGATAAATGTTTCATATCTTAGCGTTATTTGGATAAATTAAAGTTTTAATTTCTGTCCTTTCTTTTACTTGTTCACAGATACTACTTTGATAAATAAGGAAATACTCCCCTTCCTTGAACAAAACTTGATGGAGAAACATTTCAATGTGGGTGCTGACTGTACAAATACCGTATGTTAAAAACTGCACGATTTGCAATTACGAATTCTTATTCAAACTACATGAAAACAGTAAAACAACAGAGTAGGGGTATCTGAGGACTGCCACCAATACTGTGTAAATAATGCCAGCTGCTTTTTAAGAACTGCTTTATAAAGTTCTTTAAGAAACTATATTTTATTGTAAGAAGTCAAATAACTTCTGTCTCTTCTTAAAAGAAAACCATACTGACTTCCGGCCAAGATGGAGGTGTAGACAGACACGCTGCATCTCCCTCCACAACTATAAGGAATACAACTACTTCAAAACTAGAGATAACCAGAAGTTCCAGAAAATCAAGCTGCATGGAAGTCCAACAAACAAAGATATAAAGAAGAAATACTCATCTAGACAGGTAGGAGGGGCAGAGCCGGGGCAGAGAGGATGTGATGTGGTGGTGGCAGCAGTAGTGGCAGTGGCAGGCCGATGGAAAGCACAGTCACACATTTTAAAAAGTCAGGAGGGACACCTGGGGAGGGTTCCCAGCTCCTGACCAAACTGTGCAGCTCACGCTCCAAGCACCGGGGAAAATCAAGCCTCATTGCTTCTGACAGTGAAAACCAGTGGCAGTTGGGATGGAGGAAGAAACTGCCTTTCTCTCAGCAGGGTCCACTTGTTTAAAGGGCCCCCACAGTCCTAGAATGTCCGTAGACCCATTCACTCTGGGAATGACGGGCAGGGCAACAGCTCTCTAGTACGGAAGTGGGAAAAGTGCCTGGAAAAGGGGCAAGTGCTGAGCAAGCGGCATTGTTCCCTCTCAGACCCCTCCCCCACATATAGCACCACAACGTGGTGAAATGGGTCGCCCTGTACTGACAAATACCTAAGGCTCCACCCTTTACAACATAACAGGAGTGACAACTCTACCTAAGACACAGAGGCAAACAAACACAGGAGCCTGTCAAGGTGAGGAGACAGAGAAGTAAGGCCCCAAAGAGGGAACGAATCAAGGTTCCAGTGGGAGAACTAAGCAACAAGGAAACAGACAACCTAACAGACGCAGAATTCAAAACACTGTTGATAAAGATGCTCACAGGTTTGACAGATATGCTTGAGTATGGCAAATGCATAAGGGAAGAAGTGAAGGCTATGCTAAATGAAATGAAGGAAAGGCCGCACAAAACCAATGGTGAAGGGAAGGAAACTGGGGTTCAAATCAATGATTTGGAACATAAGGAAGAAAAAAACAGTCAACCAGTACAGAATGAGGAAACAAGAATTGAAAAAAATGAGGAGGCTTGGGAACCTCTGGGACAATTTTAAACATACCAACATCTGAATCATAGGAGTGCCAGAAGGAGAAGAGGAAGAACAAGAAATTGAAAACTTATGTGAAAATATAATGGTGGAAAACTTCCCAAATTTGGCGAAGGAAATAAGACATACAAGTCCAGGAAGCACAGAAAGTCCCAAACAAGCTAGACCCAAAGAGGACCACACCAAGACACATAATTAAAATGCCAAAGGTAAAAGATAAAGAGAGAATCTTAAAAGCAGCAAGAGAAAAGCAGAGTTACCTACAAAGGGGTCCCTATAAGACTGTCAGCTGATTTCTCAGAAGACACTTTGCAGGCAAGAAGGGACTGGCAAGCAGTATTCAATGTGATGAAAAGCAAGGACCTACAACCAAGATTACTCTGTCCAGCAAAGCTATCATTTAGAATGGAAGGGCAGATGAAGTGCTTCCCAGACAAGGTAAAGCTAAAAGAGTGCTTCATCACCAAACCATTATTATATGAAATGTTAAAGGGACTTATTTAAGAAAAAAAAGACCAAAATTATGAACACGAAAATAACAACAAACTCACAACTTTCAACAACTGAATCTAAAATATAAAAACAAAATCCAACTAAGCACACCAAAATAGGAACAGAATCATAGGTATGAGGATCATTTGGAGGGTTATCAGCTGGGAGGGAGGAGGGGAAGAAATGGGGAAATGGTGCAGGGATTAAGCAGCATAATCAGTTGGTACAAAATAGACAGGGGGAAGTTAAGAATAATATAGGAAAGGGTGAAGCCAAAGAACTTACATGCATGACCCATGGACATGAACTAAGTGGGGGCGGGGGGGGTTTGCAGGAGTGGAGGGGGGCACTGGTTAGAGGGGAGCAAAGGGGAAAAGAAACTGGAACTACTATAACAACATAATCAAGAAAATATACTTTAAAAAAAACATATTAAATAAATCTCCAACTTTGATTTGGCTTCAACTCTTAATAATGGATATTAAAAACCCTTGCATTTAAGTAAAATATAAACCTAGAGAAAATAGGCCAATGTGTAGGCGAAAGTCACAAGCCCTCTGCCGGGGGGCCTGCAAGCGGGCCACCCCCCGCCCAGGTGTCCTGTGACCTTAGCTTGCAAGAACTTGCAAACGAGTCTTGCTGGCGCCAGTGGCTGCAAGCGGCTCCTGGTTGCCGAGTCACAGAATCCGGGGAACAAAGAGGGCTGAAGACCTAAGCCTCCTTCCCATAGAGATAACATCGGATGTGGTGCAGACCCTTGGACCCTTACTCGCACACGATTCTTGGGGGCTGGTTTACAAGTCCCTGAGAACAAAGAAGCTTGAAAATTAGTGTCTCCTCTCTCCCATAGCAACTATATCGGATGTGGAACAAACCCCTGTCACTTATTACCTTACTTTGTAGTTTATAGATAAAAAGTAGTTTAGTATTGTAAGCCTAATGTCTAACCTATCCGCAGAAGCTATGCTGCTCCATAATCACCTAAGGAATGTACATGTATACCCTATTGATTCTACTTTTTGAAATCCTAATAAAAGGACAGTAAGGCTTCTCGCTCTTTGCTGACTTGCCAGAGCGTGCGGCAGCCCCCCGTTCGTCTTATCATTCTGCTTGCTGGAATTATCTCCGTGTCCCCGATCATATTCAACACTACACCAATGATCTTGGATGAGAATCCCCAAAATTCTGTAAGGTTAAACGTTCCTATAACTAGTGAAGGAAATAAAATCAAATTTCCCTGCCCTGGTCAGGTGACTCAAGTTGGTGAGAGCATCGTCCCCACATGCCAAGGTTGTGGGTTCAATACCAGTCAGGGCACATACAAGAAGAAACCAATGAATGCATAAATAAGTGGAACAACAAATGGATGTTTCTCTTTCTCTCCTCTCCTCTCTCTAAAAATCAATTAAAAAAGAATTTTTTTACGTCACATTTCCCTGAGTACATCAACCTCTTTTGGCTATGTGTTCATTATAGATTTCAAATTTGAATTTATGACTTTTCAACATCCCAGATTAAAGCAAAGGCCTTAATTAGATGGACTCTTGAAGCTAAAAAGATGAAAGAAAGAACCATTCAGGAGAATTGCACTTTGGTAAAAAGATACACACACAAAAAAAAAATAGTAAGAAGTAAAATAATAAACCACTGCCTCCTGGTTTAGAAAACAACAAGGACCAAGCAGTGCCTCCCTAGTAAGAACGAACAGTGTGCAACAGGATGCTGAGTGAGCTAACAGTTAGAGGCCAAGAGCTCGGAGGACCCAGCTTTACCTGCAGGCCAGTGTTAGGTCTGAACTTTGCAAACAACAGAGCTCCAAGAAAGTGAGAGGTATTATTCAAGTGCTTTTGTCTCTTAGGGTGCCCAGAACAAAGTAACTAGTGACCCCAAGATATGGTTTATGCTGCTTTAAGAACAATTCCCAGCTAAAATCTCCAATGCCATAAGATTAACAAAGACCAAAGATGTGCGATTTACTGAGACCAACATCAAGGACTCAGCTAACCCAGCTGTTTCAAATATTCCAGGAGCCCTCTCTCTGGAGCCAGGGAGGATGAATTGGTGTAGATTAAGGAAGAGCAGCTTCTATTTTTACCTAACATGTCAGCTGCACACTTGTTTTAGGCAAGGCTTTATTTATAATTCTCCAGAACAAAAAAGAACAAAGACAGTGAAAAGAACCAACCCAGTTAACTACTGTAGTTGTAAAAACAAAACAAAACAAAAAAAGACCTCTCAGGGATTTCCTTTTGTACAAAAAAATCACTGGTAGTGGGACAGCTCAGAACTTACTCATAAGACCTCTGAGAGCTTGGACTGACCCAAACAGGAGGGTGGGAGGGAATCCTATATCATAAATGACCCTTTAATGAAAGTATTCATACAAAGAACACAACTAACCAATGTGTAAATAGGAACACAGATAAATCTACCTGGTACAAAATTCCTAAGTTTCAAACAGAAAATAAATGAATAACATCAGCAGAGAGGAAGAGTCTGCTCATCACCATCACTGAAACAGACTAGTATCAAGATAAACAGCTGTGGCTAAATGATGCAAATTTAAAATTTTTAAATGATCATACTTAATTACATTAATTAAGTTCAGTAACTTAAACAGAATGTAATTAAATGACTTGCTGACCATCCTTATCAATATATGCTCATAGTTTCAAAGCTGAAAGAACTGAACATAAACCATGAACAGTAAGGCCCTCACAGGAGAAGGCGCTGGGAGCAGTCCCGACTGGACAGCAGGCTCCTCCAAGGCTCCTCGTCTGCGTGTCTGCAGTCATGCAAAGGAAGCAAAGCTGCTGCAGTGACCCAAGAAAGGCCTTGCAGGCCACAGTGCCCTGGGCGGCTTAAAATGACCAACCTCTCTCAGTGAAATGCTCTAAGAATTGGAGGTGAAGGTAATCTAACTATGGAATGAATAGTCACCCTTTGAAATGGCATCATTCATGAAACATTCCGTACCTCTCTTTTAAGACAAAAATGAAGTGCAATTAATATATAGTATTTGCACAGTCTCAGCACACTTCTGAGGTGAGAATAAAATTTTCTGTCACTACAACTGCTTTAAGTGTCAACAGGTCAAGATTCAATTATTTCACAAAAATACAGCAAATTAGGCACACAGCATCTCGATTACTCTTAGGTAGAAACTAGAATGCCAACCGCTAATGATACATTTTCAAAATACAAGTGGAAAGGCCCATTTCATTCCAAAAAGGTAACAGTGAAGATTACCTCCAGATACAAAATGTCATGCTTACATCATCTCTATATTTAGACTTGTGGATCACCACTGCTTTGGAAGGGACAGAGGACTCAGGTTTCCGGATATTAAATTCAGGCTTCGGTCTGGTCTGTTCCTGAAGAGTTTTCCATTCATCTAGGGTCATCTCTTGAACTTGAGTTTCTTCTTCTACTTCCAACTCAGGGACTCTAGAAAGTATATAATCATGAAGGATAATTTTTGATGGGTTTGAAATGTCTACTTTCTCAAAGAAAACGTCATAACCATTAGTTGAACCTACTTTCACAATACTGCATCTTGAATCTAAATAAGGTAAGAAAATCTTTGTGCCATAAGCTTCCATATTTTATTTCATGATTTTATGCCATCACTGCCAACTGAAGATACTTCCTGTCTGTGTTCAAGGTAGTCTTTGAAAAACAGGAAAATACCATCCCCAACACATTAACATTGCACTTGACTACAGGCACTTCCTTCCCAGGTGGCACTACTCAAAAATAAGATGGGAGAAGATGGGAGAAGCTACTGAGATAAAACAAATAAAGGAAGCCATGAAACAGATTATAAAACAATGGCCACAAATGCCTACTTTTGTGAATAACTACTTTAAATTTGTAAGTTTTTAAAAGAAAACAGAAGATAAACATGTAAATTAATAAAATCCAGAAATAAACCCTCACATTTATGATCAACTGATTTTTTTGAACCAGGATGCCAAAGACCAAAGGAGAACAGTCTCTTCAAGAAATGGGGCTGGGAAAACAAGATATCTATATGCAAAAGAATGAAGTCAGACCCCTTACCATACACCATAAATATAAGAAATAAAAGTACAAAGCTCTACAAAACTTAGGTATAAACCTTCATGACTTTGGACTAGGCAATGGTTTCTTAAATATGACACCAAAAGCACAAGCAACAAAATAAAAAGCAAACAAACTGGACATCACCAAAACTGAAAACATTTGCGCTGCAAAGGATACTATCAGGAAAGTAAAACACAACCCACAGAATGGTAGAAAATATTTGATAATCATATATCTGATAATGGACTTACATCTAAGAATACATAAAGGGCTCTTACAAAGCAATAAAAAGAAATGACCCAACTAAAAAATAGGTCTATAAATAGCCAATAAAGATGCTCCACATCATTAGCCATTGGGGAAATGTAAATCAAATCAAAGTCACAACAACTTATACTACTCCACATTCACTGGGATGTTTAGACCCAAAAGGACATTTTAAAAAAGTGCTGGCGAGGATGTAGATGGTGGGAATATGAAATGGTGTGGCCATTTTGGAAAAAGTCTGACAGTTCCTCAAAAGTTTAAACAGAACTGTCATCTGACTTAGCAATGTCACTCCAACGTATATACCCAAGAGGGAAAAAATATATGTCCATGTGGAAACCTTTTATTAAAAAATTTGAATGACTTTTTCTTTTAAGTATATTGATTATGCTATTACAGTTGTCCCAATTTTTCCCCCTTTTGCCCCCTCCACCCAGTGCCCCTCTTCTCTCCAGCAATCCCCCGCTTTAGTTCATGCCTGTGGTTTGTGCATATAAGTTCTTTGGCTTCTCCATTTCCTATACTAATCTTAATATCCCCCTGTCTATTTTGCACCTACCAATTATGCTTCTTAATCCCTATACCTTTTCCCCCATTCTCCCCCTTCCCCCTCCCCACTGATAACCCTCCATATGATCTCCATAGCTATGATTCTGTTCCTGTTCTAGTTGTTACTCAGTTTTTTTGTTTTTAAGATTCAGTTGATAGTTATGAGTTTTTTGTCATTTTAATGTTCATAGTTCTTAATTAAGTCCCTTTAACATTTCATATACTAAGGGCTTGGTGATGAACTCTTTAGCTTTACCTTACCTGGGAAGCACTTTATCTGCCCTTCCATTCTAAAGATGGCTCTGCTGAATAATCTTGGCTGTAGGTCCCTGCTTTTCATGACTTTGAGTATCTCCTGCCAATCCCTTCTAGCTGGCAGTTTCTTTTGAGAGTCTTATGGGAACTCCCTGTAGGTAACTAACTTCTTTTCTCCTGCTGTTTTATCTGTAACCTTTGGCATTTTAATGATGATGTGTCTTGATGTGGTCCTCTTTGGGTCCAACTTGTTTGGGACTAATCTGTGCTTCCTGGACTTGCATGTTTATTTCCTTTGCCAAATTAGGAAAGTTTTCTTCATTATTTTTTCACATAAGCTTTCAATTTCTTGCTCTTTCTCTTCTCCTTCTGGCACCCCTATGATTCAGATGTTAGCATTTTTGGAGATGTCACAGAGTCTTCTTATTCTGTCCTCATTTTTTTTGAATTCTTGTTTCTTCATTATGTACCGGTTGACTGTTTATTTCTTCCTCATGTTCCAAATCGTTGATTTGAACCTTGGCTTCTTTCCCTTCGCTATTAGTTCCCTGTGGATTTTTATTTATTTCACTTAGTGTAGCCTTCATTTCTTCCTTTATGCTTTAGCCATTCTCAGTGAATTCTCTGTGCATCCTTATCACCAGTGTTTTGAACTCTGCATCTGATAGGTTGGCTATCTCCATCTTACTTAGTTCTTTTCTTGGGGTTTTGTTCTGTTCTTTCATTTAAGTCATATTTGCCTCCTCAATTTGGCAGCCTCCCTGTGTTTGTTTCTGTATATTAGGTGGAGTGCTTTGACTCCCTCTCTTAGATGCAACTGTTATGTTCTATGGGGCCACGCCTTACGTGATTGCCAGGGTGAGGTAACCCACTTCATCCCTTTGTAGCTCTCTATGCAGGGGAGGAGTCAGAGAGGGGACAATGCCACTGTCTGCAGGAGGCTTACTCGGCACTTGCCCATTTCTAGTCACTTCACCCACTTCCCATATGCTACTGGTGTCCCTCTAGCTGTTGCCCTGGTGGTTCCCAGAGTTGCGTGCGTTTGTCTATGTTCTAGGACCATGTGGGCCCTTTAAATGGACTCTCCTGAGTGATCAGCAATTTCTTCCACTGTCTCAACCCCCACTTGTTTTTACAGCCAGAAGTTATTATTTTCCCAGCACTAGAAACCCTGGGCTGCATAGACTGACCTGGGGCTGGAATCGCTCACTCCCCAGGTATCCCTCCCAATTTTTATCCACCACACACGAATGTGGGACCACTTGTTCTGTTGGTTCCTGCCACTGCCTCGCCACCACCATACTGTGTCCTCTCCGTGCCAGCTCCCCCCTCTGCCCCTCCTACCCGTCTGGATGAATATGGCTTCCTTAATTCCTTGGTTGTTGGATGATTTTTCTGGCAGTTCTGGGTGTTTTTGTTCTGAGGTTAGTTGTGATCCTTCTTATGATTGTGCAAAGAAGAGAAGCATGTCTACCTATGCCTCCATCTTGACCAGAAATTTCCATGTGAGAACTTAAACAAGAACCACATAAAATTTCAATAATGCTGTTTACAGTGGCATTATTTATAATAGCTGAAAAGTAGAAACATTCTAAATGTCCATCAGCTGGTAAATGAATGAACAAAATGTGGTATATCTGTATTATAAAAATTTGGCTATAAGAAGAAATGAAGAAGTGATACACATGTTACAACATGAATAAATCTTGAAAACATTGTTATGTAAAATAAATCAGGTACAAAAAGTTTATGTATGATTCCATATATATGAAATAACCAGAAAAGGCAACTTCATAGAGAAAGAAAGCAGATTAATGGTAGCCAGAGACCGGGGCGAGGGTGGATAGGAACTGACTGCTTATGGGTGTGGGGTAATGAAAATGTTTTAGAACTGGATAATGGTGATGGTGCCATAACATTGTGAAATGTACTGTGTGTCACTTAATTGTACACTTAAAATGATCAAAATTATAAATTTTATGGTATACATATTTTACCACCAATAGAGATAATATACCAGAAAAAGAAAAAAGTCAAATATGAATACATTCTCTGATATGGATAAACCCGACAACATTATGCTAAGTGAAGTAAGTCAGACACAAGAGGGCAAATATTATATGTTCCATTTATATGCGGTACCTAAAATAGGCAAATTCACAGAGACAGAGTAGAAGGCAGCTGATCAGGGGCTGAGGTGTGGAGGGAATGGGAATTACTATTTCATGGGTACAGATTCCTATTTATAACAATGAAAAAGTTCTGAGGGTGGATGGTGGAGATGGTTACACGCAATGTGAATATAATTTATACCACCAAACTATATATTTGAAAATGGTTAAAATAGCAATTTTTATGTTATATGTACTTTACTACAATTTTTAAAAACTGATACCAAAAACCACTGAATTGTACAGTTTAAATTGATGAAGTATAGGAATTATATATCAATAAGGTTTAAAAGAAAAAATAAATAAGTGGGGGAGCAGAAAAGGACTCCAATCTATAATACTGTCAGTGAGGAACAAATGTTATTTAAGGTTCTAGATTACAAGTTAATTATATGAAAAATATAAGCAAAGTCAGGAGAGAAACCTAATCACAGAGGAAACAAAATAGACGCATTTGTAAAATGACTTTAAAATACCAAGCTGATGGTAGAAAAAACACAGAAGTAGTGGATATCTCTGAAGAAACATAAGGAAACTTTATGTGATGACCTGTTGCCTTCTATATCTGGATAAAGGTTTGAGTCCCACAAGTTAATGCATTTATCGAAACAATGAATGTATACTTATTTTTTTACATTTCACAATGAATAAATTTTGTATCAGTTTAGCTGATGGGTATAGGTGTTTACTGTAAAATACTTTAAACTTTGCTGTGTTTGAAATTATGAATAATAAGTGTTGGAAAATACTAACATTAAAATATATCCCAAATTATTATTGGCAAAAATATGAAAAGACATTAAAACTTGTAATGGTAAAATAGTGGAAAGAACCTGAACTCATCTAGAGAGAAATTTGGTGGAAAAAATATAAACAGCAAAATATTAAAGCCATTTAAAATGTAATGAGAAATATCTCTATATATGTTAGTATGGTGCACTACCTGGATACATGGACGAAAAAGCAAGGTGGAATGTAATTTATGTTAGTATAGATATTTGTATATGTGTATATATACATAGCTTTTTTAAATTGTAATATAAACCAGGGAAAGACCAGGGATAGAAGCTAGTTGGAAAACATCATGTTTTATCAGACTATACTTTCAAAAACATGTAAATGTTGTACATAATTGAATTCAATCTCCAAAATTAAAAAAAAAAAAAAAGTCCTGACGGGTGTGGTTCAGTTGGTTGGGTGTTGTCCCCAGAGTGAAGGGTAATCAGTTAAAAAAATTTTTTTAAATTAAATTGTTTATGCAGTCGGTGATACAGCCAACAGAAAAAACTTTTTTTTTTTTTAAGATTTTATTTATTTATTTTTAGAGAGAGGAGAGGGGAGGGAGAAAGAGAGGAGAGAAACAGTGATGTGCAAGAGAAACATGGATTGGCTGCCTCCCACATGCACCCCAACCAGGGACAGAGCCCATAACCCAGGCATGTACCCTGACCAGGAACCCAACTGGCAAACCTTCACTCTGCGGGTTGACACCCAACCAACTGAACCATACCAGTCAGGGCAAAAGAAACTCATAAAAGTGCCCTTAAAATATGAATTTACTCATTTCTCTCTATAAACTGTTTAGTAATATTATTGGAGGCAGTGTTGGTAATACTACTTGTGACTGCTGTGCATGGTACAAATGAGTAACATATAATGTTACTGACAACTGGGATTTTCAGCACGGACGAAAAAGAAACAAAAAATTTTAGCCCTGACCAGTGTGGCTTGGTTGGGCATTGTTCTGCAAAGCAAAAGGTCGCAGGTTTGACTCCCGGTCAGGGTGCATGCCTGGGTTATGGGTTTGGTTCCTGATCAGGGCACATGAAAGAGGCAACCAATTGATGTTTCTCTCTCACACCGATGTTTCTCTCCCTCTCTTGCCTCCTCCCTAACCCTGTCTCTAAAAATAAATAAAATCTTAAAAAATATATTAAAAAAAATTTTAGCTACAACTCTTGTAGTCCTAAGTTTCAAATGGAAATATTAAATTAATAATATATTTTATCTTAAAAATATATGTGTGTGTCTATTTCCCAGCTCTCTCAGTTAAATGTCTTAGAAACAGTCAAGAACCTAGTAGCAGTGAGCACCCCTAATGCCCAGACTATGGTCTCTAAATACCATGTTCTATTTAAAAAACTACGGTTCTTTGATAAGTGGCTCAGAATGAAGTATGGGATAGGAAGTATAGATGATGAGTCTGGAACAACATGTTTTACCAGAAAGAAAGGAAGCTATCAAAGACCAGTAAATGTGTATCAAGAAGATCAAGAATCAGCTTGAAGAGGCTCCCTCTAGACCAGTGTCTCAACCTTCCTAATGCCATGATCCTTTAATACAGTTCCTCATGTTGTGGTGACCCCCAACCATAAAATTATTTTCATTGCTACTTCATAACTGTAATTTTGTTATTGTTATGAATCGTAATGTAAATATCTGATATGCAGGATGTATTTTCATTGTTACAAATTGAACATAATTAAAGCATAGTGATTAATCACAAAAGCAATATGGAATTATATGTTTTCCAATGGTCTTAGAACGTTCCCAGTGAAAGGGTCATTCGACCCCCCAAAGGGGTCACGACCCACAGGTTGAGAACTGCTGCTCTAGACAAATAATGGGTCAGTTTAAATAAAAACTCAGTGGGGCTTGAAACTCACAAAATATTGTTCATATTGATACTTAAAAAAATATTTGGCATCTTTGAAGGATGCTAAGGAACAACTCATTCTGAAAATGAATAAATAACAAACTTATACCTCCATGTAATCAACTGGTTCTATTGTAGATCATTCAGCTAATAAAGAATGGCAGAAATTAGACTACCAATTTGCAGCCTCAATGGATAAAGGCAATGATAATCGGTGAGTGACCTCTATAACCTATGAAACAACCTTACCAAAAAGTTGAACTTGAATTTGGTCAAACTTCTGTCTCTCAAAATTAATTCTTAGGAAATAAACAAAATATAAGGGACAGAGAAACTTCTTCAACTACTCTACAAGAAATGCTGTGCTGGAACTGGCTCACATTATGTCATAAAGCCAAATGTTAAATTATCAGAAATTTTGTGAGCCAGCTATTAAATAGTTATTGTTAAAAATTAAATTATATAAACTATTAACTATATTTAAAAAGTTAATAAATACCCACAAACCATTATTCCCTAATTATTTCAGCACATTTTACCTTTATCTGTGCTCTTGGGGTTATTTATGCCTATTGTATTGTGCAGTGGAAATACTACATAATGGTGTGCTACTGCACATCTCTTCCCAACTCTGCTTTCAGGGATGTCATGTTGGTAGTTTTAAATCAGCCATAGAAACCAGCAAGTACAATAAATGTGGGCTTTTCATCACAGAGAACCAAACATTGAGTATTTACCAGCACACCACTGCTCACAAGGATGCCATCAGTAAAATTCTGACTCTGGGAAACTCTCTGGACATATGACCTAATTTCTTCAATAAGTAAATTGCGAGGGGAAAAAAAAAAACACATAGATTAAAAGTGACTTAAAGAAAAAAAGTGACTTAAGGTAATCAAGATTGTGTGATATTAGTATAATACAGACAGACCAACAAAATAGAAAGGACAGAAATATACCCACACATACACAGGCAACTGATTTTCAACAATAGCACTCAGTGTGACAGAATGACTGAATATACCAAAAAAAAAAGGAACTTCTATCAATATCTCAAACCTTATACAAAAATCAACTCAGAAGAGATCAAATAAATACATATTACTTTTTTTAAAAAAAGGATCAGAAACCTAGGTATAAAACCCAAAGTTGTTAAACAGACATTTAAATTCACCCTTCAAGAAGCTGTAAACCAAGAGGTACACTGAATATACACTCTGGCTGAATGTCAAAAGCATGAGTGTTAGACTACTATTCAGATAAAGCCAAGATCAGAGAGCATCACCATTTTTTAGTGTATTTCTCACATATAAGCCTAATTTTGAAATTACCAAAAAATTGTAACTGTGCAATTAAGAGATTTTAGTAATAATTTTAACCTTTGACAAGACTGTGCAGAAAGAAGAACTACTGAGCACAGCCTGCCCCTAGACTGCCTGTACAGCCCCTGCAATTCTACTAGATCTGCTGGCCAGCTCTGCTGAGGCACTGCAGACCATGAGATGGCCACCATTTCATTATTTTATCTTTCAGAATACTGATTAATTAGAAGAATTATTTTGTCTAATATTATCAATGCTAGAGTACTTCAATCAATTCTAGATTAGAATGCTATAACTATTACTCTATTATTTTAAATCCTCACTCAAGGATATGCTTATTGATTGGGTGGGGGGGAGGGGGAGAGGGAGAGAGGGAGGGAGGGAGGGAGGAAGGGAGGGCGAGTGGTATTGAGATTCGCTTCCTCCTGTACACACACTGACTGGGCACTGAACCTGCGTAACAGGTATGTGCCCTGACCAGGAATTGAACCTACCACCTTTTGGTGTATGGAATGATGCTCCAACCAACTGAGCCTCCCAGCCCGGGCTCTATTATTCTAGTTAATGTTACCTGATTTGTAAAAATTATTTATGGGCTCAAAAAAGATGCAATTTTTTCCTAAAAATATCTAGTTAACTCACTTTCTCAACATTCATATACACTGTTAACCTATTTCCTTACTAAACTGTCTAAATATTCATTATAACTGTTAATCTAATTAAATTTATTTCTTAGTTGTTTTCAATGGTAAATTAAGAGTTTTCAAAATCATCAGGCATTAATAGCATTTTACTCTTGCAATAAGTAACAATAATAATACCAGATATTTACATAGCACTAATGACATGCCAGGTCATTACTCTTCATGACACAGATACCCGCAACTAAACCTTGTAACAACCCTCTGATGTAGATCCAGTTATTATTTCCATTTTACAGATGAAGGAAATTGACACACAGAGAGATTAAATAAGTTGCCCAAACAAGCAAGTGGCAGAGCTGGGATTTGAAACCAGCATACTGGCTTATAGTCCATATTCTTAAACCAACAGACACCCTGCCTCTTGGAAGCTGAAAGATGAGTAAAAGTTAAATAAGTGAAGGGTGGAAGCACTTTAGAAAAGAGGTACAAGAAAGAAAAGAAAACAGTACTTGTAAAAGTCCTGTGGTAAGTGTGGGAAAGGAAACATAAAATAAAGGCCACCTGGTGATCCCAGAGAACACGCAGTAACTCTGCAGGGGCCAGACCACACAGGACCATGCAGGTCAGGACACGTAACACAAAAGGGACATGAGGACACCAGGGTCTTACCGAAGGCATGAGGACAGAACAGTCAGATTGCCAGTGTGAAAGCTACTTTGGTGTAGCAAAGGGCTGACAGAAGGTGAGCATGCAGGGAGCCTCATTAGGAGCTACGGTGACAGGTCAGGTGACAATAGCTGAGACTATGATGGTGAGTGAAGGTAGTGGGTATTAGAAAAAGGTACCAATCATCAGGGCAGAAGGAGACTGGATTTGGGGGGAGGGAGGACCTCAAAAAGAAGGAATTTACAAGGATGACCCCTAAGCTCTGGTTTGTGCAACCGACTGGATGGCAATGCTGTTCCCAAGACGGAACACCTGATGAGCACCGGGGTACGTGGACCTTGGTCCTGGACATGCTGTGCAGGAGGAGCACTGGGGATGTTCAAGAGGGGGTGTCCAGTAGGAAGATGGATACACAGGCCTGGAGTCCAGGCTAAAGTTTGGAGCCCGAGCCATATATTCTGGAGTCAGTGTATAAATGATAATTCAACACCCATTAGGTCTGCAGATATGTGGACTGTTTCAGAAGAGCAAAGAGGACAGAGCCAGACCCAGCGTGAAGTGAAGATTAAGTAAGAAGGGAGAAAATGAAAGAAAAGCACACACCTGAAAAAGGTAGCTGACTGTGAATATGGAACAAGAGGAGAAGATTTAAAATAGGAAAAACTGAGCATGTTTAAAATGTTGATTTTTAAAATGTTGATCAGAAGGAGGAAGGAAGTGAGTATACCTAAGAAGGGAGAAACTGCATGACAGTGTGTGGTTTCTGTGCAGTCAGTACCAAACAGGCTCCAAAGCCTGAAGAGGTAGGAGGAGAGACAGCACCTCCCTTTCATCACAAGGCAAGGAGGCTAGAGGGCATGCAGGTACTGGCAGGGTTGCACCTTGGGAGTGGGAAGGTGATGAAGCTCTCATCTGATAGCTCCTAATTTCTCTGTGATGTAGGGGGCAAAGTTGTATCTAGAAAATAAAAGAGCAGATATAGGCAAATGGGGGTAGTGACAGAAATTTGAGGAGACAGGAAGGATTATATTAGTCACTGTAGTGGGGGAGAGAAAGAGTGCACCCAAGAAATGAACATTGCTGGGCAGTGTTGAGGGCTTATTTCAGAATGCTGGCGACCAAGAATTTACAGGGGTTCCCGTGGGCCCACTGCGATGTGTGGTGTTCAGCTGTGGGTGCAGGCAGAGAAGGCCGGTCGCTGGCAGTCACCCAGGAGGCGGATTCTGCTAGCAAGGTACAACAAAACATCCAAGGGGCAAGGGAGTTTAAAGGCTTGGCAAGAATGTAAAAGATGGGCCAGGGACCTTAGCTCTATGAAGAAAAGAGGGAGAGGAGAATAAAGGGATAAGAGAAGGGGTCATAACAAGAGAGAGACTAGTCACAGTACAGGCTGCTGATGGAAAAGAAGCATGGGCACAAGGCAGACTTGAATTTAAGCCATTAATTATCATTACTAACCATTCATTAGATTATCTGAACTAATTACTAATTCGTTCAATTATTAATAGATTAAGTAGATCAACCCTCTGTGATATGACAAAAGGCTAAGCTTTCTGCTCTGTGAAAAGCTCAGAAATGGGTAAGAAAAAGACCAACAACCCAATAGGAAAAATGAATGAAACACATACTTGGCTGGAGACCCCTCCTCCAGGGGGTCTGGGGGTTCTTCCACCACTGGGGGCTCCTCCGCAGGTGCAGGTAGCTCCACATCACTGAAAAGCATCAAGAACCATTCTAGTCATACAAACTTGTTTACATCAATGCTCTTAGATATTCAGGATAGAAAAAACATTATTTCAATGTGCTGTTTCTTATACATGCACATAGAGGTAATCCACAATAAAATGAAAAGGAGAAAATGCTTTTTTATTTGCTAATCCATATCAATTATTTCCACAAATGTGAAAGATACTTTGAGAAACAGAAGTTTCTATGAATGGCCTAAAATTAAAAACAGATTACAAGTAGTCCCTCTCTATATCCCAGTTCACCCATCGCGGCCTCAGTGTATCGCAGGATTTTAAAAAATATTATATTTAATTATTTATCTCAAATTTTTTGCCATATCACAGGATTTTGCAGTACTGTATATGTATGTTGTTAAATTTATGTAGGTTCAAGAGTGTAGAATAAATGTAAGGTTCCTACTTCGCGGAGGGGTCTAGAATGTAATGCCTGCGATAAGTGAGGGAGTACTGTATAAAGGATCAGAAAAATTATTAAAAACTCTTATGAACTTGGGAAATTCCCAATATTAACAGGGCCCATAAAATGCTAGGTAAGAATATGCTGTATTACACTTACTTTTTTATTTTTTATTTAAAGGTTTTACCTATTTGTTTTTAGAGAAAGAGGAAAGGAGGGAGAACAAGAGCTAGAGAAACACTGATTGGTTGCCTCTTGCACACCACCAACTGGGGACCTGACCTACAACACAGGCATGTGCCCTGACTGGGAATCGAACCAGCAACCTTTCAATCTGCAGGTTGGCGCTCAATCCACTGAGCCGCACCAGCCAGATCTTTGTATCAGACTTTCAGAAAATGGTAAAAAAAGTAAAAATCATTCTACAAAAATAAGTGTGTAGAATTATAAACAAGCAGGTAACTATACTAGAAAAATAAGGCTTGAAACATCAATTTATATACCATCACATCTAAACACACAATCTATATATTAGAAAATTACTGCACAATGTAAAACAATTTGAGTTTTAATATATATGATCTTAATGTTCCTTCTTATGGTAACATTAATCCTATCTGAACATTACTGAAAAACAAAAAAGTCCCACCCTAACTGGTGTGGCTCACAGCTGGGTTGCAGGCCAGGTCCTCAGGTGGGGGTGTGCGAGAGACATTGATTGATATTTCTTTTGCACGTCAATGTTTCTCTCCCTTTCTCCCTCCCTTCCCTTGTCTCTAAAAAGAAATAAATAAGATTTGTTTTTTAAGTCCCAGTAAAATAAATTTCATTTTCAGGGAAATGCTAAAATTAGTCAATATAACCGAGTGTATAATGGATATATAATGTCAATATAACGCATATTATATACCCACTAGAAATATTTTACACTACATACATAACCCAGTTTCATAAAATAAGCTATTTTTTTAAGTAAACATAAATTGAATTGTAACAACAGAATAACTTTTTACACTAATAGTTTTAAATTCTCAAATCAAAGCTATTGTAATCAACTTTTAATAAAACTTTTTAACACAAAACTCGAAAAATTAATTTTTACTTTTAAAAAAGGTTCTAAATCAAAAGCACTTGTTTACTTTTTATTTCTACTTAATTTTTATTTATTGATTTTAAGAGAGAAGAGAGAAACCGAGAAAGGAACATCTATTCTTAATCCATTTATTTCTGCCTTCACTGATTCTTTTTTTTTTTTTAAATCCTCACCTGAGGATGTGTTTATTGATTTCAGAGAGAAAGGAAGGGCGAGGCACTGGGTGGGGAGAGAGGGAGAGAGAGAAACACGGATGTGAAAGAGAAACATCGATCAGCTGCCTCCCTTATGCACCCAGACCCGGAACTTAGGTATGTGCCCTGACCAGGGGTCAAACCCAGAACCTTCTGGTGAACAAGATGAGACTTCCAACCAACTGAGCCACCCAACCAGGACCATTGGTTGATTCTTTATGTTCCCTGACCGGGGCTTGAACCCACAACCTTGGTGTATTTGGACAACACTTTAGCCAACTGAGCCTACACTAGCAGGGCCAAACACACTCAAGTTTAGAAGGAAATCCTTGCTGCTCTGCCCAGCGGAAGTTCCTTCACAAAGGAACCTCCACACATCCGCCTGATCCTCCAGGGTCATGGGAATTTTTAGCATACGGGAGCCCCTAAGTCCAGCAACAGCCTCAGCGTTAAATTACGCCAACTTTCTCTTTATTTCCTTGGCCACATAATAAAGCAGGGGGATAAAAAACATAGGTTTACCAACAATTCATAGCTTTTGACAATTAAAATTCATAAAATTGCTACAAAGACACAGGGAAGGAAAAAAGCAGAATACAAAACAAAGAGACTTTGTAAAGACCAGGATTTCTAAAACTTGAGCAATTGGTTAAAAAAAACGAACAAATTAAAAAAAACCCACAATATCACAGATCTCCCCCTGTATTGACTTAGATTATTTTATGAATAAACAAAAAACTAACATTGTATTTACAGCTCTTACAAGCATATGACCACAACAAAACAATAAAGTTTTAAAATTAGGTACAATTTATTTTGTGTAAAGTAAATCACCAATGTTGGGTCAGTTAGAAGAAAGATCTAGCTCCAGAGCTTAGCCTATATTTTTTTAAATTTTTCATTTATTGATTTGTTGAGAGAGCGAGCAAGTGTGGGTGCATAACGTCAATTCGTTGTTCCATTTATTTATGCATTCACTGGCTGATTCTCGTATGCATCCTGAGCGGGGATCAGGTGTGCAACAATGGCATATCTGGACAACGCTCTAGCCAACCAAGCTACCCATCTGAGGCTCCCAAGTCTATATTTTGACTTCAGTTATTCTAACATATAACATGCCTATTTGCACAAATGTGTTCCACAAAATGATGTTGAATACCTCAAGGCTTTTTCTAGTTCATTCAATCAGACTTCACATTTAACCAAATCTATGACAGTGAACAGATTTCAACCAAATGTTACTTGGTAACTAATAAAACTGTCCTGCTCTTCACAATATAAGTTAGAAGGCAACATTATTGAAAACTGCATTCATGGGTGTCTGTTTCAAATGGTAACAAGCAAATAATATCTGACATTACACTTTTTAAATTACTGTTAACGGAACAAATTCTATTTTCAGCACAGGTACTCATGACCAAACTGTTTTCAAAAATTTAACACTGGATATGACTCAGTCACAACATTTTGAAAGCAGTTTGTCCACAAATCTAGTTATGCTGCCAATATCTTCAAACAGGAATACTGAACTACAGGAAAACCCTCACACATACACTGAACTGTGCGGCTGGCCATCCCTTACTGTGTTAGGCTCACTTCTGCTCTTCTTTATTAATCAAAAGTTGCAGGGGGTGGGTTGGGTGGGGGAGAGAAATTAGGGGAAAAGGGGACAACTGTAATTGAAAAACCAAAATTAAAAAAATAAATAAATAAATAAAAATAAAAATGAAAAAAAAAAGTTGCGCATAATTCAACTGTATTACATGGTGTTCATGACAGCAAGTCAAAATTTCAATTTATTAAATAAACAATTAAAAGTCTTTTCTAAGTAAAGTCTTTCAATTATAGATTACAGTATTCCCTCACTTATGGCGGGTATTGTGTTCCAAAACCCCCCGCGAAGTAGGAACCTTACATTTAACATTTATTCTACACTCTTAAACCTACATAACTTTAACAACATACATATACAGTACCGCAAAATCCTGCGGTATAGCAAAAAATCCGTGATAAGTAATTAAATATAATATGTTAAAAAATTCCACAATACAGTGAGGCCGCAATAAGTGAACTACGATATAGTGAGGGACTACTGTATTACCACTTAAGAGCTCTGACTTTATAACTCACAAATCAATCCAAAAGTGCCACAGGGCACCTTTCATCTTCACATCGGACATGCCAGTCCTCCAGGAGCACATGTGGTCACCGCTTCACGCTACAAGGCCAAGACGTCACTCCTTAGGGTAAGCTATCACTTGGAGTCAAAAAATAATTTAAAGTTCAAATGCAAACTTAAATGGAATGGTAGTATTAAAGTAGTAAATCAGACGATTCAAGAGGTGCCCGTACTGCTTTTTAAAAATACATTATCACAAAAAATATATAATCATAGTAAAATAAAACAAAATAAAAATATTTATAATCCAGATCCTGTGGAGGCATCTCGGCCACCAACATGCCCTCCAGACTGAAGACGACGACCTGGAAGCTTCGAGGGCACGTGAGCCACAGCCCCGGCCGCATCAGCAAGCACGGGAAGCACGGGTGGGGGGCGGTGGCAGGTAGTGCTCAGAGCTTGCGTCATCACAGGATCTATTCTGACCAGTATCGCCCAGGTTACTTGGGGAAAGTTGGTATGAGTCATGACCACTTAAAGAGGGACCAGAGCTTCTGCCTCACTGTCAGCCTTGACAAACTGGACCCCGGTCAGTGAGCAAGCACAAGCAAATGCTGCGGACTGGGGCTGCTCCCATCACCGCTGTGGTGCAATGCAGCTACTACGAAGTCCTGGGGAAGGGAAAGCTCCCAAAGCAGACTGTCATTGTGAAGGCCGAATTCTTTGGCAAAAGGACTGAGAACAAGATGAAGGGTGTTGGTGGGGTCTATATCCTGGTAGCTTGAAGCCACACAGAGGGGAGTTCGTTAAATTCTCACTAGTGCAAATAAATGAATAAATGGATAAATAAATCCTATGGAAGCTCAAACTGAGAACATTCAACAAATTTTTCCTTTCAAGGACAACACAGATGTGCAATGGTAGTAAATAAAATGTTACATTTGATATCATTGTGTACATTTGTCTTTAAGGATGACAATTTAAGAAAAATAAATTTATGTAAAAAGCTTATATTCAAAAGAAAAAAAGTAGAAGTCTGGATCCTCTCGAAGAGTTCGAACTTGTGGAAAGCCTGCCCTGCAACATGTCCCAGGCTGACCCTGCACTGCCTTGAAGTACTACTTCCTGCCTGTCCCTTCCCAGACACCAGGAAGGCATCATCCCCGCAGCAGTGAAGTAACAGAAACAGCAGAACCAAGTACCTCCTTCAAGGAGGAAAACTGGAACAGATTTGAAACACCACGATGCCTCAGAGAAGTATCAAATTTGAACCTCATGTAAAACTTGTCACTGAGCTTCAATTTGCAAATGATTTCAAGAAATGAAGATACAACGTATATAAGGGCTTTGGAAGGTCACGGAAAAATAAAATATAGAATATCCAGGAATTTAAAAAACATCTTGAGGCTCTTGCAAACATAGAGTCATGTGCTTGGAGGATCAGCAAACATGCAAATTTGTTTGGCTAAAATAAGAAAAAATAAAAGAATTTTAAAAACAGTTTTCAAATCTAATTGCAACATAGTAAACCCATAATTTAAAGTTACACAAAAGCCTAACATCAATCTCTACTTAAAAGGAGCACAAGTATAAAGACACTGCATGCACAACAGGGGACATAATTTTCATGAAAGGCAAATTAAGATCAAGACTTTCACTTGATTGTAGGTTCACAGAATACACACATTTGCACCATACCTGGTATCGTTACCTAATCCCCAGGTACGAACTCCACATCCACCCATGTTGTCTTCAGTTCTGATTGCTCTAGAGAAAGAAAGAATATTCCCTTACACTGGAAGATGGTCTCTTGTAAATCTCCAACTCAGAAATTGATCTAAAAGTTATCCCAGGATCAGCTCTTTCAGGAATGACAGCATACTAATATAAAGTCAACTAAATATTAACACATAACAGGTTCATACTATGTATGACTAAGATCTTAAAGTGAAAATAGCATTTATAAAGAAACTTACATTTTATCATTCCCAGCATATCTCTCAAATTCCCGTTTCCCTCTCTGGTCAAAACGGTTAAAAGCTCTGTTCCCAGGACCACCTCTGCCTCTGTTCCGCAGGCCCCCTCTTGGGCCTCCACGTCCTCTCAGTGGTCTGTCTCGATCAAACCGGTCAACTGGTCTAGGGAAACAAGGATATAATAAAAAGAGGTGAATTAAAGACCTACGGCTTTTTTAAGGGGGAAAAAAAAAAATTCTAGTAGGACATTATGGCTATAGTATATTGGAAAGAATGGTGGCTTAAATAATGAATTAATAGTTAATTTTTACTGAACACATATTATCTCAGGCATTCTTCTGAGCATTTCACATAGTCATTTAATTCCCACAAACAAATCTATAATATACAACCATTATCCAGAGATAAGGAGTCTAAGGCACAGAGGAAGTAGTTGGTTTGCCCAAGGCTACTAAGTGAGAAGCAGGTCCTAGGCAGGTCTTACACTAATATACAGAGGGACAGCCTTTTCTTTCTATGGATCTGGTTTCTTCATTTATAAAACGAGGTTAGGTAAACTAACTCTAAGGTTCATTTCAATTCTACTACTAAACATTTAAGTTAAAATTGGAATGTTATATATAATAATAAAAATAGTTAAACTTCAAACTATGCCCCCTCCCAAATACACAGTCAGTGACATTTGGGGCTGAAAATAATATCCTAGGACAACCTGAATTCTACCCTCATTGCTCCACAGAAACTTCCAAGGACAAAGCCCTGGCCAGGAAGCTCATTGGTTAGAGTATTGTCCTGATATGCCAAGGTTGCAGGTTCAGTCCACAGTCAGGGCGCATATAAGAAACCACCAATGAATACATAAGTAAATGCAACAACAAATCAGTGTTTCTCTCTCTCTCAAATCAATAGACATTTTTAAAATTGTAATATATAAGTAAACTTCCAAGGACAGCTAAATACAACCTCTTGGTTGTTAAATCCAATAGTAACTTTTGTCTTTAAGTCACTTGACCCCTATTCACCATGTGACATGGCTGACCACTAATTTTCTTCTGACCTTTCTGGATTCTCTTTCCCTGTCCCTAAAAAATTATTTTTGTAAAAGGTACTACCCATATACGGTACAAAATGACAAGGTACTCCCCTTGCTCCTCAGCCGCTTGCTTGTACTTCTCAGAGGCAGGCAGACTCTGAGTCACACAAGGCAAAGTGCTGCACCTTGCTTTTTCTACCTACCACATCTGGGTGCTCTGCACACAGCTGCGTCCCTTGTTCTCCTGGATACCCATTCCCTGTACACTGTCCTCACCCCTATGCTAATGCTACCTGGTCCTCACTCATGTGACTCCATTTCTCTCCCTCAGAGGACTCTGATTCCAGGTCACAAAGCCAGGTACTTACTGGACAATCCCCTCTGTACATGCCCAGCCCTACAGATATGTGACCACAAGTGACCCCCTGCTCCTCCTATGGTCCCTAACTCACAACACCAGAGTGCCAAAGCCAAGAACTGGACCCTTCCTCCATTCTCCCTTCTCCCCCATTATACCCACTGGACCCAGGGCCTGCCCGCCCACTTGTCCTGACACTTGTCTCTGCCTCATGACTGGTCGCCATCACTGTGAGGACTCATCTCTCCTCCACTAGACTCCACTAGACCACATCTTTTCTCATCATTCGTCGTCGTCGTCGGCAGCCGTCCGTCTCGAGAGACGATGGTGTAGCTTCTTAAGAGTCTATCTGCACCGCAGAGAATGGTTGTGCAGTCCGACTCGGGAGTGACACGGTATCTGTCTCCTCCCGTGTTGAATCGACATCTTGCGATGACGCTGAAGCTACAGAGCCTGGGCAGGGTAATATGGAGGGTCTGCTGTTGCCCATGCAGCAGACCCCCCCTCTCTTCGCAGCTGAAGGGTCCAAGGGAAAGACGGAGTCAATACAGCTTGGCTTCAGGTGCGCCGCAGGAGTTGCCGGTGTTGACTACAACGTCAAACCGCCTTAGGGACTCCGGCTCCGGATTTTCTGTCGGGGTTTACTCCCTTAGCCTTTCCCCTGAAGAGGTATGCCGCAAGGCAGCGGAGGTTTTTTGGAATCAGAGTTTTCCTTCTCTGATGTGCTCTGACTGGAAGATCGAACCAGCGACACTTAGCTCGCAGGCCGACGCTCAATCCACTGAGCCAAACCAGCCAGGGCACTTTCTCATCATTAAACCCTAGTTTAATAAGATGAGTTTTATTTTTTAATTTGTCAAGGCTTTTAAAAACATTTAAAGCTAGCAAAAGTTATTGAAATCTAATGGGGCATTGTTAATGGCTCCTATGCCAGAACTAGAGGTCTATTTTTATGGCTGAAAATGTTACATTAAAAAGCTACTAGCTCTGGTCGGTGTGGATCAGTTAGTTGGAGCATTGTCCTGTGCACCAAAAGGTTGTGGGTTCGATCCTGTCATGGAAGCTTACAGGGAGCAGCTGTATATATCCGTGTTTCTCTCTCTCGCTCTTCCCCCCTTCCTCTCTCTCTAAAAGCAATGAAAAGATGTCCTCGGGTGAGGATATTTTTTAAAAAGCTACTATGTGGTCATGGGTAAAAAGATACAAAACTGCTAATTCTCCTTACTCAAAAAGATACAGAAAGAGAGGAACATGGGTTCATTGACTTCATGCCAGTCTCTTATAAAAAAAAAAAAAATACCATTCTAAATAAATTTTACAAGTTGGCTTTTGTCTCCTACCTCCCCTAACCAAAACCATTATTTTTTCTTTTCTTTTAGTTTAAAGGGGATTCATTTAGCCCTGGTTGGTGTGGCTCAGTGGATTGAGCACCAACCTGCAAACCAAAGGTCGCTGGTTCAATTCCCAGTCAGGGCACATGCCTCGGTGGCAGGCCAGGTTCCTAGTTGGAAGCCTGTGAAAGGCAACCTTTCTCGATCACATCGTTTCTCTTTCTCCCTCCCTTCCCCAATTCTAAAAATAAATAAATAAATCTTAAAAAAATAAAATAAAGGGGGCTCATTTATTGTCACTGTTCCAAATGTACAAAAAAAAAAAGAAAGAAAGAAAACAACCTCCCAAAACTTAATTTTCAAATACAGATTACTGTTGTAAAATCTGATTCTATATTAAGTCCCTAAAGCAGAGTTCTAAAACAACAAAAGAAAAGTAGTTCTTAAAAAGGAAGTTGGATAGGGCAATAAAAGAAAAAGAAAAGAGCTACCTAAAAATTGAACCCTGGCTGGAGTGGCTCAGTGGATTGAGCGCTGGCCTGCAAACTGAAAGGTTGTAGGTTCGATTTCCAGCCAGGTCCCCAGTTGGGGGCACACAAGAGGCACCCAATTGATTGGTTTTCTCTCCCTTTCTCTCTCTCTCCCCCTCTCTCTTAAAATAAATAAAAATATTTTTTTAAAAAATTGAGAAGGAATGAAGCAAAAACATACAAGGAAAATAATGCCAACAGTCAAAATCAGGCCTAAATTTACATGAAATCTAGATCAGATACAGAACAAAACTATAATAGTGATCAAAACTGCTGTAAAAATAGCCCTGTGTGTTCTGATGTATTTTTCAATCCCTTAAATCATTTTTTCTTTACTCCACAAGTTTACCCCCATCCCCAATTAAATATATTCTGAATTGTTTCTTTACTTTCCCCTTATTATAAAATATATTTTCTTTTCACAGGCTGGTGAGATTGAAGAATCTTGTACTCCACTTCAGAGGTTTTGTATGCACTCACAAGCTAAAGAAAGGAAAGTAACCTCTGAGCTAAGCATCCACTTTCTTACAACAATCCTAGTAAGTAGACTCGAGTACGTTCTACAGGTAAAGGGAATGAAGCTTCTGAATGGAGGGTAGGGAATTAAGTGTTTAATGGGTACAGCTGGAGAAGAAGAAAGGCTCTGGAGAAGGATGGAGATGATGGTTACACAACAATGTGAATGGACTTAATGCCACTAAACTGTATATTTAAAAGTAGTTAAAATGGTATGTATTATGTGTATAGTTTTTAAAAAATGATTCCTTATGAGGAGGGAAAATAAATTAAACATGTAAGTGATTCTTTCAGAACTGGAACCGACTTCAAATGACTAGCAGGAAACTGTAGAAAAAGAGCCAAGTGTGTCTAGACAGATGCAGATTAATTTCCTAATAGTCTGTGTTCTAAGAGTGCACCTAAACTCATCTTTTAAAGCCTAAAGAAAAATTCCTACTGCATTAAAAACAGCAGTTGTACTCCCAGACCATATGCAACAAGTGACATGGCTGATCCCTATACACAGCCACACTGACAGTCACTCCCAGCATCATTTATGACATTGCTTCTATGTGAAAAGATGAGTTCTGCCTTAGGGGAATAAAAATCCACTAAGGCAGCTGGCTGCGACCAGAATCCACATTGCTGAAACTCTGGGTCTTTGTTTCTTCATCCATAAAGTCAGAGGACAGACTTAGATAGTCTGTTAAAACTATCAAGATTCTATTATTCTGTCCAATAAACACGTATAGGTATCACAGGAATGAAAGGTGATAACCAGTCTCACTATCAAATAAGCAAAGATCAAACACTAATTTATTATATTTAAGTATGGAGAAAGTGCTATAAGAAATGCTTTTATAGGTTATTGGTGATAGAGTAAATTGATAGGTTACTAGGATAGTGATTTGTCACTATGCATCAATACCCAATTTTTATTTATTTTTACAATACATGTATCCATCCAACCTTGTACTGAAGCACATCGCGTGCCCAAATTTGGATCCATGAGAACGACTGCTTTATGCCCCTAACTAGGACTCCTACTTCCAAAAGAACTCCATCTAGGAAAGTCTCTACACATAGAAAAAGCTGCTCACTGGGTATTATTTATAAAGCAAACAAGTGGAAGCTGAGCAAAGGTCTAACACTAAGGAAATGAATACATTATAATACAAAATCAATAGGTCATAATAAAATGCTTACCAAACATTGTTATTGACATGGAAAAGACTTCCACCATGTCAAATGGAAAAGACTATAAAGTACTTAGTGTATATGCATTATCGTCTTAACCTCTCAGTATTGGGTTGGCCAAAAATTCCATTTAATTTTTCCATAAAATAAAAGACACAATTTTCATTTTCACCAATAACTTTATTGATTTGGTTATTTCCAGTATCTTGGCTATCTTCTGCAAGTGGGTTCTAGTGGGTAGAAGGGCCACAGGTGCTGCTAAACATCTTTCAATGCATAAGACAGCCCCACAGCAAAGATTTATTTGGCGAAAATATCAATAGTACCAAGAAACTTTGCAAACCACTTTTGACATGTTCCATCAGTCACAGCATGGTCTCCATTTACTGCATGAATCTCTTTTGCGTTTCAGTTGCATTTTTACCTTTCTTGAAATAATAAAGCATAATATGCCAAAATGTTGCACATTTTCTTCCATCTTCAATATTAAAATGGCTGCACAGAACTTCATCAACTTTGATAATTTTTTTTAAATACACGGTGAAATGTCAGCTGTCACAATACAACCTAATAAAATTGTTTTGAATGATGTTAAAGACAGCTAAGCACTACTAGAGCCATTGTACAGAAAAAACTAAATGAACTTTTTGGCCAACCCAATATATATGTATTTAAAAAAAAAAAAAAAAAAAGGAAAAAAATAGGCCAGGTATTAAGAGTGATCATCTCAGACAATAAGATACACGGTTTTAATTTTTTATAATTTGATGCATTTTCCAAATTGTCTGAAGAGACTATAAATTACTTTTACTAAAGATCTTATGGATCTTTATTAATAGAAAAGTACTTTCAAAGAAACTAAGGAAAGTATCTTTTCTGATGGTGCATGACTAATCAAAAAAATTCAAATTTCCTTGAAAGTAAAAATTCCTACATATTCCTAATGTGATATACTGAGGACATTGGACATCACTTTTATGGTATTCCTGCTGAAATGCATAAGCTTGTTCCATGAGGAGACACCAGACAAACTCAATTCTGGGCTATTCTACAAAACAATGGGCTTCTACTCTTCAAAAAGCATGTCCAATTCATAAAAGATAAGGGAAGACTAAAGAGTTGTTCCCAATTAAAGAAGACCAAATGCAATGCACATTCCTTGACTGGATCCTAAACCAGACATTTTTTCTTTTGCTAAAAGGACATTACTAAGACAACTGGTAAAATCTGAGTAGTCTGTAGATTACACAATTAAGAGAATTAAATAGAATTATGTTGGTGTTAATAAGTTTGATAATTATACCATGTTTTAAAGTATCTAGGGATACTGTAAAGAGACATTTCTGCACCTTACTCTCATCTCAAATGACAAAGAAAAAGGGTGCATGTATATGAAAGAGAGAAAGAGAGAAGGAATGTGTATAGGGAGAGAAACTGAGAGAGAAAGAAAAAGAAAGAAAGGATATGATAAAGCAAATGTGGTAAAATGTTAACATTTGGAGAATCTGGATGAGGGTTTACGGAAATTCTTTGTATAATTCTTGCAACTTTTTGTAAATCTGAAATTATTTTCAAAGAGAAAAGAGAAAAATCCCTCCATATCCTATCTAATCCCCAGCCTTACATACGTACATGTATGATTTCACTTATTAGGGATCTTTTCATGTTAACATATAAAGACTTATCTTTTCTAAAGACTCATAATTTTGAAAAAAAAAAAAAGGGAATACAGGTTTGTGCTTTTGAGCTATACTTTTATTTCCACAGAATAAATTCCTAAAGTGAGAAAAAAATAATACGCAAATGCTTCCTAAAAAATAAGCAGCTCTGATCCAGAAGGCTTTTTGTAAGCATGTGGACTACAGCCGTTACACAACAAATTTGAAGTAATCACCAAGTAAAGGCGGAATTAAGCTTTTCTCTAACCCTCACCTCCAACAAGGTGGCAGATGCACTATCCCAATGCTTTGAATGGATAACTGCTAGGGAACAGATCTCCAGAAGTCACCACCTGCTCAGCTCTCTCACAATGAGCTACTCTCTACTGGACATTTTTTTTTTTAATGAACTCTAAAATATAGTTTTACAAAGCCCTATTCTTTGTTTAAAACCTGTAGCCAGGATCCTAAATGGGATTAGTAGCCAAGAAGCTGAAAGACTTTGGGAATAAAGCTCCCTGGACACTGAACTATATACTGCTCTAGTCTCCTTAAGCCTTTTTAAAAAAAATAAAAATGAATTGCTTTTTTTTTTTTAATTGTATTTACATTTTTAGAGAGGGGAAGGGAGAGAAAGAAAGGGAGAGAAACATCAATGTGGAAGAGATACATGGTTGCTGCTCAACTGCCCCCAACTGGGGACCTGGCGCAACCTGGGCATGTGCTCTCACTGGGAATCAAACCAGCAACCTTTCAGTTCGCAGGCCGGTGCTCAATGCACTGAGCCACATCAGCCAGGGCTTAAGCCTTTTATTTTATTTTATTATTTTATTTTTTTATTCCTCTCCCCCAGGATTTGCCCATTGATTTTAGAGAGAGAATAGGGAGAGACAGAAAGAGAAAAACATCGACTCGTTGCCTCCCATTTCCACCCCAACCAGGATCAGACAGCAAACTAGGTACATGCCCTGACCGAGGATCGAACCAGCAACCTTTTGGAATATAGGATGATGCCCCAACCAAATAAGCTAACCTGACCATAGCACCTTAAGCATTTTTTTTTTTTTTACTTTATTTCCCTTTAACTGTGATTCACAGGTTGTTTCAATTTAATCTAAACTCAGTGCTATGTAGGTTTAATAATTAAACAAAAACTTTAGGCAGCAAGCATCCATCCTGTTAGTGCCAAGCATAAGACACAAAGAACTGCTACTACCTGTGTACAGGTGGGCAAAGATGGTCTGCATGATGCCACATCACTCAGGAGTGGTGTCAGACTGCACCAGCCCAAGACCATCTTCCGGGTCAGAGCACTTTCTAGAGAAGTTATGGGAGCCAGAAATTGGTATTATACATCATGAGTTTTTCTTCAAATTTCATCATGATAGCCTATGGGACAATAAGGGGCTAGTAATTTGTTTAAATTCATCAGTGATCTACATTAATAATGCTAAATCAAAAACATAATTATATCCCTAGCCTAAGCTTCAAAAGAAAATTTAACCACTTGAACATACTCTTGTGCATTTTTAACGAGTGCTTTTCATAGTTACCAATAAATAATGCAGTTTTCATCGTGAAATCATTCCCTGAACCAAGACTTAAGGACATCTAGGAGATAAATGGAAAATCCTTCACGGGGCACCTAAGAAAATATGATTTGCTACTTAAATTGGCAAACTATACCCAGGACCGGCACCACAAAAAGGTCACAAAAGCTAGTCATTCTCTGAAAACCATTCTGATTCCTCAGCCCCCCTGGCCGAGATCCATCTGCAGTACATACTTTTCATCTGTAAACTTCTCAGGTGTAGAGTCCGCCTGCCTCTCAGTCTCACAAGGTGGACAGTCCCTGTAGGATCTCCGCTCTGCTCTATCCAGTGTCACCTCTGTCCCCCGGCTATCATTCCATCCTTGCTGTTCCCCTCTTCTAGGAGTTCGCTTCTGTCCTGCCAGTAAAAAATCAAAGGGGAGAGCTGGAACACAAGGTTTACAACAGCACCTTATTTACAGGTACTTTTACATTTCACTTTGCTGGAAATCAACGTAGTCGGAAAATCGGGAAATTTGGAAAAGTTTAGAGAAGAAAAGTTGCTGATAGTACTGTGGCCCAGCATCAGCTACTTTTTAATAAAAGTTTTAACTTATATAAAAGTTTTAAGTCATTACTGAATTACATGCTTTCCCATGTGTCCTAGAAAGTATGATTAAGGTAAACAAACTATACCAACTAACCTGTAATTACAGGTATCTCACAATGACTCTGAGATAACTATGGATATAACTGCTAAACTAACTACATTTCACAAAAGCAGCTTTATCAAAACATGGTAGCTAAGCTATATCCAGAAAATTTTAGAATAGCCTATACTTTAAATTGTATTTTTAGAACCTCAACTATGGTTTAGCATCAGCTACTAAGGTTTTTGGTGTTATAGTTTGTACCACTAATTGTTTTATTTAGAAACAGATTTTCCTGTTATTTGATGGTTTTTATGCATTATGATCATACTTCTCAAATATGAGGCCAAACTTGTACTGCCAGATCATACAAAGGCCAGTTAGCACCTAAAGAGGCATCTCTCAACCATGGAGCCAGCACTCAGCTGTGACGGGGACCAGCCATTCCAGTTTCTCCCTCTCCTCACCTTACTTTACTCCCTGCCCCTCTAGTATGATTCTTTATTTTTATTTTATTTTTTAATAAGTTTTTTTTATTGTGTAAAAATGTCATAATTTACAATGGTTAAGAATAAAAATGCAGCATGTAACAAAATAGGCATTTAACTGTTAAAAGACACCTGGATTTATAAAAGTTCTTTGAAAATATTTTTTAAATGCTTTAAGAACACAAATAAATTTTTGAGACATATAAAATATTAATTCCTATTATACCTTGAATTGCAAAATCACGTTAATTAAAAGGACTCAGTAAATATTGTATACTACAGTAATCACAAATTTAAAAAACATATTTATTCTCAAACTAGATGAATTTTAAAAAGATGCAAAAAGTATAAGTTTAGGTTTTTTTAAAAAAGAAATATAAATTTATAAAAATAAAAACAAAAAAGATGTACAAATGAGTTTTATCTTCTCTAAAATCCAGCTCAAAATTTACATATGTCTCCTTGTGTTGATTTTCCTCACACATCAGCCACCTATCAAATTTAGGTTATAAATTTTACATCTGAAGTAGAATGCTAGGTAAAAAACAAAAAACAAAACAAAACAAAAAAATTGTGTTCGACGCTGACTAGAGTAATAAGTGACCTGGTTAATGGACGTTCAGGAAGTTTAAAATGTGAATAAAATGTTAGTCTCTCAGGTAAAACTTTAAAAATGAATAATTACACTAAACTGCTTTAAACATACTTATCATGAAATTGCCAGATACCAGTATATGTCTATTGTCAGCACAAGTTACCAAACTGATCAATATTGACAATGTGATATAGAAATCATACCGTTAATAGTATTTTCACTTTGATATAAATATATGCTCTCAATTAAATGCAACATTATGAACCTATTTATCAAAATATACATCTAAAAGTTTGTTTAAATGACAAATAATCCTGCTGATACCATCCTTGAGGACAAGAGAAATGCTATTATTTTAAAACTGAGAAATTATTTTGGAATTGTTTTTTTATTCTTAATGCTTTAGTACCCAGCATTTCCCTGTCATAAACACAAGTCTCTGGGCCTACAGTAGTTTTTTCAGTCTTTTCGCCTTTAATTTCAAGGCACTAAAGAATTACAATAACCTAAGAGTCCCTGCAGCTGCTGGTAAAGAAGGGAGTGAGGAGTACCTTCATCTCTCAAAGGGTTTAAACTTTTTTAAAAAGGGTTTATTGGGACTTTTAATAATATCTCACATAACATTTATATTTTATTTTTCGAGTCTTTATTTATTAGGATCATCATCAAAGAAAAAAAATTAAAACTCTTCTTGGGTGGTGCTTTCAAATAATATAATTTGTTAGAATAAAAAACTAGATTCTATTTTTAAAAAGTATTATTTTAAAATTAGGTCAAATTAGGATCTATACTTCAAGAACAATACTATTATGAAATATACCTCAAAACAAATAAATATATCATTTGTATAGTTAATGTTCATCCAGTAAATTAACTCTATTTTCCAGACACAATTTAAAAGAAAGCATTATAGAAAAGTATAGTCAATATCACAGTAATTAAAATTCTTAAAAGTTATAGAGAAGTATAAAAAGTTAAAAATTTAGGTTATAAATTCCCAAGAGTTCCCCTTCCATGCACATATATCTTACAAAAAAGTGTTTAAGGTAGAGAAATAAAGACTATTAAACAAATAGTATTGAAAGTGTACGAAGTCCATTGGGTCTTTTTCTAAAAGGTTTTACTTCAGGAATACACTCATGAGTGGAGACGCATAAAGCAGAGTCAATACTAATTCTTACTAATTTGGTCCAAAATGTTCATCCCATCTGCTTTTGCTTCACTTTTTTTTCTTTTCTCTTTTTTTATCAATACCATGAACAGCATGGATAAGTCAGTCAAATCTTTGGCTATTAATCTCCTCACTGAAATTGCTATGGTTTTCTTGTCTCAGTCATCAATGTCCAGGATTTTTCTTTTTTTGAGAAAGAAGGTCCTCTAGTTCATCTTGCTGATACTAAGACAGCTCATCCACATGGTGTGGTTATGAGATCATGTCATGAACATCACTGTTAGGTCTCTGTCGCACAGCCAGGGGAGGCAGTGGCTTCCCGTAGAAATCATTATGACGTGTTTCACCAAGAGGCTCAAGTTTTGGAAGTCTAGTGACTTTGGGGGTTCCCCAGCCAACAGGAGGAGGAGGAGGTGCAGGTGGTGTTGGGCTCTTAGGAGCAGAGTCATCTGCATTAACGGGTTCTACACGGTGACTCCTTTTTATTCTTAGTTTCTTAGTTTTCTTTTTACTGTTATCTGATTCTGATGATGGCTGGTGTGTCTCATCTTCATCCTCCAACTCTGGTGTTAATGCTTTGGTACAATTTTCTACTGTTCCAAATTCATTGGTTTTTTGGCTGCTGGCACTGACCTGGCTCTAGGTCTCTATTTGCTCACGCTCCACTTTGTGTTTCAGGAGGCAGTCATCACAGTCCTTCTCCATGTTTTGCCTCTTTTTCTCTTTTTCAAGTTTTTTTTCATTCTCAATGATTACAGTTGCTATCGGCTGGAAAGGATTAACAATAATTGGTTCTGAGTCCACCTCAGCGAGACCACTGGTTTCATCACGTTCAGCCTGCTCTCGTTCTCTTTCTTCTCGTAATTTTCGCACTCTTTCAGCCCTTTACCGTTTCTCTTGTTCCTCAAGAGCACGTTGTTCTGTTGTGTCTTTTTGGATGCGTTCATTTAAGGCATCAAAGTCTCCTGCAATAATATGTAGCAGCCAGTAAAGGCCTTTTTTAATGGACTTGTCAATTTTCTTTCCAGAGCCCAAGATTGCTGAACAAGGTTCTATTTGACACAGGCACTTGTGCTCATTGACCATTTTTTCCAGAGATAGACATTCAATTACATCAGCTTCTCCTAAAGCCCCTTCCTTGTCTTGTTTATTTGCCAACCCATCCAGATAGGTAAGAGGGGTGGAGCCGGGGTGGAGAGGACATAGTACAGTGGAGGCGGCGGCAGTAGGCCAGTGAAAAGCGTAGTCACACATTTTAAAAAGTTGGGAGGGACATCTGGGGAGCACTCCCAGCAACAGACCAGACCACGCAGCTTATGGTCCCAGCGCCTCTAGTATGATTCTTTAAAAATGTTATGTAGACGTCTGACAGGCATCTAATACTGAAGAACTTTTATTCAATTCTTAAATCATCGCCCAAAAATATTTTATTTGTATACATTTAAAAGGTCCCCATCTCAAACACTATGTACAATTTTTATTACAGTACCTTTACTTTTCTATAAATTGCCCTTCAGTTGGTTATATGGCTATAGAATATTAAATGTATTTGAATTAATAAGTATATCTGAAATTGCTAGTTTCCACTCCTACTTAGACAAACAAACAAGACGCCTAAGAAATATATTGGGTTGGTCAAAAAGTTCATTTGGTTTTTTCTGTACAATGGCTCTGGTGGCGCTTAGATGTCTTGAACTTCATTCAAAACAATTCTGTTAGATTGTATTGTGACAGCTGTCATATTAGCATGCATTTAAAAAAATATATCAAAACTGGTGAACTTTTGTGTAACCATTTTAATAATGAAGATGGAAGAAAATACACAGCATTTTTGGCACATTATGCTTTATTATTTCAAGAAAGATATAAATGCAACTGAAACACAAAAAAAGATTTGTGCTGTGACTAATCAAGCATGTAAAAAGTGGTTTGTGAAGTTTAGGTTGGAGATTTCTCACTAGCTGATGCTCCACAGTCGGGTAGACTAAACGGACTTTTTGGCCAACCCCATATTTACACATATTTTTCCATTTTCCTGATTAATATTTTCTATCTAAATTTTATGAACTGGGCACACGTATTAACATAGTTCTAATACCTAGTAAGGTCTCATTTTAAAGCAAAAATCATGTCGTTGACACCACTAACATAAAATTCTGTGATTTATTATGTTAACATAAAGTATTTTTTCAAATATGTAAAGTTGTACAAGAGATCCGAGTTCAATCTTAAGTTAATGTCTCAAAACCTAGAAATGCTTGAATCTGATTTACATCTTGTACTGAAGTAACAGTCTGAGCTTGTGACATGTTTAGATATGGGGGAAATGTTATAGAGTATTATGCTTTTACTGCAGAAACAACACAGAGACCGATATTCTGCGCAGTTGCCCAGGAGTACACAATGACAAATCCAAGGGTTTATACGTACTTTATCTAAAGAGATAAGATTTGGAAGAAGCATTTGAAATGTAAGATAGAAAATATGAAAATTAATTATCTAAGAAACTGAAAATGATAATAGCCCATGACATAACAGTCATAAGCAAATGTGTCAACAGTAATAACTTTTCAACACTTTCCTCTCAATGTAAAAGTTATTTTAATACAGCTTCAAATTTCCTATTTATAACCTGTATCTTTTAAAAAAATCTTAATAACTATACTCAACTACAGAATTACTTAGGAGCTTATACCACATTCTCCACCCTCAAGGTTATTTTTGAGTTTTATGAATAAAACTTGGAATTCAGCATTCAAAACTTACAATGACATTTACTGCATACTTCATATTAAAACTTCCAAAGTTTCTGTGTATAAAGTGAAAACAATTCAATATGACTAGCTACTTATCAGAATTATCAATATCCTACAAATATTTCATTCTCTCTCCAAAACCCAAAACAAAGATTGCAATTGAACCTGGTTTGTTTTTCTGTGCTGGATCAGCAGCTCCAAGTGGATAATGCAAACACTGAATTTCACTAGCCCTTTCCAGTAAAAGGCTGGCACACACAGTTGTTCACTGATCTAAATCTAAGCCCATGAAAGGACAGAATACAATAAAATTTACAATGAGATTTCTTACAAAATAAAGTTGACCTTTGACTCAAAGACAATAGTTCTGAAAAGTAAAGACAAAACAGCCTCGGAGGACTTCAAGAACGAACTTATTGAGCAAGGCTCACACAAGGGTCAACGCACAGTTGACCCTTGAATCTGGGTCAACTGAAAATTCACATATAAGTAGACCTGAGAAGTTCAAACCCGCGTTATTCAAGGGTCAACTGTATATTGTTAAATAGTGAAGGACATTAAAAGCCTCCATGAGTAACTGTTATGATTTCCACATCTTTTTGAGATTAATAAATGTTTCTATTATATGTCAAACATGTTTTGACTTTGTTTCTTGACAACACTAAGCATTCACTCACAATATTTTAACTACATTAAACTTTTTGAGTGTTAGAAAAGTACAGCCTATATCAAATAGGGCTGCAAAACCTCGAGAGAATAGCTAACATCCATTACAGATAAGTTTAGTACAGCAATCACATAAATAGAAATTAATGAGCTTTTTGCTCCTCAAATAACACAAACTTGAAAAAGAACTAGAATGGCAAATTTTCCATTCTAACTACAGTACTAACTAAAGATCTTGAATACAGATCTCAAAAGCCAGATCACCTGGATCCTGAACTGACAGAAAGAAAAAAGATTATCAATATAATAGATTACAATGCTAAGTGAAAGAAGCATACTGCAACCCAGTTTACATCGTTTAAATTTAGAAAAAGAGAAATAGCTTTGTGTATTTGTCTATAAATACAAGGTGTTAAAAGTAGGAAAAAATAAGAGATTTTCACTTTACTTCATACAATTCTTACTTGCTTAAAATCTTTATAACAAAAATGCATGACATTTTAAATTTTACAAAGGTTACAAAGTGACATTAATAGTACTAAATGCGGTTTCACACTATTCTCAAGGATAAAACACATTTTCATTTGTTAAAAAATAAAGGGAGAGGAAAAGCTTACCCTTTCTCTATTACTACTATGTTTATCTAAATGAATTTAAGAGAAAAATAGAATATAATACAAAATGTACATCATTTCTTAAGTCTCACTCACTGTTTAAATATGCTCATAAACTTATGGCCTACCAAGGCATCTAGAGACAACATTTTAAATAATTTCCGACATCTGTATTATAGTGACTTGATTTTCTGATTCTCAAGTAATACCACTGGACTGTACTTTTCACACATAAAGGTAAACATTACCTAGTTGCAGGAGTCAAAGCCCCAATGCTTTTTTAAAACACTTGCTTTCTTGGGGCTGGAATGCACAATTAAATTTTTTTTTAATTTTTCAATTACAGTTGGTATTACATATTATATTAGGTTCAGGTGTAAAGCATAGTGGTGAGACATTTATGCAACTTAGGAAATGATCCCTCCCATAAGTGTACTACCCACTTGGCACCATACAAGTTATTACAATATTACTGACTACATTCCCTATGCTGTACTTTACACCCAGCCCTGGCTGGTTTGGCTCAGTGGATTGAGCGTCGGCCTGCGAGCTAAGTGTCGCTGGTTCGATCTTCCAGTTAGGGCACATCAGAGAAGGAAAACTCTGATTCCAAAAAACCTCCGCTGCCTTGCGGCATACCTCTTCAGGGGAAAGGCTAAGAGAGTAAACCCCGACAGAAAATCCGGAGCCGGAGTCCCTAAGGCGGTTTGACGTTGTAGTCAACACCGGCAACTCCTGCGGCGCACCTGAAGCCAAGCTGTATTGACTCCGTCTTTCCCTTGGACCCTTCAGCTGCGAAGAGAGGGGGGGTCTGCTGCATGGGCAACAGCAGACCCTCCATATCACCCTGCCCAGGCTCTGTAGCTTCAGCTTCACTGGAGAGGACACTCCAGCGTCATCGCAAGATGTCATTTCAACACGGGAGGAGACAGATACCGTGTCACTCCCGAGTCGGACTGCACAGCCATTCTCGGCGGTGCAGATAGACTTTTAAGAAGCTACACCATCGTCTCTCGAGACGGACGGCTGCCGACGACTTTACACCCCCATGACTATTTTGTAACTGCCAATTTGTGGCATGCACTATTTTTATCAAGCCAGGAACTAGCCAGTAAAGCTGAATTGAATATTGAATACACTGCCAAACACAGGTCGCAGTGATGGAACTACACATCTTAATCTGAACACTGTTGTTAGGCATACCTCAGGACTACAGTAGTCCCTCTCTATATCGCTGCCTCACTGTAACGCGGGATTTTAAAAAATATTATATTTATTTATCGCGGATTTTTTGCTATATCGCGGGATTTTGCAGCACTGTACACGTATGTTGTTAAAGTTAACGTAGGTTTACAGGGTACATTACTAGGCTGCACGTCAGGTCCCCAGTTGGGGGCGCGAGTGAGAGGCAACCATACAGTGAAAAAGAAAAAAAAAAAAAAAAAAAAAGTGTAGCATATGCTTAAGAACATAAGTAGTGTTTATAAAAGTGTGGAAAAGGTTAATAAGGGAGTGGGAACAATTTATAGGTGAGTGGGAAGGGTTTATACAGCCTTAAAATATATATAAATACTAAAATAAATGTAAGGTTCCTACTTCGCGGATTTTCACCTATCGCGGGGGGTTTAGGATGTAATACCCGCGATAAATGAAGGAGTACTTTACTGCCTCCTTTTAGGAAAACAGTACACACAGGTGTACTGTACACACACAGTACACAGTGGTGTCACTGATGCAGGTCAGGTGAGAAACGAACTCTTAAGCACCCTCCCTCCCTATGTGCAAACTGTAGTACCACGAGCTTTGCGCAGCCATTCCGATTAAAAGGGGGTGGGGAACTTTGAGTATCCTTGTTGAAAAGGTTCAAGAAAGCAGCTTGAGTTAATTACAAGTTACACATCCCATCAACACCACGTGCGGTATTGAATAATAACGCCATTTGAACACAGGAAGCTACGGTAAGGCGATGGGTTGAAGGCTCCAGGGACCCCGCGTCCACCCCCTCCAACCCCCTCCGCCGCATTCCGCTCGCGCCGACGTCACAGCTCGCCCCAGTGGTCACCCAGGCCCTCCCTCCACCTCCATCACAGAGGCCCGCACACCTCACTCGGGCGATTCTTCACATACTCCCAGGTGACTTTCTTCGCCACCCCCCCACCCCAGGGGCCGGATGCGTCCAGCTTCCCAAAGTGGGGCTCCCCTCCCAGCACGCTTCCCGACCTTGATCTTGCAGAGGGTGGGCTGGAGGATGGAGAAGGTCCCTGCTAGCTCTAGAACGGTGAGCCCCGAAGCAGCGACCCTCGTTTTTATCCCACACCACCCCAGCAGTATCCCTTAACTTTGCCCAAATTATGAAGCTTCAGTTCCAGAGTTTTGAGACCCCCTACTCCAAGTCTGCCGCCCCCGCCCACAGAAGGGACTGGGAAAGGCTGGAAGGCATATGACACTCCCCCCCCCCACCGTCCTCTTTCCTACCTTCTTCGGCCACAAGGACCCTCAGCTCAACCCACTATTCCGAAAGCCCCCTCCCCCTTTTGGAACACGTTCCAGTGACCACAGTCCCATACTGGGGGCACTGGGACGGCTTTAGAGCGGTGACCTCCGTGACCCCATTCTCCTTCCCAACCCGCCCACCACGTCTACCCGGAGGCGCTCAGGTGCCCGGAGGGGTACGCGTACCAGGTGTCTGCGGGCCGCCCCCAGGGCTCTCCGGCTGCTGCGCGCCGAGAGCCGGGAGGCCCCTGCGTTCCTTCTGGGACTCCCGCCGGCCGCCGCCGCCCGCGCCAGGTCTGTGGCCCAAGGCCCCGGCCGGGCTCCTGCCGCCGCGGTTGCTGGCCCCGGCCGCCGCCGCTGCCTCGTCTCGCCTCTTGCGCTGCAGCTGTTGCTGGCGTCGGCGCTCGGCCTCGCGCAGGATGTCGAACGGGTCCGACTCATCGTCCAGCAGTTGGTGAAAGCGGTTGGCTACGACGCAGCCGAAACTCTCCTGCATAGCGGCGCCTGTGGCGGCCGCGGCCACGGGGCTCCCCAGAGCGCCCTTCATGCCGCTGCGGCCACTGCGGACCCGCCGCGGGCAGCCCACGCGAGTCTCAGCGAAGCTGGCAGCAAGGACCCATCACGCACGCCACAGCTGCCCGCCCCGCCGTGTCCCGTCCTTCTCGGCGTCAGCCCCGTGCTGGCGCAGCCGCCCGCCCAGTCGCCACCAGAGAGCCAATCAGAGAACGCTGACACGCCCCTTTTCCTAGCTGGCACGCCTGGAAGCCCTATCAGAAACCGGCTGCAGTCACGTCCGGCAACCTTATGTCCCACCCCTCGACTCACAGGGAGGGGCGGAACCCAAGAGGCGGAACTACTGGGAGGAGCTCCGAGTTTTGTGGTCCGTGGGGGTGGGTCATGGCCCTTATTTGCGTACTTTCTGGGACTGGATTCACATTCGTTATTGGCTGCTCTTCTTCGAAGTTTATGTATTCATTTAGCCATTGAACAACTATATATTGAACACTTACTATATGCCAGGATTATGTTGTAGGAGATACTAGCTCCGTGTTTTCGTGAACCTTCCAATATATAGACAGAAAAGTGTTCCAAAGGAAAGGCACAGACTTCTCTATGAGATAGCAAAGGAATCTAAAGCTTTCCCTAGGAAGTACAAATTAAGCTGAGATCAGAAGGATGGCAAGGAGCAAAAGTAAGGGTAAGTGCAGAAACCATAAGGTGGAGGAGAGCACAGCCCATTCACAATCTCAAAGAAGACCTGTGACCTAGGCTACAAAGAGTTGGGGGGGGGGGGGGCCTTATGTGGTCTTTATTCTAGGAGCAGTGGCAGCAAATTTTAAACATGAGCATATACTTGGAAAGGCTACTCTGGCTGCAACATGAAGGACTTGGTGGGAGTTCATCTAAGCAGAAGGTTGTTGCAGAGCTCCAGGAAAGAGCTGATAGTGACTTGGACTAGAATCATGGTAGTGGAGGTAAAGAGAGTAGTAGATTCAAGAGCTATTTTGCAGGTTATATCTACAGGTCTTGGTGATACACTAGATATAGATGAGGAGTAGAAAGAGGGGGATATGATGGCATCTGTTTTTCTGGCTGGTGCACCTGAGATGGTGGTGCTATTCATAAAGAATTAGAGCACTGGAAGAGAACACTTTGATGAGGATCTTAAGTTCAGTCTTGGACATGCTGAAATTTGGGGTTTTGTTTTTCTTTTGAGACATTCACTTGGTGTCTGGAGCTCAGAGAACACCAGAGCTGGACTTCTTCCAGGAACTCTTGCTTAGGCCCCAGGGCAGACACTCTTGGCTGCCTATCCTAGACCACTTTCTTTCCCTCTTACACTTCCCCAGAACCTGTATTTTGTTAGGGTATTAGGTGGCTGTATGCCCCAGGGGAAGTTGGGCCCTCTTTCAGCTACAAAGTTCATTAGTCTTAAGTCAAGCATTGTACTTCCATTCCCTTGTTCATGATTAATGTAGGAATGGGCTTGTGATGCAAAACTGGCAGAACAGACCCAAGCAGAAGGATTCTGTATGATATTTGGGAATGTTTTTCTTACACCTAAAAAGGGATTGGGAAGGCACCTGCCATCTTCCCACTTCTGCGCCTTGCTCCTCCATTCCTTACTGTGACTATGAGAATAACAGAGCAGAGTCATGGAGAAAACCTAGTTCCTGATGTTGAGCTGCTGACTTACTCTGCTCAGGAAACTTTCCACCTCACATTTATAATTAGCTAAGACGATAAATGCCATTATTGTTTAAGGTACTCTTAGTTGTACTTGTTTCTTGCATCCAGAAGCATTCTGTAAGAGCATCTTGCTCAGGTGCATCATTACCCTTTTTTACTTTCCTTTAATAACAAATGGAAAAGGAACCCTTAATCATAACTGCTGCCAGGTCTGTTTTGCTCACTTATTTGATTTTCTGTCATTCCTCAGCAGGACAGGGATAATGTCTGTCTTTTTCATTGCAATTTATATTTCTAGTACTTAGCATTCTATGTGGTTATACAATAGTTTCTCAAAATATGTGGAATGTCTGAATATTTTAAGATATTTGGTCATCTCATTCTTAGTCAGCATAGCTTTATGGTTAAAAGGCTGTATTTTTTACCTAAAGAATTGAGAACCAGTGCTCAAACAAAACTTGTACCTGAATGTTTATAGCAGCACTATTCACAATAGCCAAAAGATGAAAACAACCCAAATATACATCAAATGATGAACACATAAACAAAATGTGGTACAATCGATTAATATTTGGCTGTCAAAAGAGATGAATTACTGATGCCTTCTACAACATGGTTGACTCTTAAAACCATTATGCTAAGTGAAAGAAGCCAGGCGTACATATTTTATGATGTCATTTATATGAAATGTCCAAAATAGGCAAATCCATAGAGACAGAAAGCAGACCAGGAGTTCTGGGGAAAGGGTATGGGGAGTCACTTCTTAATGGGCATGAGGTAGCATTTTGGGATGAAGAAATTTTTCAGAAACTATATAGTGGTGATGGTTGCACAAAATGTGAATGTACTAAATACCGCTGAATGGCACACTTTACAGTGGTTAAAATAATAAATTTTAACTGTATTTTACCACATTTTTAAAAAGCATATATTTTGGAGTTAGGCCATAATTTGAATACTGGCTTGGCTACTAACTAACTTTGTGACCTTGGTCATATTCTTTATTTTTGTGCCTCAGTTTTCTCTTCTGTAAAATAAAGACAATAATGGCACCTACTTCAGAGGGTTATTATGAAGATGAGATCAGATAATGCATACAAAGTGTTAGACACCATGCCTGGCACAGAGTATAACTCCTCAGTCAAAGTTATTATCAACATTACTACTTTCATAATCATCATTTCGAATCAGAATGATGCTTCATCATTATGAAGTGAATGAAATTTTCAAAGATTCTTCATATTGCAGAATCACCATATGCACCAGAGACCACACTTGAGAAGCATTTCTTCAAGCCAAAGTTGTCTCTGGCATTTTTAAGTTGCTCATCACCAAGCCAGAACACCAAGGAATCATTACCACTTGAGAGAAGGGCCTGTGATCTTCCTACTGAACATCTGGAGACATCCCACTTCCCAATTCTCCTCCTATCATTTCTGGCATAGCCAACTACAGCAAGTTGTTAAGGCATGCCCTGTGAGCACTATATTCTAATTCTCAAATCATAACTGCCTAAAACAGTAATCAGTAAACCAATCCTGGCTACTTCAGGGTTAAGGACACTTTTAGCCCTGGCCTGTGTGGCTCAGTTGATTGAGAGTCATCAACTGTAAACCGAAAGGTTGTGGGTTCGACTCTCAGTCAGGGCACATGACTGGGGTGAGGGTTCAGTCCCAGTTGGGGTGTGTGCAAGAGGCAACTGATTAATGTTTCTCTCCCTCTTTCCCTCTCTTCCCCTCTCTCTAAAAATCAATAAATAAATTTTAAGAAAATAAAAACAACCTTTAGAACCACTGAAATAGAGATGAGTAGCCTCTAGCTGGTATTAGCTCTTATGGGGCTATTGATTAATGTAGAACTTACTAATGGTAACTTATTAAGCAGCTTCGCATTTTTTCCTGACCATTTTTCTGGGAGATTGCATTTATGAATGTAGTCCTGAGATACAAGTTCACCATATTAGCGTAAGTTACTTGCAACATTTTATTTAATGTGGTCAGCCCTTGAATAGACTGAACTTTCTAATAATCCCAAGATATAAAAACTATCTTTAGTAATTATAATATCAAACAAAACAAAACCACACACACATATCCATATAACTTAGATAGTAAGGCATATCAAAAAAACAGTAAGGTGTGGATGCTGAATAATATCACCATCCCTTCCACAGCCATTGTTTATTGGCAGTGGAAATTCAGTGAAGTTTACATACAAAATGTAAATTACCTTGAGTTACTTAATATATGAATTCCATTAGGAATAATAAAATACACTAACATCTTCCAGGTTAACTTAAATACACAGAGAAATCGGTTCAGAATTTAAAAAACATTTAGCTTTATTACTTTTAATTGCATTCAGGGAGCAACACCTGGGTGAGGGCCAAGGCAGGGAGGCCGGTCAGGCTGTAAAATGTGTGAGTTTTTGTCAATCACCAGAGTTGCATTCCATATGCTCTGTTCTACAATTGGATTACTACTATCACTTTGCTTACTTTGTGTCCTCTATAAAATTAAGATGATTATAATCAGTCCTGCGCTCCTCATATTTTGATAGAAAGATAAAACCAAAAAAGTAAATTGAAAAAGATAACAAGAAATTACATTTCTTACAGTTGTTTCTACTTGCATAATATACACAAAGACAAAAATATTTTCCTAACTATAAGATTTCATCTGTCCTTTATGCCAGCTGAGTCCATTGTGATAAGATCAATGAACCTATAGTTTCTGATTTAGCTGTTACAAGGTTGATAAGTGAATTCAAATTCAGTTTCTCACGGCAAATGAATAAAGCAAGTATATAGCCTAAAAGTTAGGGGTTGTAGAACCGTAAACAACAACCAAGATGCTATAAGAGAATTCCTAGCAAGCTAAAATCTATTTATGATGACCAGATGTTTAAATCTGGAAATGACCTGTACCCAACCTACTAATATTTATGTTCTTGGTTCATTGAGGCTTTTTTCCAGCGCACTTTCTGGTGGCAAAATGATCCTCAGAGAACTATGCCAACAGAGCAATTTTTTATTTTCTCAAAGTTTCTACTATTAAAATTTTGATATTGGTTATAACTTTCATCAAGGCTGAATAAAATAATTTGGAATTTAGTACTTTTGAATTCCACATTTATTCTGGGTCCTTCCACTTGTGAGCCACAGGAAACCCACCTGGAATAAGTAAAACAAAGGACTTTGTTGACTCATGAAGAAAAATTCAAGAATAAATCAGGCATAGCTGGCTTGGGTATAAATCATGTTAGGACCTGATCTGTCTCTGTCCCTGCCACTCTCTCTGCTTTATTTATTCTGTATTGGCTTCCCTTTTACCAGTTTTTCTCCATACATGACCCTGGCAGTACAATGTTTAAAGGCTTACAGTTGTTAGCCCAGCCAGAAAAGAAAGAGGACTTTAATGTCAATATTGGTACCAGTGTTCCAGAATTGAGCTAGTTGCTATAGCAGGGCATTTATTTATTTATTTATTTATTTATTTATTTATTTATTTATTTATTTATTACTGAACAAAAAGCCTGGATTGTCTGCATTTTTTTCTTTTTAGTTATTGAAACATGCCTTAAACTTCTCAATGTTAAAACTAAAGCTATTCCTTAATTAGTCATTTTTAAAAATTGAATCTTATTATATTTTTTCTATTACCATTTAATCCCCTTACCAGCCCCACACTCCCCCAGCAATCACTACACTGTTCATGTCCGTGAGTCCCTCCAACCCTCACCTCTGCCCCCCAACTAGCTGTCATCCTGCTCTCTATGAGTCTGTCTCCATTTTCCTTGTTAGTTCAGTGTGTTCATTAGCTTCCACATGAGTGAAATCATATGGTATTTGTCTTTCTCTAACTTGCTTATTTCACTTACATAATGTTCTCCAGATCCATCCATAGTGTTGTAAAGGGTTAAATTTTCTTCTTTTTTTTTTTTTCAGCTGAGTAGTATTCCGTTGTGTAAATGTCGCATAGTTGTTTTATCCACTTATCTACTGGGGGACACTTGGGCTGCTTTCATATCTTGGCAATTGCAAATAATACTGTAATACACATAAGAGTACTTATGTTTTTTCAAATTAGTTTTGGGTATATTCAGGTATATTCCCAGAAATAGGATTACTGGGTAAAAAGGCAGATCCATTTTTAATTTTTTGAAGTATCTCCATACTGCTGTCCACAGTGGTTGAATCAATCTGCATTCCCACCAACAGTGCACAAGGGTTCCCCTTTCTCCGCATCCTCACCAGCACTTGTTGATTGTTGATTTATTGATGATGGTCATTCTGACAGTTGTGAGATTATATCTCATTGTAGTTTTAATTTGCATTTCTCTGATGATTAGTGACATTGAGCATCTTTTCATATGTCTGTTGGAAATCTGTATGTCCTCTTTGAAGAAGTGTCTGTTCAGGTCCTTTGCCCATTTGTAATTGGGTTGTTTGTTTTTTGGTGTTGAGTTTTGTAAGTTCTTTATAAATTTGGGATATTAATCCCTTATCAAATGTATTGGTGAATACGTTCTCCCATTCTGTGAGTTGTCTTTTTGTTTGTGATTTCCTTTGTTGTGCAAAAAGTTCTTAGTTTGATGTATTCCCATTTGTTTATTTTTTTCTTTTGTTTTCCTTGCCTGGGGAGTTATATTCAATAAAATATTGCTACAAGCAATGTCTCAGATTTTGCTCCCTATGTTTTCTTCTGTGGTTTTTATGGTTTTGGGTATAACATTTAAGTCTTTGATCCATTTTGAATTTTTCTTGTGTGTGGTGTAAGAAGGTGGTCTAGTTTCATTTTTCTTCACATAACTTTCTATCCAATTTTCCCAACACCATTTATTGAATAAATTGTGTTTAGCCCATTGTATGTGCTTGCTTCCTCTGTTGAATATTAATTGACTATAAAGGTGTGAGTTTATTTCTGGGCTCTCTGTTCTGCCCCATGGATCAATTTGTCTGTTTTTATGCTAGAGCCAGGGTGTTTTGATTACTATAGCCTTCTAGTATAGGTAGCATGATTCCTCCAACTTTGTTCTTCTTTATCAGCATCAATGTTGCTATGTGGGACCTCTTGTGGTTCCATATAAATTTTTGAAATATTAGTTCTAGTTCTGTGAAATACATAATTGGAATCTTGATAGGAATTGTGTTGAATCTATAGATTGGGGTAGAACAGACATTTTAATGATGGTAGTTCTTCCTACCATCATTAAAATATGGTATGTGCTTCCACTTATTTGTATCTTCTTCAATTTCTTTCTTCAGTGTCTTATGATTTTCTGAGTACAGGTCTTTTACATCCTTGGTTAGGTTCATTACTAGGTATTCTATTTTTTTTGTAGCAATTCTGAATGGGATTGTTTTCTTAATTTCCCTTTCTGTTAGTTCGTTATTGGCATATACAATGCAACTGGTTTCTGGATATTAATTTTGTATCCTGCTACTTTGCTGAATTTATTTATCAGCTCTAGTAGTTTCCTGATAGAATCTTTGGGGTTCTCTATGTACAGTATCATGTCATTTGCAATAAAGACAATTTTACTCCTTCCTTTCCAGTTTGGATGCTTTGTATTTCTTCTTGTCTGATTGCTGTGACTAGGACTTCCAGTACTATGCTGAATAAAGTGAAGTGAACATCCCTGTCAGGTTCCCCATCTTATAGTTGTTGCCCCGTGAGTGTGATGCTGGTAGTGGGTTTGTCGTGTATGGCCTTTATTATGTTTAGATATGTTCCCTCTAATCCCATTTTGCTGAGAGTTTTTATCATAATCAGTGCTGGATTTTTATAAAATGTTTTTTCTGCATCTATCAATATGATCATGTAATTTTTACCTTTCATTTTGTTTATGTGGTGAACCACATTTATGGATTTGCAAATGTTGTACCAACCTTGCATTCCCAGACTAAATCCCACTTGATCATGATGTATGATCTTTTTGATGCATTGATGTATTCTGTTTGCTAATATTTTCTTGAGGATTTTAGCATCTATGTTCATCAGAGATATTGGCCTATAATTTTCTTTCTTTGCAGTGTCTTTATCTAGTTTTGAAATTAGGATAATGCTTGCCTCTTAAAATGAGTTTGGGAGCTTTCCTCCTTCTTGAATTTTTTGAAATAGTTTGAGAAGGAAGAGGTGTTAGTTCTTCTCAGAATGTTTGGTAAAATTCACCCATGAAGCCATATGTTCCAGAACTTTTGTTTGTTGGGAGTTTTTTAAATTACTGCTTCAATTTCACTTTTGTAATCTGACTATTCAGATTCTCTGATTCTTCCTGATTTAGTTTTAGGAGATTGTATGTTTCTTAGAATTTACCCATTTTGTCCAGGTTGCCCAGTTTGTTGGCATATAATTGTTCATAATATTTTCCCACAATCCTTTTATTTCTTTGTGTCAGTTATTTCTCCCTTTCATTTCTGATTATATTTATATGAGTCTTTTCTCTTTTTTGTGTGTGATGAGTCTAGTCAAAGGTTTGTCAATCTTGTATATCTTTCAAAGAACCAACTCATGGATTCATTGATCTTTTGTATTGTTTTCTTTTAGACACTATTTCACTTATTTCTGCTCTGATCTTTATTATTTCTTTCCTTCTACTCACTTTGGACTTTGTTTCTTGTTCTTCTTCAGGTTCCTTTAAGTGTGAAGTTAAATTGTTTATTGGAGCTTTTTTTTTGTTTGTTTTTTGAGCTAGGTCTGTAATACTATGAATTTCCCTCTTAGGTTGCTTTCCCAGTGTCCCAAAGTTTTAGATTGTTTTGTCCTGATTTTCATTTATTTCAATGTATCTTCTGGTTTCTTCCTTGATTAGGATGTTGATGCATTCATTGTTTAACAACATGTTATTTAGCTTCCACATCTTTGCGTGTTTTCAGTGTTCTTGTGATTGATTTCTAGTTTCATGGTATTGTGGTCAGAGAAGATGCTTGATATGATTTCAGTCTTATATTTTGAGACTTGATTTGGTCTCTCCTAGGAAATGTTCCATGTGCACTTGAAAACTATGTGTATTCTGCTGCTTTGGGTGAAATGCTCTGAACATATCAATTAAATCCATTTGAGCTAGTGTGCTGTTTAAGGCTGCTGTCTCCTTGTTGATTTTCTTCTGGATGATTTATCCATTGAAGTTAATGGGGTGTTAAAACCCCTGACTATGCCTGTATTTCTGTCTGTTTCCCCCTTATGTCCATCAAGACTTGCTTCACATACTGAGGTGCCCCTATATTGGGTGCATCAATGTTTACTAGGGTTATATTCTCTTGTTGGATCATTCCCTTTATCATGTAGTGTCCTTCTTTGTCTCTTACTATAACCTTAGTTTTAAAATCAATTTTATTTTATTTTTTAAATAATATATTTATTTGTTTGTTTATTTATTTTTAGAGAGAGGGGAAAGGAGAAAGAGAGGGGAGAAACATCACTGTGTGGTTGCCTCTCACTTGTGCCCCCAAATGGGGACCTGACGTGCAACCTAGTAATGTGCCCTGACTGGGAATCGAACCAGCGACACTTGGCTCGCAGGCCGATGCTCAATCCACTGAGCCATAGCAGCCAGGGCTAAAATCTATTTTATTGATGTAAATACTGCTACCCCAGCATTTTTTTCCTTTTCATTTGCATAAAATATCTCTTTCCATCCCTTTACTTCTAGTCTGTGTGTATGTTTCTATCTGAGATTGTCCTCTCAGAGGCAGCATATATATAGGGTGTTTTCTTATCCATTCAGCTTCCCTGTGTCTTTTGGTTGGATCATTTAAGCCATTTACATTTAAGGTGATTTTTGATAGACTCTTTTCCTCTGTTTTTTTTTTTTTTTTTCTTTTTTCTTTCTTTCTCTTCTTTTTCTTAAAGCAAGCTCTTTAATTTGTTGCAGTACTGGTTTGGTGTTAACAAGCTCTTTTAGCTTTTTCTTGTCTGGGAAGCTCCTTATTTCTCCTTTGATTTTAAGTGATAGCCTTGCTGGGTAGAGTAGCCTTGGTTGTAGGCCCTTGCTTGTCATCACCTTGAATATTTCATGCCACTCCCTTCTGGCCTGAAGTATTTCTGTTGAGAAATCAGGTGACAATCTAATTGGTACTCCCTTGTATGTAACTACCTGGTTTTCTCTTGAGGCTTTTAGGATTCTCTCCTTGTCTTTAAGCCTTATTGTATTAATTATGATGTGTCTCAGCATAGGCCTCTTTGAATCCAACTGTATAGGACTCTGAAATTCCTGGGCTTGTGTGTCTTTTTCCTTCCCCAGATTAGGGAAATTTTCAGTCAGTATTTCTTCAAAAGAGTCCTCGATCCCTTGCTCACTCTTTTCTCCTTCTGGTATTCCCATGATGCAGATGTTGTTACACTTCATGTTGTCCAAAATGTTTCTTAAGCTCTTCTCATTAAAAAAGAATTTTTTTTCTTTTTGCTGCTCTGCTTAGGTATTTTTTTTACCTTGTTTTCCAAATCACTGATTCAGTCCTCTGCTTCATCTAACCTACTGTTTATTCCTTCCGGTGTATTATTTATTTCAGATATTGCATTCTTTATTTCTGACTGCTCCTTTTTTATGGTTTCTATGTGTTTTTTCATGCTGTTGAGTACCCTTATAATCATTACTCTAAACTCTCTATCTGATAAATTGCTTGCCTCCATTTCATCTAGTTTTTCTTCTAAAGAATTCTCCTGTTCTTTCATTTTGTGTTTGTTCCTTTGGCTTCCAATTTTGGCTGCTGCTTTCTAATTTCTGCCCTGGTTGATATAGCCTCAAGCTGTAATTTGTAGCTGGGCTAAAGCACTACAGGGTGGGGCAGAGTAATTCCTGCAGGCAGGGCTATTGCCTCCCCTCAGGCTAATGCCACTTGGAGAGGAGTGCTCTGCCTGAGAAAGATGGCTTCTGCAGTATGGGGAATGCTTAACACAGGGATCCTAGTAACTGCTCCTTCAGTTTTCTTGTCAGAGCCACCAACCCCAGGCTCTCCTCAAACATCTCTGGTCCACTCTGCCCTCCCTCTGCTGGAGTCCAGGGTAAGTGGCTGCAGACAGAATTTTGCGTGTTGGACCTTTAAGAGGCTCTCTGTGTCTCCAGTCATCTCTCCCTGGCAGATAGAAACCCTGCTGCTTTTCACATGTGGATGTTTTCTAGGTTCCTTTCTGGCTCTAGTGCTGTAGAGTGGGGAACCAAGCTTGGGGTTTATACCCCACACTTCCCAGGGAAGAGCCCCTGGCCACTGAAATATCCTTCTGACACTTCAGCTGCCACCCATGGGAACCCAGCCAGCTCTCTCGTATCTCTTTCGCTCTCTGTACCAGTCTTTGGTAAACTGGTTTCCTATATATGACCTTGGTTATAAGGCTTCTCTCCTGCTAGTGTGCAGTTGGTTATTCAGGGATGATTTATCTACACTTTAGTTTTAATTCCAGATTGATCCTGGTAGGAGGGTAGTATAGCTTCCACTTATTCATCTGCCACCTTGGATTCACAAAGAGTCTTTAATTCTCTAATAAGCCAGCCCCAACTCATCAGACCAAGCTGGAGTCCGATTGTAATCAACCCCCTGAACACTGAGATGGATTGCAAGTGGTAGTTTTTGAGGAAAATACTGGGTTGGCCAAAAAGTCCATTACATTCTTGCAATACAATGGCTCTAGTAGTGCTTAGTTGTCTTTAACTTCATTCAGTACAATTTTGTTAGATTGTATTGTGATAGCTGTCATATCAGTGTGCATTTAAAAAGCATATCAAAATTGGGAAACTTTTTTGCAGCCATTTTGGTGTATTATGCTTTATTTCAAGAAAGGTAAAAATGCAACTGAAACACAAAATAAAAAAAGATTTGTGCATTATATATAGAAGGTGCTGTGACTGATCAAATGTGTCAGAAGTGGTTTGTGAAGTTTCTTGATACTATTGACATTTTGGCCAAATAATTCTTTGCTGTAGGGCTGTGTTATGCATTGGAAGATGTTTAGCAGCACCCCTAGCCTCTACCCACTAGAAGCCAATAGCACTAGAAGCCAATAGGAGGAGATAGCTGACATACTCAAAATATCCAAATCAATAGTTATTGGTAAAAATGAAAAGTGTGTCTTTTATTTTATGGTAAAAACATAATGGACTTTTTGGTCAACCCAATAAGTTTTCCAATACCAATAGAGGGCTACGCAGGTAACATGCAGAATTCCCTGAAGGTGGTGATTAGCATGAGCACGTTACTGGTATGCTTCTTGCAGCATTGGACTGTTGTCCCTTGCATTATAATTCTTTCTCCTTATTTCTCCTCCTAACAGACAGAATTGTGTCTCATTCATTTCAGTATCCCTCCTTCCCTTTTTCTGGTTTCATCTTCAGTGCCTGGAAAGGTGCCTTTCATTCAGAAAATGTTTGGTGTGTGAATGAATGATTTCTTGTTTGTCTACATGTACTCCTGACAAATAATTTTGAATGTGTAAAAAATAAAGATAAAACAAATTAATGTGTGAAAATCAATTAATACATGTTAGATGATTCAATAGATATGACAATTTCTTTTTTTCTAGAAGATTCATTATTTTACACATCTGCTAGTAATCATAGCTGAATTTTATATAGTGCTTACTAGGTGCTAGCCATCATTATAAGTATTTTCTATGTGTTCATTTAATCCCTACAACAACTTGAGGAGGTAGATGCTTCTACTGTCCCCATCTTAGAGTGAGTGAGTGAGTGCCTCAGTAAGTGGTAGAGTTGGGATCTTGAATGCAGGCAATCTGCCTGCACTATTAACTATTGAGCTAACAGCTAGGATGGGAGTGGGACCTGGTCTCTCTCCTTAAAGAGCTATGCAAGCAGAGAGAAGATTTTATTGTGCATGTAAGCCCTACAGGGGAGCTGAGTTGGTGGTGGGGTCCATAATTGTATTGCTAAAAGAAGTTATATGAGGATGCCCTCATATAACTTCCTCAAAATATTCCATTGTACACTAATGCTTTACATATCAGTTTGAATCCAATCAGAAGACAGAAACAAGAGGCTAGTGAGAAGAAATGATATACTTAGATCCTCCCTCAAAATACCCTTTTGTGGGGTGGAAGCTATATGTGTACATACTAAGGTTGGATTGACTAAAATGTTAAAGGGCTGCTCTTCTGCTTGAATTATATTTCAGAAATGTATTAAAAAATAAGCTAACACATCACTTTCTAAGGATGGTCTGGGACCAGCAGCTGCGCATTACCAGAGAGCTTGTTAGAAATGCACACTCTCAAGCCCACCCCAGAGTTACTGAATCAGAATCTGCACTGAACAACATACCTAAGAGATATCTGTGCACAGTAAAATTTAAGAAGCTTGTTTGTAAAATTGCAACCAGCAGTTAGATCTGTCAGAATCATCTGATTGAAGCTGGGTCATCTTTTGTCACTGACATGTTTATTATTTTCTAGCAGTTGGCACATTTGGGGTGCTCAGCCTGGGACCAAGGACACAATTAAGAAGATTGCCTGACCCCCAAGGAAGGACAGAGATCCTGTACCATCAGGAGCTCAGACCCTGTTCCCTGTAAAGTCCTCTAGCCACATGTCCTTTGATGAACTCATCACCTTAATACAAGGATAAGGGGAATGAACTGGAAAAGCCTCCAGAAAGGAGAAGGGTTTAGACCAGGGCTTTGATGAATGATTGAGCTATTCTAGGGGTAATTACATGTTCCCATAGGTATGAACTAGGGAGCTTCAGATTAACTAGAATGTTTGTGTAGAATGGCGAAACATGGGGCCAGACCTTGAATTACTTTATGTGGCATCACTGTAAGTTGTTCAGACTTTACTTTTTAAACTTAGAGTGTGTCACCAGTTCTGTTTTGTTTTTTAATACTCACCTGAGGACATGCTTATTGATTTTAGAGAGAAGGGGGGGAGGGAGAAAGAGTGAGGGAGAGAAACATCGATGAGAGGGAGAAACATTGAAAGGTGCCTTTCCTAGGCAACCTGACCAGGGACCAAACCTGCAACCTAGGCATGTGCCCTGACCCAGAATGAATCTGTGACTTTTCAGTTTCTGGGATGACACAAATCAACCAACTGAGCCACACTGGCCAGGGAGAGTATGTTACCAGAATTTTTGAGGGTTGGGAAGAATTTACTTTATTGCTTTGGGTAAAATTATACACGCTCATTGAAAAAAATTTAAAACTATGAAAAGCACAAAGAAAGTAAAACTAATCTGATATCTCACCACCCAGTAATAACCACTGCCAACATTTTCTAAGCATCCTTCTAGTCTTCTTCATGTATGTGCACACATATAATTTTACATATCTACTTTTTCCACTCAACAATGTCATAGACATGGCTCTGTCTGTCAATAGATACATCTATGTTGTTGTTTTGGTGGCCACAGAATATTCCATTGTATGCTAATGTTCTACATATCAATTTGGATCCAATCAGAAGACAGAAACAGAGAATGATTAAACTATGACAGGAGTGGAAACTATGGCTAAAAATGGAAAAAGAATCCTAAAGGGTACCCTAGGATTGAGGGAGGGCACCCAAGGAAAGACAAAGTTGGAAGCAAGTTCAGACTTCCTTGAGGAAGTTTGCGGGGTTGTCAGGGCCACAATCACTGGGAGTGCAGGAGCCGCCTCCCAGCCCTCAGGCAAGGCTGATGGGGGAGAGGGTGCACAAAGGGAGTCTGGAACCACTGTCAACACTGCTGGATCCAGAAGCTGGAGAGATCCAGCTCTGCATTAACCCAGAACACTTATATGTGTGGCTTGGGCTGGGGAGACTCCAGACTCTGCATGGAACAAAGTTCAGGTGGCTGGCCCACTAAATGGCTAGTCCCACAAGGGGCAGAGAGAAGGGTGCCAGAAACAGCCATCTGGGCTGAGACAGGCCCATGCCTTCTGGGGCTCCTGGCTTTCCTGCCACTGCCCATGTTGAGAGCTAGGAAAAGCAGAAACCTAGCAGATAGTAGAGGGAAACCCACTTGGAATGAGGCAGTGAAGAAAAACACATGCCATGCAGTAGCCCGATTACAATCCACCCCAAAACTAGAAAGAGAAAAGCTCTTTCTCTTCCAATGTCCTTCCAGCACCCACCACTGCCAGAGCTTAACATCTGCTGGCAAAAGAAAATAAAGGGCCCAGGTTCATTTTTGCAGAGCCAGCAAGTAAGGGTGAATTTGGAAATGTGAGACAATAAGTGAATAACTGGCACAGTATAGAATACTTTACCACTTTTCTGCTGATGCATATTTTGGTGTTTCCCATATTTTACCATTTTCAACAATGCTGGCATGTGTGACTCTAGATATATAGTCACACTTGAGTGATTATTAGAAGAGAGTTTTAAATTGAGGAGATGGACATGAGACTTACATTCCAATTTTTGATTAGTCAATCAAAGCCATGGTTGGCTTGGGAAATGCCATGGAAATGTGCAGGTGCCTGAGTCACTCAGAGGTGCCCAAGGACTCCCTCTAGAGCTGGCCGCAGCTGCTTTTCTAAGAATCACTGGAGCTGCCAGGGAGAATGTCTGTTAATGAAGTCTTCATACATCAGGCCTCATCTTCCACCTCTGAATGGTTATCAAAGCCCAAGCTCGGAGCCATTCAGGCCTGTCCGGGTGCAGCAGACCTCTGCACACCTCCAGGAAAAGAGCTCCTTCCATTCCTTCATTACTTGGCACCTGAGCAGTCCATTTTCTCCCCTAAGGGAAATTAGTTTATTTTCCTTGGGACTATTTTTTAATTTGTTACATTAGACTCCACATTTATAGATGCTTGTAAACAGAACTAAAAGCCCTCGAGGGTCCAGTCTACTACATGAAAGGCTTGTCAGTCCTACATCCCCCTTCCCCCAGTTCCTGCCTAGAAATCTCTGAAATTCACCCTGTTAGTGTTCTTTTTTTTTTTTTTTTTTTTTTTTTTTTTTTTTTTTTAACAGACATGCCTCAATTCATTAATCAGCTGAGCACCCACATTATGCCAGGGAATCATCAGAAAGAGCCTGAAAGATAGGTGTTGTTATCACTGTTTTACCCTGAGAAAATTATAGTGAAACAGACCAAAGCATTTGTTTCAAGTCACAGAGGTAAAAAATAGTAAAGCTGGAATTTAAAACCAGGCCCCAAAACCAAGTACAAGCTGCTTTCCTGTTATAGAAAAAATATAATTAGTCAAAGGGGAACAGACCCAGTAGGCTGCTATCTTCAGTACCGGCTCAAAAAGCCTAATCATACCACACAGTCTTTCAAAACCCCTACAGAAGTCCCTGCCCTGTTTCTTCTGGCCTCGGTGGCTGGCCCTCTCTGGGGATTCTTCCTGTAGATATCTGAACACCTTTCCAAAAACCCTAAGAGGTCTTTGAGGGTCTTAGTGCCGGCCAGGAGTTGCTGGGCAAGGGACGGCAGTTGCTTTGAAGAGGATGGGCCCTTCCCTTGTACAGCACTTCTTAGAGATATTGTGCAGGCTGATACTATTAACAAGCAGTGAAGATTTTTGCCAACTTTTCCTGAGTGTCAGCAGTGTGTCAGGCCTGTCATGAGATAGAACTGTCAGGTGTTGACTCTGCCACCTTTATCTTTTATTATTCATCCCAAAGGAGTGGGGCGTCCTTTACTTAGTTTTCTCACATACATTATATTTTTTATGATTAAAAGTTTACAGACATGAAAAGTAAAAAAGCCCAAACATCACCAAAATATGTGGTAGGAAAAATACTATAATTTGTCCCTTGATCCCTTCCTCCTCCATAAAATTATTATGAACAATTTGGCATTTTTTGTATTTTAAAAATATTTAATAGACTTTATTTTTTAGAGCAATTTTAGCTTCACAGCAAAATTAAGCAGAAGATACAGAGGTTTCCCCTATTGCTCTCTGCCCCATCCCAAGCACAGCCTCCTGCACTGTCAACATCCCCTCCAGACTGGTGCATTCATTACACCCTGAATAGATGAGAAGATGGCTCTCAATGAACTTCATTTTTTGATAGTCATGTTATTGCACAGTCCCCTCCCTTATTGAATCTGGAATGGCTGTGACTCTGTTAACTAAAGAATGAAGTGGAGATTCCAAGAAGCACCAACAAACAATAGGAGTCAAAAAAATGGGGAGACAGAGAAACAACCTCCCATCAAAAGGAAAGGTAGAATCCCCAGAAAGAGTGCTAAATGAAATAGAGGGGAGCGAACTATCAGATATGGAATTCAAAACATGGATTATGGAGAAGCTGAATGAGCTCAGCGGAAACTTCAAAGAACTCCAGAAAAACTACAAGGAACTCACAGAAAATTACGTGAGCATGAAAAAGGACATAGAAGCTATCAATAAGAGTCAGGAGGAAATGAAAAATACGATCTCTGAATTGAAGAACACAGTAGAAGGAATTAAAAGCAGGCTAGAGGAAGCAGAAGATCGGATCAGCGAGCTGGAGGACAACCTACACAAAAACTCCCAGACAATGCAACAAAATGAAAAAAGACTGAACAAGACTGAAGAGGTTCTAAGACAGCTGCAGGACAACATGAAACGTAATAATATCCGTATCATAGGAATTCCAGAAGGAGAAGAAGAAGAGCAAGGGATAGAAAACCTCTTTGAAAAACTAATGACAGAAAACTTTCCTAACATGACGAGAGAAAGAGTCATGCAAGTCCAGGAAGCACAGAGGGTCCCAATGAAGATGAACCCCAACAGGCCCACTTCAAGACACATCATAATTAAAATGCCAACATTCAAAGACAAAGAGAGAATCCTAAAAGCAGCAAGAGAGAAACAACTAATAACATACAAGGGAGCTCCAATAAGGCTATCATCAGATTTCTCAGCAGAAACACTACAAGCCAGAAGGGAATGGCAAAAAATATTCCAAGCAATGAAAAACAAAGGCCTACAACCAAGAATACTCTACCCAGCAAGGCTTTCATTCAAAATGGAAGGTGAAATAAGGAGTTTCCAAGACAAAAGAAGGCTAAAAGAATACATCTCCACCAAACCAGCATTGCAAGAGATGCTAAAGGGTCTGCTTTAAGAAGATGAAGAAACAGAGAGACAGAGAGGAACACGAGTACAAAGGGGGAAAATGACAATGAATAAGTACTGAAAGAAAGAAGGAACTTCTACCATTTGCAACAACATGATTGGAACTAGAGAGAATTATGCTTAGCGAAATAAGCCAGGCAACAAAAGAAAATTACCTTATGCTGTCACCTGTTACAGGAAACTAATGAACAACACAAACAAATGAGCAAAATTGAACCAGAGGTATGTAAACAAGGAATAAACTAACAGTAACAAAGGGGGAGATGGGAGGGAGAGAAGGGGTAAGAAGGGGAAGGGTCTAGTCAAAGAACATGTATGAATGACCCATGGACATGGACAACTGGGTGGGGACTGACTGTGGGGGGGGGCAGGGTGCAGGGAAGCAAGAGGGGGAAAAAAAGTGAGACAACTGTAGTGGAAAAACAAACAAACAGAAAATTTTTTAGTGGGGGGGGAATAAAAATATAAAGAATAGAAATGCAAGTTCAGTGAATATTAGAAGGACAAGGATTTTCCTTCCGATAAGACAGTCCTACAGATTTAGAGACTTGTATGTGGGTTATGTTACATAAATTAACATGTGTTTTCTGTTTTCAAAGGGCATAAGCCTACAATCTCATTACCTGAGTGATTATCTGTATGCATAGGCCTCACTTAATCCTGTCTGCATTGCTGCCTCCTGAGACTCAATGGTTTGGCTGAACTAAGTGGCTGGGTTGGTGAAGAACGGGGTGGTCTGTGGGCTTCACTTTAAAACTGGTTTCTCTTTTCTATCCTAATGGCTTGGACAGAAAAAGCCCAGAGGCCTGAGATGGGGGAAACCTAAAATATTTCCCTCAGTCCAAAATAAGTATAATGGGCAAAAGGGTTTTGGACAGGTGAGATGTACCTGGCACACCTTCCTCCAAAGAAGCCCTTCTTTTCCCTAATGTGGGACATTGAAAAATTAATACCTGTCTTTTGTCATCTAGTGGTTACGGATTAAATGATGTCCTTTAACCCTGTTGCCCCCAGAATACAACAAGGATGCCAGCCTGTCAAACCAAGCATGCCGTTGTCCAGAGACAGCCAACCAACCTGGAGTCTGCACGATCCTTCCCCTTGTGGGAAGGCCACCCTCCCCTCCACATCCCCACTCTTATTAGGGATTTCTTGACCCACGGGTAGGTAGGACGACGACCATGTCCAGCTTGAAGCAGCTAGAGGAGCTCGAGACCTTCATCCATTGTCCTTTATAAGATTGTAAAGGGTCTTAAGTCTGAGAGGGAGGAATTGTTATTTTTTATTGTTAAAATATTTAACTAATTAATTAATTAATTTTAAAAAAAGAAGAAGAAGAATATATGAAAGGGTGAGGCGGGAGAGCTTGTATGTACGACCCATGGGCATGGACTTGGAGAGGGGATTGTTGGGGAAGGGGATGCTGGGCGGAGGGGAGCAAAGGGGAAAAAAAAAATTGGAACTATTGTAACAATATAATCAATAAAATATACTTAAAAAAAAAAAAAAAAAAGAATGAAGTGGAAATGATGCTCCGTTGATTCTGGGCCTCACCTTTAAGAAGAATGGCCGCTTCCATTTCCTTTTTCTTGGAGCTCTCCTTGGAACGAACTGTCATACGGTGTGAAAGCCCATGCAGCTATGTGGAAAGGCCACATAGAGGGCGGAAGCCCTCCGAAGTGATGGGGAAGAAGAAAGACTCAGTTATTCCTGCACCACTGGCAAGTTTCCAGATGACTTTAACGCACCTGCCATGTGACTACAACTGAGAAGCAACAAGCCAGATGAACAGAGGAATTGCCAATTGGGTTCAGTCAACCCACAGAATCATAAGATAATAGCATGATTGTTGTTTTAAGTCAGTGAGTTTGGGTTTGGAAGTCATTAGGCTATGAGGGGAGTAACACAAAGATACCTCATAGCCTGGATATTTCCCTAGCATAGAGAAAAACATAAGAAAATGTAGATAAATATATTGAGAAAGAAATGTAGCTTCTGCTACACAAAGGGCATTTCCTCTTAGGACTGCTTTCGCTGTATCCCATAGGTTTTGGGTTGTTATGTGTTCATTATCATTAGTTTCCAGAAACTTTTTGATTTCTTCCTTGATGTCATTGTTAACCCATTCATTATTTAATAGCATGTTATTTATTCTCCATGAGTTTGAATGTTTTTGAGTGTTTTCCTTGAGGTTGATTTCCAATTTTAAGCCATTGTGATCTGAGAAGATGCTTGATATAATTTCAATTTTCTTGAACTTGTTAAGGTTTGTTTTGTGTCCTACCATGTGGTCTATCTTTGAAAATGTTCCATGTGCACTTGAGAAGTATGTATATTTTACTTCTTTGGGATGAAAACTTCTATATATATCGACTAAGTGCATTTGATCTAGAGTGTTGTTCAGTGCCTCAATATCTTTGGTGTTTCTTTGCTTCGAAGATCTGTCCATTGCTGACAATGGGGTGTTAAAGTCCCCTACTATGAGTTTGTTGCTTTCTATATCTTTCTTGGAGTCTTTCAAAATTTTCCTTACATATTTGGGTGCTCCTAAGTTGGGGGCATATATATTTATAAGGGTTATATCTTCTTGATGGATTTTTCCCTTAAGTATTATGAAATCCCCTTCTTTGTCTCTTTTTATGGCCTTTGATGTGAAATGTTTTGTCTGATATAAGTATTGCTACCCCAGCTTTTTTTTTTCATGTCCATTTGCTTGAAATACTTTTTTCCATCCCTTTACTTTCAGTCTGTGTAGATCTTTTGTTCTAAGGTGGGTCTCTTGTAGACAGCATATATGTGGGTCATTCTTTCTAATCCATTCAGCTACCCTATGTCTTTTAATTGGAGCATTTAATCCATTTACATTTAAGGTTATTACCAATAAGTACTTATTCATTGTCATTTTTCCCCTTTGTACTCGTGTTCTTCTCTGTTTCTTTATCTTCTTAGAGCAGACCCTTTAGCATCTCTTGCATTGCTGGTTTGGTGGAGATGTATTCTTTTAGCCTTCTTTTGTCTTGGAAACTCCTTATTTCACCCTCCATTTTGAATGAGAGCTTTGCTGGGTAGAGTATTCTAGGTTGTAGGCCTTTGTTTTTCATTGCTTGGAATATTTTCTGCCATTCCCTTCTGGCTTGTAGTGTTTCTGCTGAGAAATCTGATGATAGCCTTATTGGAGCTCCCTTGTATGTTATTAGTTGTTTCTCTCTTGCTGCTTTTAGGATCCTCTCTTTGTCTTTGAATGTTGCCATTTTAATTATGATGTGTCTTGAGGTGGGCCTGTTGGGGTTCATCTTCATTGGGACCCTCTGTGCTTCCTGGACTTGGGTGACTCTTTCTCTCTTCATGTCAGGGAAGTTTTCTGTCATTAGTTTTTCAAAGAGGTTTTCTATCCCTTGCTCTTCTTCTTCGCCTTCTGGAATTCCTATGATACAGATATTATTATGTTTCATGTTGTCCTGCAGCTGTCTTAGAACCTCTTCAGTCTTGTTCAGTCTTTTTTCATTTCGTTGCATTGTCTGGGAGTTTTTGTGTACGTTGTCCTCCAGCTCGCTGATCCGATCTTCTGCTTCCTCTAGCCTGCTTTTAATTCCTTCTACTGTGTTCTTCAATTCAGAGATTGTATTCTTCATTTCTTCCTGGCTCTTATTGATAGCTTCTATGTCCTTTTTCATGCTGGTGTAATTCTCAGTAAGTTCCTTGTAGTTTTTCTGGAGTTCCTTGTAGTTTCCCTGGAGTTCTTTGAAGTTTCCGCTGAGCTCATTGAGCTTCTCCATAATCCATGTTTTGAATTCCATATCTGATAGTTTGCTCCCCTCTATTTCATTTAGCACTCTTTCTGGGGATTCTACCTTTCCTTTTGATGGGAGGTTGTTTCTCTGTCTCCCCATTTTTGTGACTCCTATTGTTTGTTGGTGCTTCTTAGAATGATCTGCACTTCCTGGATCTGCCTCTGGTGGCGTCAGATCATGTACCAGTCTGGCCCTAAGCAGCCTGTTGGAGACTTCCAGGGATCTACTGCCTTTGTCTGTCTTCTTTAATTGTTAATCTATTCAATCTGTGATTAGCTGTCAGGCTTAAGGACCGTGGGGGTGGCAGCTTAATTCCTGTAGGCAGGGCTTTTGCTTCCCCTCAGGCTGACGCCACTTGGAGGGGAATGGTCTACCCGCAGTACTGGGGATGAGTCAGCACTGGGACCCAGTCGGCTGCTCCTCCAGTTCTCCCCTCAAAGCCACCATGCCAAACTCTCCCCAAGTGTCTCCAGTCCTCTCTGCCTTCCCTCTGCTTGAGCCCAGGGTAAGTGGTGGCCAAAATATTTTCGTATGTGATCCACTTAACAGTTCTTTTTCTCCCACTGTTTCTCTCTGGCTAGCAAGAAACACTGTGGCTTTTTGCTTTTCACAGCTGATACTATTTTACTTTTCACTCTGTTGCTGTAGGCTGGGAAGCCCAGCTGGGGGTTTAGACCCTGCCCTTCTCAGGGGGAATCCCCGGCTGCTGAGCTGTTTCTCAGTTCCTTCAGCAGCCACCTGTGTGAGCCCAGCCAGCCCTTCCGTGTCTCCGCACTCCCTACCAGTCAAGTTGTGATGTAGCGGCCTTTTCTGTCTCTTCGTGGTTATAAGACTTCTTTCCAGCTAGTGTTCGGTTGGTTACTCCAGATGATTTCTCCAAAATTAAGTTGTAAATCCAGACTGGTCCTGGGAGGAGGTTAGTGTAGCTTCCACTTACTCCTCCGCCATCTTGGATCTCTCAGAAGTAATGTGTTTTTTTTTTTCAATAATTTATTTGTTGGTTTGTTTATTTATTTATTTTTAGAGAAGGGAAAGGAGAGAGGGAGAGAAATATCACTGCGTGGTTGCCTCTCACTCGCGCCCCCAACCGGGGACCTGATGTGCAACCTAGTCATGTGCCCTGACTGGGAATCGAACCAGCGACACTTGGCTCGCAGGCCGATGCTCAATCCACTGAGCCACAGAAGCCAAGGCCAGAAGTAATGTTTTGATGAGCGTCTAACTATCCCTGCTACAGTTATCCACTGGGATTTTCAAAATAAGCTAGATTTGTACTTTATATCATATTCATGATAACAAATTTAAGATGAGTTAATAAGCTAATACCAAAATCAACTATGAAAGTAACAGAACAAAATATTATTTTAATAATTGGGGTTGGAAAGGCCTTTAACAAATCAGAGAACTCAGAAGTTATCAAGGAAAAGATCATCAGATTTACTGTATGAAAACTAAAAATATCTGAACAATAAAAGATACTATAAATAATGTAAAGAAAGTAACAGATAAGCCCTGGCTGGTGTGGCTCAGTGGACTGAGTACCGATCTATGAAAGGAAAGTTTGTTGGTTCCATTCCCAGTCAGGTTACATACCTGGGTGTGCAAGAGGCTACCAATCGATATTTCTCTCGAACATTTGTGTTTCTCTCCCTCTCATTCTCCCTCCCTTCCACTCTCTCTAAAAATAAATAAAACTGTTAAAAGGAGTAAACTTTATTTTAAAAAGAAAGTAACAGATAAAATATTTACATCATATATAATTGACATTAGATAAATATGTAGAATATACAAATACTTACACAATCATTGAAAAAAGACAACTCGGTGGATAAATACACCAATGTATGAACAGGAAATTTTCTGAAGAAAAAAAAGAATAGCCAGCAAACATATAAAAAAGGGTGCTCAAATATAACATAATCAAGGAAATGAAAATTTAAATAATGACTTTTGCCAATTATTTTTGCAACAATAGAAGTATTTATAATGCTCAGGATTAAAGTGAATGTGAAGAAACTGAAACTCTTTCATACTATTGGCAGGAATATACATATAAAACCACAGCATTTTAGAAAGGCTATTTGGTAATATCAGTTAAAGATTTCTAGTTTTCAATATAATAATTTTCCAACCTAGCAACATTTTTCACATGCATCTAAGCTGGCATAACTAAGAATGTTCATTGCATTAATGTTTAAAATATTAGAAAAAATTGACATTCTAAATGTCCATTAATAGAAGAACAATATGGAATAATATTGTCAAATAAACTGTGGAATACTAGGCAATGAATATAAATAATGAGGCAAATTTGGCTCAGTATGTGACATAGAGCGATCTCCAGGACATGTTTTTTCTAAGTGAAAAAGCAAGTCAGAGCAAAAGCAAAAGTTTAATCCCTATGTTCTTAAGAAAAGTCACAAAATATACCATGTATTTTTATATGCACGAGTATATAAGTGCACTTTAAAAGGTCTGGAAAACACAACTAAACAAAAAACAAAGGGTATGTGTGGGGATGGGTATAGGAACTGAATTGAAAGGAAACCATTGGATTGTGCTATTGGGACATCACTGACTTTTGAAGATAAAAGTCTCTTGGGAGTTATGAGACCAGAAACAAATCTGAAGAAGTGAATGAAGGAGGTTGGAAGGGGAAGTGAACATATAAAGAACAAAGACTCAAAGTCCCAGAGAAAATGGAATAGAGACGTACAATGAACACAAGGCAAAGAAAATAAGAGATTGGTACAGACAAACTCAGGAAACCAGGTGGTGATGTCTGGAGATAAAAGGACCCCGGAACTCCATGGCAGTCGGAATCCATGTGAGATGGCTTCAAAGATCTCATCAGCTTTAGCTGTTTTCCAAGGCAAGAAAAAAATCATCATGACACAGTTTATTCCAGAGGAACTTTAACAACATATTGTTCATACATTGAGGATAATATCTTCTGTATTAGCAGCTATTTCACAATAGGTTGCAAAAGTGGCTACAATTTTTAAAAATTAATTTATTAAAAAATTGATTTCTATTATGGTATTTTCAGTTAAGTCATCAATTTGGCACTTCAACTGGAATGTTCTAGAATTAACTGTTTTCTTTAATTTCCTCTCTGACTGAAGGCCAGGCAGCACTTAGGATGCGCGTTCCTTTGAGACTTTCTTTGATAATATGATGGTATTAAATAAGTATTTTTTCAACTGAAAGGGAAATTGTGGTTTTAAAAAGACTTTTATTGAAGTATAATTTACATATCACAAATTTACCTTGGTTTATTTATTTTTTGTTATTATTTTTTATCCTCACCTGAGGACATGGTTATTGATTTTGGGGGGATGGGAGGGAGAGAGAGAGGGAGAGAAAAACATTGATAAGTTGACTAGATCAAACGCACAACCTAGGCATGTGGACCTGACCAGGAATCTAACCTTTAACCTTTTAGTTTATGAGGATACTAGAACCAACCGAGGTACACTGGCCAGAGCAAACTTATCTTGTTATAAGTGCACAATTCAGTTTAATAAATTTACAAAGTTGTGCACCCATCCCTACAATCCAATTTTAGAGCTTTTTTCCACCCCTAGAATACCCCTCTGCCCATCACAGTCAGTCCTGTTTCCACTTCTAGCTCAAGGCAACCATCAATTAATTTACTGCCTCTATAGGTTTGTAAAAAGAGCAATTTTATACAACAAAGTTTTTATAGCATCGTGGAGTCCTCACAGTGCCTTCATCTGCAAATAATGTTCAGTTCTCAATTAAATTCCTGGCCAAGGTCATATTCTGTCTATAAAGAATGGGAGGTTGTAGTAATTTCTTCTAGTTATGAGCACATATACAAAGTCTGTCCAGAAAAAGTCCAGTCACTGTTAATATGAGAATGGTTTGTGCAGTTTTGACGTAGCCAGGCAGCCAAAGAGAGTGAACTGGAATGCGGATGTGTAAACAATAACTACTTCACTGTTCTAGTCAGTGGGGTTGGTAGATGCCATTGAGTGAGTATATGTACTGTGTACTTGTCCCATTCAAAATGACTGAGTGAATAGAACAATGAATCTGCATCATATTTTGCATTACGCTTGAACATTCTTCCTCAGAAACTATTTGAACGATTCAGAAGGAAGCAGCTATGGGCAACAGGTGATTGGCAGCTTCATCACGACAACATGCCTGCTCATGCATCACATCTAGTGCAGAGTGTTTTGGCAAAACATCAAATCACCCGGGTGAGTCAGCCCCTCTACGGCCTAGATTTGGCACCCTGAGACTCCTCGCTTTTCCCAAACTAAATCACCTTTGAAAGGGAAGAGATTTCAGATTGTCAATGAAATTCAAGAAAATACGATGGGGCAACTGATGGTGATTGAGAGAAATGTTTGAGGCCCCAACATGCCTACTTGGAAGGGGACTGAGGCATCACTGTTCTATGTACAATGTTTCTTCTTCAATAAATGTCTCTATTTTTCATATTACATGGCTGGATACCTTCTGGACAGACCTAGTATTATTAAATACTCTCAGTCTACTTGATTTCTACTTGCCCTGTTTACTAAAAACAACTTATAGTGGTATTTTGTTAGCCTTGTCAAGGTATGTATGACTTCCAAATATCACTAACACAATCTGTTGCTAAGACAAAGCTGTGTTTATTGCTTACATTGGTAAGAGAGAACTACACCTTCTCATGGGTTTGGCAGTCTCTCAGAGAGAGGAAGGTCAGGTCAAAACTTATTAAGAATTTGAAGTTAGGTGTAAGAAGGACTTCCAATGCAGACTTGATTAGAATTGGGTAAGAATCAGATAAAACAGTTGAGGATTGGTGAGATGAAGCACTTTTTATAGAGAGAGGAACTGAGGTCAGAAATCATGTGTCCCCAGAGCATTCTGATGATCAGTTTCCGGTTCTAATCCTGATTTAGGATTTATTGGACACTCCTGTTTCCTTTTAGTAACTGTTTTTGTTCTCTAACCTGGTCTGACAGGCATACTTTCACTTGTAACCCAAGTGAGATCTCCTGTTTGAAAGCAAGAGCTAGATCTAAGAAAGTAGCAATACCACCGTTGCTCATTAAGAGATATTTGGGCATTCGTGACAGCAGATATGGCAAACTGGTGCTAAAAATTGTTTCTTTATTCTCTTGAATTGATGAAACTCTCATGGGCAAGGTTCTTGGAAAGTATTTTTGGAGAAGGCTCCTTTGGGTGAAAAATGTACCTGGTCTGTGCAAGTATTTTTCTGTTGTCAGTGCTTAAAAATCCCATTGAAATAATATGGGAAACCATTTCCCCTTAGATTTCTGTCTTTCTTAGAGGATATTTTGGAACTCAGGTTTGAGTCTCTTGCCAAACAGAACATTGAGAAAATAATTTTGGGGAATTTTTGTGGTAAAATATCTTCCTGTTAATCTCAAAACAACTGATTAGACATTTTTATCCTATTTCATCTACATCTATTTGCAAAGTTGTTTTATCTGCACTTTGTGGAGACAAAATATCAAAAAGAACTTATGCTATGCTGTCTCCTATGCTAACTAGGATAAAAGATTTTGTAGCAACCAAGCAACTTCAAATGCTTTTATTAATATTGCATTTCCAAAGTGAAAAAAAATTTTTGCTTTGTTTTTCAGATTTTATCTTGAAACTTTAAAGTACATTTAAAAAAGAGGGTTTGAGGTATGTAGCTTTCTCAGAAGAGGCCTACATTTTTAACAATAGGAAAGACTACAGTAATAATATAGTACGTGTTCTGAGATTGGTTTTTAGTATTCTTCAGAGTTAGTATACACCGTGAGGCTGTTGACCACGTCTGGGGCAGAACAAAGACAGCAGGAATATGATGATCCATTCACTTTAGGCAGCTTTCTAGTTGCATTCAAATTGAGGCAAACAAGTAGATCTTGTAAGACTTTGCTCCTGGGATCACCCTTTGCCCACTTCATATGTTCCTGGTATGTCTTTTATTCTCTTGTTGGCAGAGAGCACGAGGAGTTGCCAGGTTACTGTTGGTGAAGATTAATTTTTAGAAACAGAAAGTCAGTGTCCTGGTTCTGAATGGTTCATCTTGCACTCTGGGACATGTTATGAATGTTAAACAATTAACTATCAGTTGGTGTTTAATCTGTTAAATCTTGCTCAACCCATAATTTGAGCACACATTTTTTTTTTTTTTTACTCTATAAAATAGATGGATTACATTTTCCTTCCAGCTGATTCAGAGCAAATGGCGCAATCACTTGGTATTAAATTGTAAGAACAAAATGTTTACTAAATTTAGCTTTCCACATTAACTATTTATTAAAGTACCAAATTGGATTCAAGCCCTAACACCTGAAAGTTTTTGAATATGAGAAATGTGACTCAGAAGTATGGGGGTGGGATCCATTTTTTAGCCTCTTCTTTTGTTCAGCAGATTTGAGGTATAATCCATGGGCAGTGTTCCAAGGCATCCTTCCAAAGGATTTATTTATTGAGTTATGTGATTTTGGATAAGCTTCAAGTTTTCTCACCTGTAGAATGGGAATAATATTTGCCTCACAGAATTGTTGATCGTAGAATGTGAGGCATCCATTCATTTTATTGTATACATATATTTGTAGATATTATTATAATAGGCCTCCAGGAAATGTTAGCTATATACTATTTTATTTATTGAAAAGATACTGTCGCTTGGTTCAAAGTTCAAAAGATACAAAGAGTTATATGTTGTATCTTCTGAAATCTTTCCACTTGTTTTCCAGCCACATAATTTTCCTTCTCTGAGTCAACAGAGGCATCATTTTCTTGGAAATCCTGCTTGAGATAGTCTGTACTTCTAAGAGCAAAAATATAGTCTTTCCCCACCTTTTTAAAAAACATGACTAAAATCTTACTATTTTACGTTTTCCTTTTTGTCACTTAAAAATGTATCTTAGAAGTTGTTCATACCAGTAGAATGTTTTTAAACAATTGTGGCTAACTTAATTTAGGTATAGCTGTGTGTTGGGCAGCGGGGGCGCGGGAGAGTGAGAGCTAGAACAAATTGGCGTTTTAATTACTGATTCTAACCCCTAACTGCTGGATATTCACTCATACATTCATTTTATTCATTCAACAAATATTTTTTGAAGTCCTACCATGAGTCAGGCTATGCCAAGAACAAAAGTCACTTCTTTGCCATTCTAGTAAACATGAGGCTGGACATTCCATTTTGCCCTCATTTGCTGTGTGGTGCTTCAGACCCCCACGGTGGCTCTTGGTAGCTTACTGTTAGAATCTCCCAAATTCTCCAGCATCCCTCGGCTTCGGGGTGGGGTCCCGAGGCGAGAGGGCAGAGGAGTCTGGAACAACGAGAACCCTTTGGGGAGCCTGGAGCTTCACGCGAGTCCAAACGCAGGAATTAAAGGATAGGCCCCGGGCCTGCCGCGAACTGCTGGCGGGGCGGGGATCCTCGGGGCGACTTCGGGGCATCGGTCCGGGGTATGAAAGGACACATGCTTAAGTTCGTGTTCCCTCCGCTCTGTGAACAACATACGTGGACCTCGGAGACTACTTCCTTAACTACCCCACTTTACAAATATGGATCACCAAGGCCCGGGGTGGCGACGGTGCACCCTGTTGACCACCTAAGCCTGGGAAGTTGGGGAGCGCGGACAGGGTCAGTTTACAGCAAGTTCGACAGCAGGGCAGAGGGAAACCGATTAAGAAACTGGACAGCTCTAGGGGTCTACTGAAAACCTGTGCAGTGGGACGGCTTCGTACCGCAGAGCGGTGGCGGGAGCCAAGCGCCAGGCTGGTAGCCAGCAGCCCTTTAAACTCCGGCGCGCGGGAACCGTATCCCAACAGCCACAGGCGGCTGAGGCGGGTTGGAGCGCACCGTCGTCACCCGCCCACTACCGCCCCGGTTTCACCCTCTCGCTGATTCTTGTCCAATCAGCAACTCTCTTACCGCCCGCCCCTGTTCACCCCCATTTCCTCGCGCCACCGCCCCTGCAACCCAGCGCCTAGGGATAGAGGGGGCGGGGCTCCCCACGGGTGCCTGGGCAAGTGTCGTTGTCGCGCGCCCCCGCAGTGTTTCGAACGCAGTTGGCTCTTAAGGCAGAAAAAAAAATACGAGAGTGGCAGCCAATGGCTTGCCAGAAAGAACCCGCGCGCAGCCCCGGCGCCGCCTCGCCCTGCTAAGAAAACTGTGCAGGCCCGGCCATTGGTTCGCGCGGTCTGTCACTCGCCACTGCGGCCAGCGGGCAAGGGCCTCGCGGCAATCGGTTCCGCCCAGGCGCGAAATGTAACGCGGGAAAAGTCGGAGTGGGGACCACAGCGGCAGGTTGTTATTTTCGGGGGTTCAGCGTCTTGAGTTCTGCTTTCCTGTCACCTCAAGCCAGGCCGCCCGCTGCTTCCCTTCGCTGCACCCTCCGTTGGGGAGTACAAAGAGCGGGACGAGCGGGACCCAGGGCTGAGGTCCAGCACCGACCACCCGGTTCCCGCCCAGCTGCTCCGCTCCTTCTCTGGCCGCAGTACAGGAGGATTCCGGGAAGCGTCTGCTTGCCATGAGCCGGCGGGACTGAGAGCCAGCGACGCCAAGCAGCGCGGGCGAGCCGAGCAAAGGGCCCGATTTGGGCTCAGGGAGTGTGGCCAGCGGTCGCCGGAGCTGCAGACCGGGGCGGGACGATGATTAGGGGCGTAGAAGCACCGATGGCGGACAACCCGCCGCAGCCTCAGCCGGTCATCTTCTGCCACGATTCCCCGAAGCGGGTGCTGGTGTCGGTCATCAGAACTACCCCAATCAAGGCCACGTGCGGCGGCGGAGGGGAGCCGGAGCCGCCCCCGCCGCTTATTCCCACTAGTCCTGGCTTCAGCGACTTTATGGTGTACCCGTGGCGGTGGGGCGAGAACGCGCATAATGTGACGCTCAGCCCCGGTGCCGCGGGGGCCGTCGCTTCGGCCAACGTGCCCACCACCGCCACTCAGCACCCGGGGCTTCGGGGCCGGGGCGCGCCCCCTCCTGCTGCCTCTGGGGGTGAGGACGAGGAGGAAGGGAGCAGCACAGACAGTGGCCACCTCAAGGTGAGCTGGGCGGGGCGCGGGGCAGGCGGGCGGTTAACGGCACAGCCGAGGAGCCTGCAGCGCCCGCTGACGGACGCTGTGCGCGGGGCGGGGCCGAACCGAGTTTAAAACTCGGAGTAGCTGGCGCCGCTGCCGGGCAGGGGCGGGTGACAGGACAGTGACGTCACTGCCGCGCGCCAAAAAACGGGCCCCTGCAGCGGGGTGGACGCGGCAGTGGTCACGTGATGCAGGCTAGGGGCGACCGGGCGGACCGGAGGCGGCCTGCTAGCAGGTGCAGTGGCAGGAAGCTCAGCCTGGGGTCACAGAGGAGGTGGGTCCCCACTCCCTGCAAAGCGCTGGGCTGACCGTGGGGTCCTCGAGGGAAATGGCCGCTTCCTTGAGCTGTTTACTCTGGGTTCGAGGACGGAGCTGTGCAGTTTGTGCTCCGTCTCTATAGATATCTGGCCGCGCTAAAGTTGCTTTGCAGAGACAGCTTAAGAGAGAGAAGGGACGTCGGGGAATCTTCGGCAGTGGAAGTTGGGCCTTTCCTGCCTTTCACCCATCCGACGTACTACTTTGCTAGGTGCTGAAAGACCACCGTGGCATGGGACGCTGTTGTCGCTAACCTCGACTTGATCGTACTCGCAGACAGTTTAGAGCTGGGAAGGATGTGACTACCTGGTTAAAACCAACAATTTTACGGATTAGGCAGTTGAGGCTTAGATAGAGATTGGTGAAGGGACCTTTCCAAGGTCACGCACCTAGGTAATGGGAGAGTTGGGACTTCGGTTGGGCTTCTGTGGCTCCTAGTCCTGAAGCATGTGTTCGGTGTGCCTCTCCGCAGACATACTTACTTTTATAGACTGTGAACTTCGGGAAGGTAGGATTATGTCTCTTTGCTAGACATTTCGATTTTAATACCTTACACACTGTAAATATTGAATAAAGGGGCTCAGTAAATAGTTATGTAATGAATGAATGGTGCTATTATATGGTTACTATTCAGGTTCTGTTTGTTAACTGGCTACATAAAATAAGCAGTTTGCCAAAGATAGAACAAGTTAATCACCTAGTGGATAAGTGCATCTGTATTAGCAATTACTGCATGTGTAAATTGAAATAAGTTTGATCATTTTACATGCAGTAGCAAAATGTTGAAACTGTTGAGTCCAGAGGAAATCGATACACTTTATATTGCTAATGTCATTGTTATTAAAGAACTATCAAGTTAATGAAACTCTATGCTTTGACACTCTTCAACTCTTGAATCTGCACTTCAGTAAAAATTTGAAAGGTCGATTAATAGAAATGTTCATTATAGTGCTGATCTCTAGGTGGCCCTTAGTAAGATGGATAGGTGTCCTAGATATTCTTCTGTGTTCATAACTTTTTTTGGATAAACACATAGATTAGATTATATAGTTGAGCAGCAAAGCCATACATGCACAAATACTTGTGGAAGATTTTGGATTTATTATTAATTATAACAATGTAACTTGGGATTACCCAAGAAGATTAATATCATAGAAGAATGAAATCTGTTCTTTTTGGCCTGACAGACTTATTTTCATACAAACATTTTATAAAAGTTGATTGCACAATGCATAGGTTTGAGTTTTATTTCCACTTTGTCCACCTCTTTTCAGAGATAAAATATACCAGAAGTTATGAAGAACATGGGAAAGTGAAAAAGGTTGTTTTGTATTTCACTTTTTTCCTCCTCACAGTTTTTCATATTGTAACTGATAAATTGTCAGAGGAACTGATTTTAACTTGTCCTTTTATCAATGAAGCAATCCAAATACAGCTCCCAAAATTCACTAATTTAGCTTGACAATCTTGCAGGGTTGTGAGGAGGTGGTGGTGGGGAGTCTGGAAAGAAGTTACATAGTTTGATTTGTGGTTATTACCCTTTAGACTAAAAGCAGGGAGTCCCAGTTCCCTTTGTTTGCTTCCTGAAAGTGCTTGTATTTCTTTTTCTCCGTGTGCATCATGGGTGAATCATGCTGACCGAATCTGCTCACTTTTTGGGAAGACGGAAGACAAGTCTGTAATAAAGCTGATGCCAGTAACATATGCCCCGCTATCCCCTTCTCAGTGTGTAGGTTAGAGGCAACAACAGCTATGGGTTTGAGAACAGCGTTTGTGTTAATTTGCTGTCTGTTTGTTGCTGCTGCTCCCAAGGGAGGTGTTGGGGTCCTGCACACTGGGTAGTAGCTTCTGCTTGCTCTGTTGTTTGTTCCTCTCCAACTCTGCCTCCCTTGCCTTTGGGGAGAACATGCATCACCTACCCACTTATTTTGATTCCTCGTTGCAAGATTGCTTAGCACTTTTGCGGGTATAATTACATATTAACGTTAGATCTTTTCCTGTGGGATTTTGAGAGGTAAGGGAGCAGGTCTGATTTTCCTCTGCCATAAGGTATTTCAGGCCTTCCCATCTTGCGCCCTTGTGCCCAAGAGGTTACTTCTCTACTGTGGGACCTGTGTGGTTTGGTTTCTCTGCTGAGCTTCAGATAACATTCACCCTTCAGGACCTGCCAGCTGCCTATCCTCGGTTGCCTTTCTATCATGTAAACACTTCAATCATCTAGACTGCGCACAGCCTTACAAAGAGCTGATTAGTACAGAGTAATTACTACCATATTAAACATAACATGTTAATATAGTAGCCACCATTTATTGCCTGGCACAGTGAATGCTAGGCTCTTAGAGTGTTTTGAATTCTTTTCCTAATTTACCTTGTTTACCTGATGAAGGAGGAATTAGAGAAAAGAGTCCCCAAGATTAAGTTTAGTTACCATCATGGTAAGTGGCAGAACTGATTGGAACCTTCCATAGTCCTTGCTCTTAATCTCTACAAGGGGTTCCTCCTGTGTATATCATGTGTGAATTGCCTTTAGGGGTTTATTATATTTTTAAAATAAACCTAATGCAAGTAGACTTACCACATACTATTTATACCTATCTATGCCTCATTGGAGATGCTTTATGAGGGTACAGACAGTAATTCAAATTAAGATTTGGAAAGTTTTGCAGATAGGCCAAGGTGGGGAAGAGTTAGGATGAAGCTATGGGAGCCATAGGAAATTTAGATTTAAATCTGACTTCAAAAACAGAAATATGATAAATTACATTTTCTCAATTTCTTGTCAATGTACATATGCCTATTTTTGAGTCCCATTTTTCTTTTCCTTCTAGGTTGTGTTTGATTTTTTGAATTTTACTTTGTATAAAAATGTGTCAAGGACTTTTAGTTTTTTTAGCAATCACATGAATACCAAGTTTGAATATAACCTTTTCTAAAGCCTAGGTAAATGTGTACATTATACCAAGTGGTTTGAGAAATAACTCCAATTAAAAAAAAAAAAATCCTCACCTGAGGATGTCTTCCCTGATTTTAGAGAGAGAGGGCAGGAGAGTGGGAGGAAGGAAGCTGGTACCTGCCCTAAATGGGAATTGAACTTTCAACCTTTTGGTGTTCTGGATGATGCTCCAACCATCTGAGCCATGCGGCCAGGGTGAGAAATATCCTGAATTTTATTTAAGAATTTTAGCCCTGGCCAGTGTGGCTCAGTTGGCGTCATCCCATACACCAAAAGGCTGCAGGTTTGATTCCCAGTAAGGGCACGAAATACATGGGTTGCGGATCTGACGCCCGGTTGTGCGCAAAGGGGAGGCCATCAATTGATGCTTCTCACAGCAATGTTTCTCTCTCCACCTCCCCCCCAAAAGCAATGAGAAAAATGTCCTTTGGTGAGGATTTAAAAATGATAATTTTTAGAAAGATTTTATTTATTTTTATTTATTTTAAGAGAGGGAGAGAAACATCGATGTGTGAGAGAAACATTGATTGGTTGCCTCTTGTACTCCCTCAACCAGGGACCTGGCCCGCAATCGAGGCATGTGCCCTGACCTGGAATCAAACTGGCAACCTTTCAGTTGGTAGGATGATGCCCAGCGCACTGAGACACCCAATCAGGGCAAAAAATAATTTTAAAGTTAGTTATTGACATTGAGAACTCAAAACATTTATGATGAATTAGTTTAGAAAACACTTTCAAAGTCAGTAAGCTACCTTCTGAAGGTATTGAAATTTTATTAAAAAAAAGAAATTTTATTAAAAAAAAGAAATTTACTGAAATATGCAGTTTTAGTAGTTTAATCATTTAGCTTCTTTCTAGTAGCTTATTTTGCAGCAGTTGCCACATAATACTGATGTGGTGTCTTAGAATTTGTTAAATTTTTCTGGCAAATCAAGCAGTCTTAGCAAGATTTTTCTCTTAGGCTGTAGGTATACTTGGTTGCTGATGAGACTTTATTATCATCAAAATGTAGCTTCTTACTGCTATGGCCAAAATGAAAATAATCCTTTTTTAAGCAGCACTGCTTATGTTTTATATGTATAGTTAAAAGGTGCTCTTTATTCATTGATTTAGGGCATTAAGTGCTTGCTTTCTTACCTTGCCTAATTTTCTTAGTTCATAGAATGCACTTAGTGAAGCCTTACTTGTATATGGCTCGGATGTTGTTTTGTTTAGCTTTCCATTTCTCATCTGGTAAATATAAATGCATGGGTTGTAGCTGAAGCAAGATCTTAGAATTGCTGGGAAGCAGCCAAATGCCTGTTTATTTTATTTTTTTACCAAAAACATAGACTATTAATAAGTAATATTAAAATTTTGATGTTAATTAAGTAATCATTATTTAAAATTGTAATAGCTGCATATCTCAGCTAGCCTAGTGATCCTGCTGTGCCTCTGGCCAAGACCTCACCAAGATGGCATCTCAAATGGAACATGCCATGGAAACCATGATATTCACGTTCTACAAACTTGCTGGAGATAATGGCTACTTAATACATTGCATACGGGTAGTGAGAATTCTTGTCATTTCTAAAAGGCATTTAAATTCCCTGGTACGCAACGTGTTAACAAAGGAAGACCTGAGAGTACTCCTGAAAAAAAAATTCCCTGGATTTTTGGAAAATCAAAATTACCCTGTGGCCCTGAACAAGTTAATGAAGGACCTGGACCAGTGCTGAGATGGCAGAGTTGCTTTTCACTAATTGCTGGGCTCACCATCGTGTGCGATGACTGTTTTGTGGTACACATGAAGCAGAAGGGGAAGAAGAAGGCAGCACTGAGCAGTTCTTTGCCCTGATAAGAGTTCTTCCAATGCGCTGCTTAAGGAATCTCTGCCCTACAGCTTCCCCCTGTGTAAGGATTTCATGAGCAAATTGGGACCCTTAGAAAATGTACAAATAAAATTCCACCCCCATTTGACAAGAGAAAGAAAACTTAATTAAAGCCTTATAAGTGGGGAGGTATGAGGGGACTAAAAGGTAATGGAAAAAATACAATAAAGATTAAATTAAAGATAAAAAGCCAGGTAAACTTTTGATTTTTATATTGTTTGCATCCTCTTGCCCTCAAGAAACACATTTTATTTTTAGTTCTTAAAAAAATAAAATAAAATAAAATTGTAATAGTCAATAATATGTTTTTATGTATATAAAAATATTAATATTAGGAAAAGGATTCTTGTGTGGCAGAGGAGTTTTATCACCAAGGTTTTTAATTAACCTGATTTCATGTTCCATTTCTTAACAGAATCGCCTATTTTTATGGATCATAGGTGCTATATTTGTTTAGCATTTAAAAAAATATTTAAAAAAATTATTTGTGATATGACCATAACCAGCAACAATCTGTACAGTTATTGTGGCTCAATATATGATGGCAGTGGATGCTCTTAATTTTACTCATGGTCAGATCCCTCTTTGCTGATGCTGGGTGAACAATTTTATCAAGAAAGACTATAGAGCTAAATGAAGCTAGTGAGGATTAAAGCCAAGGAGTAAAGGAGGTGAAGCTGAAAGTGTTTGATAACCAGCAATAATTGCCAAATTGATTTGCTAATTTGGCCTTAAACATAAATAAGTTGAGTTCAATTTGGACCTTGCCAATTCTAAGCTTCATTGTAAATGGAAACTCGAGAACCATGTGGTGGTCTTTAGAAGCTTTTGCTCAGAAATCATGCATGAAATTTCCACTCATATTTTAGGGGTCAAAGCAAGTTATGTGGCCTATGGGTGCTCACACTGAGAGAGGGGCAGTGAATATTTTTACAATAATATAACCTTTCACAGTACCTTTGCACATTCCTTTTTGGTCAATTGTGGCCAAAAAAACCCAACATAAAATTTACCATCTTAACCATTTTTCAGTGTTAACTATGTATATATACACATTGTTGTGCAATAGATCTCTTGAACTTTTTTATCTTGCAAAACTAAAACTATACTCACTGAACTCTTTTTCTCTCTGCCCACAACTCCTGGCAACCACCCTTCTATCTTCTGTTTCTAAGAGTTTGACTCCTTTAGCTACTTCAGTTAAGTGGAATCATGTAGTAGTTGTCTTTTTGTGACTGGCTCATTTCCCTGAGCATAATGTTGTCAAGGTTCAACCATGTTGTAACATATGGCAGGATTGCCTTCTTTTTTAAGGCTGAATATTCCATTGTATCGTATGTAACATATTTTCTTTACCCATTCATCTGACAGTGGGCATTTAGATTGCTTCCACCTCTTGGCTGTTGTGGAAATAGATTTTAATATCTAAGAAAGTTTTTGGCTCTGGCGGGGTTGCTCAGTCGGTTAGAACATCACCCCAACATGCCAAGGTTGCAGGTTTGATCCCTGGTCAAGGCACAAACAAGAATCAGTCAGTGAATGCATAAATAAGTGGAACAATGAATCAATGTTTCTCTTCCTCTCTCTCTAGAATCAATAAATTAAAAACTTTTTAAATATGATTTATTCTGTAAGGTTAACTTATCTATGCTGAGATTGAGCTTTTCAAGTAAATTTTTATTTTAGGTAAGTTTTAGATGTATAGAAATATTAAGATAGTACAGAGAGTTCCCATAAACCATATACCCAGTTTCCTCTATTGCTAACATCTTACATTCGTATGGTACATTTGTTTAAATTAATGAACTGAATTGATACGTTATTACTAACTAAAGCCCATAGTTATTCAGACTTCCTTTATTTTTTTAATTTAGCTGAAATTCATGTAACAAAATAACCATTTTAAATTGTAATTAAGTGACATTTAGTAATTCACAGTGCTATGCAACCACCATCTATATATCAAGTTCCAAAACATTTTCATTACCCTAGGAAGCCCTATATCAATTAAGTAGTCACTCCCTATTCCTTGCTACAGTTAGTCTCTGGAAAAAAACTAATATGTTTTCTGTCTCTATGGACCTGCCTATTCTGGATATTTCATTACATGAAATGATATAATATATAGCCCTTAGTATATGACTTCTTTCACTTAGTATACTGTTTTTGAGGTTCATCCACTTTGTAGCATGTATCATTTCTATGGCTTAATAACATTCCATTGTATATGTATATGTACATTGTACCACAGTGTTAAAAGTTTCCCACAGTGATTGAACCCTTTACACTCCCATCAGCAATGTATGAAGCTTCTGTTTTCTTTATATCCTTACAAAAACAAAACAAAACAAAAAAACCCACTTTAATTTTGTTTCTTTTTTTCTTAAATATAACTTAGTTGGGATGAAGTAGAATCTCACTGTGGTTTTTTAAATTACTTCCTTTTCTTTGACATTTATTGTGGTATAATTGACCTCATTATAGTTTTGATTTGTATTTCCCTAATGACTAATGATGAGCATCTTTTGATGGGTTTGTTGGCCATTTGTATTGTATAGCTACTATGGAGAAATGTGTATTCAAGTCCTTTACTCATATTTTAATTGGGTTGTCTTTGTTGTTGAGTTGTAAAAGTTCTTTATATGTACTGGATGCTAGACCCTTAGTAGATATATTATGATAATAGTGCAACTATCCTCAATTATCTATTCTTTTGTCATCTATGGTTTTGGTGCCATATCTGAGAATTCATTGCCAACCATAAAGTCATGAAGATTTATTCCTGTTTTGTTTTAAGAGTTTTATAGTTTTTTGCTCTGACATTTTGATACATGATATATTTCGAGTTAAGTTTTTATATATTGTGTGGGGTAAGGGTCTAACTTCATTCTTTTACTTGTAGAAATTAGTTATTTCAGAACCATTTGTTGAAGAGATTATTCTTTCCCCATTGAGTGTTCTTGACATCATTGTTGAAAATTAATTGGCCATAGATATGGATTTTTTCTTGACTTTCAATTCTATTTTATTGGTCTATGTCTTTCATTATGCCAGCACCATACTATCTTGATTGCTGTTGCGTTGTGGTAGGTTTTGTAATAGGGAAGTGTGTCTTCTTGTTTTGGATGTTGGAGTCTCTTGCATTTTTGTATGAGCTGAGGATTGCTTTTTTCTATTTCTGCAAAAAAGGCCTTTGGAATTTTGATAGGGCTTGCATTTAATCCATAGATCACTTTAGATAGCAATTGCTGTCTTATATTAAGCCTTCCAATCCAAGAACTATATACCACACGTTTTCATATGTCGTGTTTTGTTTTCATCCATGTCAAAGTATTTTCTTATTTCCCTTGTGATTTCGTTGATCCATTCGCTGTTTAAGAATGTGTTGTCTAATATCCGTATATTAGTGAATTTTCCAGTTTTTCCTTCTGTCATACATTTATAGTTTAATTCCATATGTGTCACGGAAGATACTTTGGATTATTTTAATTTTATAAAATTTATTGATATTTGCTTTGTGGCCTGACATATGGTCTATCCTGGGAAATGTTCCATGTGTACTAGAGAAAAATGTGTATTTTGCTGTTTCTGTGTGGAATGTTCTGTATATGACTGTTAGGTTAAGTTGGTTTATAGTGTTACTCAAGTGTTCCATATCTTTGTTGACCTATCTAGTTGTCCTATCCATTAATTGCAAGTGAAAGTCTCCAGCTATTTTTGAACTGTCTTCATCCCTTCAATTCTGCTACTTTTTCTTCATATAGTTTGGGGACTCTGTTGTTAGGTATGTGTGTATTTATAATTATCTTTTTCCATTCTTTTACTTTATCCATTATGCTAATGTCTGCCTCTGAATTGGAGAGTTTAATCTGTTTAAAGGTTTTGTTTATTTATTTTTAGAGAAAGGGGAAGGGAGGGAGAAAGGGAGAGAAACAGCAATCGGTTGGTTGCCTCTTGCTCATCCTCAACTGGGGACCTTGCCTGCAATTGAGTTTAATCTGTTTAAAGGTTTTGTTTATTTATTTTTAGAGAAACGGGAAGGGAGGGAGAAAGAGAGGGAGAGAAACAGCAATCGGTTGGTTGCCTCTCGCTCATCCCCAGCTGGGGACCTTGCCTGCAATTGAGGCATGTGCCCCGACCAGGAATATGACCTTTTGATGGCAGGCCAGTGTTCAGTTCACTGAGCCACACATGCCAGGGCTAATCTATTTATATTCAAAGTTATTACTGATATGGAAGAATTTACTTATGCCATTTTGATTTTTGTTTTCTATATGTCATATACCTATTTTGTTTCTCAATTCCTCCATTACTAACTTCTTTTTGTTTAAGTGATGTCTTTTTTTTTTTGTAGGTACCATTTTCATTAATACAATCGTAGCTTCTATAGTATTAAAAAAAAACTGTTCCTATACAGCTTTGTACCTCCTCCCGTTTATTGTTGTCACAAATTACATCTTATATTGTGTTCTCATTAATATTGATTTATAATTTTTAATACATCTGGCATTTGAATTTTAAATTCTGTGGGAAAGAAAAGAGGAGGTATAAATACAATAATTCTGATATAATGTAGTTACTTTTACTGGTCTTTTTTATTTCTTCATCTAGCTTTGAGTCATTGTCTCCTGTCCTTTCATTTATGCCTGAAGAACTACCTTTAGATTATTGTAGGGAAGGTCTCCTAGCAATGAACACTTTTAGCATTTGTGTAGGAATGCTTAATTTCTTAAAAAAAATTGTTTTTTAAAGTGTATTTTTTCATTGCTTTTAGAGAGAGGAAAGGAGAGAGAAAAGCAGAGAGAAAAACATAAGTTGGTTGCCGGCCCCAGGATCATATGCCCTGATTGGGAATTAAATCTGTAATTCTTTGGTTACAGTTCAAAACTCCAACCAACTGAGCCACACTAGCCAGGGCTAATTTCTTTATTTTTGAAAGATAGTTTTGTTGTATGTAAGATTGGGTTGACTTTTGATTTTTCTTTCAGCACTTTAAACGTCATCCCACTGCTTTCTATGGTTTCTCCTGGGAAATCAGCTATTAATGAACTTATCTGTGGGCTCCTTGTATGTGATGAATTGCTTCTCTCATGCTACTTTCAAGATACTCTGTCTTTGTCTTTTGATAGTTTGATTTAATATGTCTTAGTGTATCTCTGTTTATTATTCTTAAAGTTCATGGAGTTTCTTGGATGTTTATAGAGTTTTCTCTTATCAAATTTGGGAAGGTTGCAGCCATTATATCTTCAAATATTCTCTCTGTCCCCTTCTCTCTTGCCTCTGGGTCTCCAATTATGTGTATGTTGGTATTCTTGGTCTCAATGTTTTTATCCCCTCCTCCAAAATTTGTGAGTTCAGATCCTGACCTGCAAAGATGATGATGTAAGGAGGTGCTTTGGGAGGGTGCTTAGGACGTGGGAGCCCTCAGCAAAGAGGTTCTGGACAGATCCCTTTCTACTTGTATCATGTGAGGACACAGTAAGAAGGTGCTGGCTATGAACCAGGAAGAGGGCTCTTATATGATCATGCTGGCACCTTGATATTGGGTTTCCCAGGCTCCAGAACTATGAGAAATAAATTTCTGTTGTTTGTAAGTTTACCAGTCCATGGTATTCTGTTATAGCAGCCTGCAGACTAAATTAACACATGATTTTCCAGGTGTCTTAGGCTATGTTAATTATCTTCTCAACTTGATAATTTAAGTTGAAATTAGCTGATTCTTTCTTCCTCCCCTTTCAGATCTGCCATTAAAACTCTGCAGAGAAAATTTTCATTTTAGCTCCAAATTTAAAAAAAAAATAATTTCAGTTTCCTTATTGATGTTCTCTATTTGTTGAAATAGTGTTCTCCTGATTTCTTTGTCCTTTTACAGTCTTTGTCTACTAACTTCATTGTCTTTTTCTATCAAAAGTATATATGGACCATGTGGGGAACTGCGCCTTGTGGTTTCAGGAATTGTAGACCCAGCCGTGAGCCAGGCTTCCCCATCCTCGGGAAGTTTTTTAAGTCTCACCAGAACACTGGAAGGCTGTGCAGGAGACAGGACTGAAGGCCATTCAGAGGGTTTCCATGGAAATTGGATTTAAAGAATGCTTATTGTGCTTTGGAGTTTACTCTGGTTTTCTTATCTTTTAGTTAACTATATAAACAATCTCGAGCAATGAATATATGAAACCTTGCACCTAATGCCAGTGTGGCGTCAAGATGTTGAGTAGACCCTGACACAGACTGGTCCCTGTGCCCTCTATATTGATACTTGTCAGCTGTAATCCAGGCGCCTAAAAGCTATTGATGATTTATGAATTTTGACCTTGTATCTCCAATGCGTACCCTTCTCAATAAAAAACATGAGGGATGGAGGTCTTGTGCCTTCTCCAGTAGAGGGAACAGCCACACACCCCCACACACACCCCCCACCCCCCCGCAGACTAAATACAGTGTCCTGGATAAGTTTGGTCACCGTGGTTGTGAAACCTGCTGGGCAGAGTAATTTCTAACTGAGCCTGTGGCGTTGGAGGCAGCTCAGCCTCATTAGGCGCCCAATGTGGGGCAGATCAACCTCGGCATACTTTTGTTTCTTTGCGTGCTTTGTAGTATTTTCTTGAAATCTGGATGTTTTGAATATTATAATGTGGTAACTCTCGAAATCATAATCTTCTCCCTCCTCAGAATTTGATTTTATTGTGTGCTGTGGATTCTAGTTGATTGGCAACTTTTCGAGACTATTTTTGTAAACTATTTTGTTGTCTAAAGTCTGTTTTTTAGCTTGAGGTCAGCTCATATTTTGAGAGAGATCTTGAATGCCTGGAGCCAAAAAAAGAAAGGGAAAAAAACTTCCAATTTTTGCAAAATGGCTCTGTGCTGTAGCTCTTTTTTACTGCTGTTTACAACTCTTCCTTAGCCTTAATTTCCTGCTTGTGCAGAGTCTACAATCGGCCAAAGGTGAAAGTTTAGTGACTTTTCAGGTCTTTTCTGAGCATGCTTCCTGTCCTGGGCAAGTATGTAGCTTTCTAAATTCCTATCTTTAGGATTCATGGGCACTTTTCAGTGCCGTAATTTCCCAAAGAAACTCTCCCAGTTTTTCCTCCCAGGTTCTTGGTATATTTCTTTGGCTCAGTTGAATTCTTTTGCCCCAGGTGGCAGCAAGTTGTCATTTGCCTCACAAAGGTTTTTAACTGAGCTCTATGTAGTGACATTTCCACCCTGGGAGTTCTAAGTTAGACAAAACAAAGACAAGTACCTTGCCTCAGCCCTTCAGGGAGCCCTCCCCCCCCCTCAGGTCAAATCAGACACAATTCTTTCAAATCAGACTCTGCTCTCTGGAACCAGGGAGTAGGTTCCCACACTGAGAATGAAAGCTGCTGTCTTCAAGACCACCTTGTAGGAGGGAGAGGGGCAAGGGCAAGTAAAAACTGCTGCAAAGCCTCCCTACTTTTTCAGTTGCCTTTTTCTTAACTCATTGTTCTGAGTTGCTATAAATCTCTTATTTTCTGGAGTTGTGACGAAGATGATCGTGACAGCTGAAGTTTTTAGTGATCTGTGGAGGGACGGGTCCTTGAAACTACTACTCTGCCATTTTTTGGTGATGTTGTAACGGAACCCATGGGCTGCTCCAATTGAAACAGAACCCATGGGCTATTCAGTTATTACGGGCCTGATTGCCCGCCGCCAGAAGCGTAACTCTCAATACCAGAGTTTAGTGAAAAGAAAAAGAATTGTTTATTTAATGGCTATATAGATTTAGATTATTTGCGTATTTTTGCCATTAAGTCTTATTTTCTTTTAAAACACCCATGAACACATAGTTCTGCCTCCCCCTACCAAACCAGGCTAGTTTTAGAAAAGCTAGAAATAGTCTTTTTACTTCTTAGACACAGTTAAGCTTTACCGGTAGCTGCCAATCATTCAATCCTGATTGGGGAGGTTTTGCCTGTGTTGTGTTGCCTGCCAGCTTCTAATGCAGAACTGCCTGGACTTCCCAGCCTCCTTGTAAACTGCATGGAGTTTTCCCCTTCCTTTCAAAGCCGCATGGTGTTCTCCTCCTTCCTTGCAAACCGTGTGGATCTCCTTTCCTCTCCTCTTCTCGAAACTGCATAGAGAGCCTCCTTCTTAAAACCCCATGGAGAACCTCTTCTCAAAACCTCATGGAGAACCCTGCTAAAAAATGTCTGCCGCTTATTTTTAATTCCCTGACTGCGTCTTGTAACTCAGTGGGCATGGTAACCAGTTCTGACCATTCATAGAACCTTGTTATAGGCTCTGTGTGCTCTTTGTGTACCATTCCATGGTCCAAAACCCCTCACATCTTCTTGGGGCCTTGGAGGAACCAAAGCCATTTGTGTAACAAAGACACTTAGCCACTAGCCACGGGCATGTGAAGGCATCCTGAAAGCTGTTTACTTTCCCCATCCCCCAACCTGCAGGCTCTGGGGAATTTTGGAGATCCCCACTCTGTAACAATGTCACTCAAGAAAGATTTTAAAAATTATTGATTATGATATTTTGCTTTAATGAGTGGAGGCCAAGAAATATATTAATGTTTATATAAATTGTTAACAGGATGGAATTCGACGTGGTAGACCCAGAGCAGATACTGTCCGGGATTTAATAAATGAAGGAGAGCATTCGTCCAGCAGAATTCGTTGTAACATCTGTAATAGGGTGTTTCCACGGGAGAAATCACTCCAGGCTCACAAAAGAACTCATACTGGTAAGTTGAGCACATTTTAGAAATACCTAACTGAAAGCTGATTTGATGTTTGGGCTTATAAATTAATATTTTAGTTGCCTTATATATTCTTATGGTAGTTTTTAAAAATAGGCACTGCGTATGTTACAGGACCAAGATTCCTGTGCCCGTTACTTCAATAGATCAGAGTTTTGAAGTGAAGAAAGGTTTATTGATCAAGAAGATCTAGCTTGAGAAGATGAGAGAAGTAGTTCTAAAATACATGTTTTTTTTTTAATTGTATTTTTTTCATTACCATTATCCTCCTTATACCCTCTTCCACCTCCTTCTGCACCCCTCCCCCCAATCACCACACTGTTCTCCCTGCCCATGAGTCCTTTTCCTTTATTGGTGATCCCCCTCCTCCTCCACCCCCACCCCTGACTTCCCCCCAAGAGTCTGGAATTGGAAGGGAGGAGGGGTGAGGCAAGGGGTGGGTATAGACTAGACAGGTAGGCCTTGAAATGGATCCAAAGAAGAGTGAAATTTCTCAATCCCTTTGTTCCTGTTTGGTCCGTTGATCCCCACCCCCGCCCTTACCCCTGCTGATTTGAGTCCAGTTTTAGAGACTTCTGTGAATCTTTGAAAAACAGGCATTACTTTGTGCACATTTCCCACCCTTGAGGATTAGGGGAAGCACACTCCATGGCAAGGGGCTGCTCTTGGAAGAACTTAAGCCTCAAGTAGAATTGTGTAGTTAATTATCATATCTGTAGCAGGGACTATTAGCCCAAGGGCAACAGAGGAAGGAAGACTTCCACTGTTACAATGACAAGTAAATCGCTTTCTTTTTTGGTGGGGAGATACGGCTTTCTGAATCACATGACTTCTAAAGTTATAGGGTAATTAATCCAATAATCATAGGAACCTTATTGCTGAATTGAGTTTGATCTTTCTACCTATCTGATTTTTACTTAATATACCCTTAACTTGTCTGCATAATTTAAACTGATTTGCAGACCATACACTAAAATAGTAATTGTCAAGTTTTTAGTAAAATTTCTAGAGCCGTCAATCTGCATGAGTGTTTGACCTAGCCATTAAACCTAAGGTGAAGTATAATTTTTCAGAATTAAATGTATTGTAGGTAGCTATTTTCAAAACTGACATACTCATTTATTTGTGTAGAGAAATTATACTTGCATTTAAAATATATAGAAAGTGAACAAGTAATATAGAGAGACTCCTTGTTCTTTCCACAGAGAAAGCTGGCCTCAGGAGGAGGCTTATGGTTCTAATCATGGTATCTAATAATTTACAGATGAGGAAACCGAGTTACCTAAAACCAAATGCAACTGCCTTACAGGCACTCATATCCTGAAGTCTAGAGCTATGCTGGCCATTATAATAGCACATCTGGCTCTTGAACACTTGAAATGTGCCTAGTCTAAAATGAGATGGGCAATGTATGTAAAATACACTTAGTATAAAAAAAATGGATGATATCCTTAATAATTTTTGATATTGATTACATATTGAAATGATAATATTTTAGATATATTGGCTTAAATAAAATATATTATCAAAATTAATTTCAGCCAGCCCTGGCTGGTATGGCTCAGTGTTTGAGCTCTGTCCTGTGAACGGAAAGGTCACAGGTTTGATTCCCAGTCAGGGCACATGCCTGGCTTGCATGCCAGGTCCCCAGTTGGGGTTGCGCGAGAGGCAACAGATCGATGTTTCTCTCCCTCTCTTTCTCCCTTCCTTCCCACCTCTCTCTAAAAGTAAATAAAAATCTTTACAACAAATTAATTTCACCCATTTTTCTTTTTATCTGTGGCTATTAGAAGTGGTTTATACTTTATTTCTGTTGGGCACTACTGGTTTAGAACTTGGGTTTTTAACTCTAGTTCCCTATTTTTTCTATTGTTTTTACAGTGATTACCAGTTTCTTTTTTCCTTTTAGTTTTTTTAAAAGTTCATTTTTTATAATATTTTTTCCATTACCAGTTCCTTCTACCCCTCTTCCACCTCCACCCACTCCCCTTCCTCCCCACCACAATCACTACACTGTTGTTCTTGTGCATGAGTTCTTTTTCTTTGTTATTTTATCACTCTCCTTTTAGTTTTTCAAAATATATATTTTAATGTTGTGCTAGAATATAGTTTTCTTATCTGAGTCCCTGAAAAAGCATGAAGTTTAAATTTTAAATTATAAACTGTGGTGGCCAAGAAGTTTTGACTTTAGATATAATTTAGTAAAAATAATTTAGTGAATATCTGATTTTGAGAAGTTTTGTATTTAAAAAAAATTTAATTAGTCTGAAATATTCCCAAATAACTGGTTCACAGGCTGTAGAGTACGTGTTGCCAGTGTAGATAAGCTTCAAGACCGTGTGGCATAATGAAAAGATCCCTGAGTCCCAGTTGTGGTCACCCACCTGTGTGTCACCTGACGTGATGCTTACAGGCATCTGCCTACTACACTGCATGTCAGTAAACTGAGCCCAAGATCCCCATGCCATAGCTAGGTTCTAATAGTATGTGCTTTGTATAAAGCTGTTCTCTTACTATTTTAAATAATTCCCCATCTCCTGGGTTTTATGAATTTGTCCAACTATCACAACTATTTAGTACATTTCTAAATAATGAGAAATTTAGGGAGGACTAGTTAGTGTTCTTTGAGTCATTATTGGAAGAACCAGAGTATAATTGTTAATCAAAGAATATTTTTTCAAGAAGTAATTATGATTCAGTAACATTTTTGAACACTTTCTCCAGCCTAGTACTGTATTGGGTATAGGAATTGAAATGGAATAAAGGTATTCTGCATCTTTGTGTAAGGAGAGTACCATGATACATAAACAACATAGGATATTGAGTTAGTGAGGGGATACAGAGCTCCATTATTTGAAGGTAGAAGGAGTTTCATGAGAGCCTACAGGATTGAGAAGATTTGAATCGGCAGAGAAGGTGTAGTGTTTGCAAGGAGTAGAACAAGATAAAGAACTGCCTCTTGGTTATAATGAATCTCAGGAATGAAGTAAAGATAAACCCTGCCCCCTAACCCTGTAGCTACATTACAAACTTTAGGGGACCATTTAGAAGTCAGCAGATAATTTTTATTTTTCTGAGGAGTGTAGTGGGGTTTAGATGATTTAAGGGGGTAGTTGCTATGATGAAAGCAAGAGTTCTGTGCCAGCTGCTTTGGAAGTGTTGTGCAGGTGGACTGACTAGTGGGCAACCAGGGCTTCTAAGTGGAGGAGCTGCCAGTGAACCAGGGGAAGTTGCAGCGGGAAGTAGGAATGGGAGAAATTTTAAAAAATTGGCAAGAGGTTGTGATTTGGATTATGGGGAGAAAAAATGTGGGATAAACTGAAGATGATAACTTCAAGGATTTGAACCTGGGTACCTAAAAATTCAAGGCTAAAGAAAACATTGTGCTTCCAAGTGGATAGCTACTTGGTATTGTGAGAGTGCTGTCTCTTTTGCATTTTCACTTGTGGCTTTGTAGAGGCTGATCTGTTTTGTTGCTGTTTGGAGTCATGATCAATATAAAGGTTGATATTCTCCAACTGACCCTTCTTCTCACCTTATTGTCTCAGAAATAACATATAACATTTTTCTACTTAGGTGAGAGACCTTACCTGTGTGACTACCCAGACTGTGGAAAAGCCTTTGTTCAAAGCGGACAGCTCAAAACGCATCAGCGTCTTCACACCGGAGAGAAACCTTTTGTTTGTTCAGAAAATGGTATGATGTTAGGAGTTAAGTTTATGTAATAACTAGTTATGAGTTAGTAGTTAAAATATCTTTTGCTTGAATTTTTTGGGAGGATTTTTTTGATCAAGATTTTACAAAACAGCCCTGACTGGTGTGGCTCAGTGGGTTGGGCATCATTCCACAAACCAAAAGGTTATTTGTTTGATTCCTGGTCTGGGCTCATGCCTGGATTGCGGGTCAGGCCCTCAGTTGGGGGCATGTGAGGGGCAACTACTGATGTTTCTCTCACACATCTGTGTTTCTCTTTTTCTCCCTTCTCCTCTCTCTAAAAATAAATAAATAAAATCGTAAAAAAAAAAAAAGATTTTAGAAAACACCATGCTCAATTTCTGGGAACAAATTGATTTTTTAAAATAAAGTGTTCTTTTTAGGTGAAAATTTTAAAAGGTAATTTAAAATGCTATATCCAGTTGTAGGCAGTAGAAAAATCTACAGCCTTTAGAATAAGCTTTTAGTCTGGTTTTAAACTTTTAACTGTTAAACCGAAGAAAGAATATTATTGTCTATACTTTCAGTGAAGGGGGAAATTTTACCATCTTAACACTGCCACGATTAGTAATTTCGTTTTTTCTTAAGTGATTTTCTTAGTCTTTTATCATAGTTTCTTAGGATTTTTTGTGTGCATATTTTTATGCAGTTATAATTGAAATTAAATACCATTTGTTCTGTAGCTTTATGGTTTTATTGATTACTGTCAGTGGTTACAAATGTCTATAGGCTTTTTCATCTAGTAAATTTGTTTACGCATATGCTAGTTATATCTGGATTTTTGCCCCTGACCCCTATGTTGTTCAGGGGTCAGCTATACACAATGATTGCCTCATTGTTGGATATTGAATATTTAATTTGTTTAAAAAATTTGTTACCAACAAAGTTGAGGGTCATGTTTTCCTATTTGAAATTTTATTTATCTTTTGGGATGTTGTCTTCTGATAGATTCAAGAATAGAATTCCAGGGTCAGAGGGTTTGAACATTTTTATGACTCATGCCAATGAGTCACTTTTCAGTAGGGCTGAATGCCTTTATAATGTGATGACCAAGAGGTGAAAGAGCCATTGTCCTCTGCCCCTTACTAACATTGATAAAATACTGTACTTAGGGTTTTTTTTCCCTCCTCCAATTTATAGAATGCTAAATCTCATCATCTTAATTTATTTTTCTTGGTTATCAGCGAAACTGAACATTTTCCATTTCTACTGGATGTCCAGATTCTGATGAGTGTTTTCCTCTGTTTTGAAGGCTGCCTTAGCAGATTCACCCATGCAAACCGCCATTGTCCGAAGCACCCTTATGCCCGGCTGAAGCGGGAGGAGCCCACTGATGCTCTCAGTAAGCACCATACTGTGGACAACCAAGCTGCTGCCCAGTGGTTGGCAAAGTAAGGCTCTCCCTAGAGTCCACTGCAGAATACCCACCCAGTGCATGGGCTGATGCTGGGGACTTTACAGTTCTGCCTTTTAAAATAAGTAGCTTTTATACACATTTTATAAAATAACTTGAAATGCTGCTTTATTTTCTTAAACCACAGAATTGTTAGAAGTGTTATTAGGATCTGTGTGATAGAAAACTACTATATGATATTAGTCTTGAGTGCCCAGACCATAATTTATTTTAAAAGCAAAAGTTTTTGCTATTTTAAAAGAATGTTTTATACATATTTAATTTGTTGTTAGTGCAACCCCTCTTCATTTTCTTATATTAGAATTAGACATGTGATTATTACAGGGATATCTATCTAGATATATATATATCTCTTCATAAAACCACATCTCTATAGACACAGATATATGTAGATATAGCTATATCTAGAGAGACGTTCTTCTGCAGTTCCAAAGAGCACCCAGTTTAATTTTTTTTTAATGGCAACAAGGTGTGTGGGGGATAAGCAGTATTAAAAAACTTTTCTAAAGATATTTTGATTTAAAGAGTCATCTCTTATACAAATCACCAGCTGCTGACTGTGCCACTCCCGAGCTTTATCAGCTTCCTCTGCACTTGAGATAAAGTCTGGAACCCCTGAGTGTGCTGGTGGAGCTCTTCTTCCCTCTGGCAGTGAAACTGTCTCCAGCCATCTGGGCTCATGGTTCCTTAGCACCACTCTCTCTATGGTTTCTTGTCCTTTGTGTGCACTGCTGCCTCTGCAGAATATGTTCGCTTCCCTCTTCATTTAGCTACTTGGCTCCTTCTTCATTTTATACTCAGGTTAAACATCACTTCAGGGAGTTCTTCCCTAACCTGCTCACCAACTCCCAAAACAAGCTTAAACTCACTTAATAAATGCTTTTATAACACTATATTTTCTTTTTCAAAACCTTCACCATATATAGTTATTTATTCATTTAGTGTCTGTCTTCTCTGCTGGACTGTACGCTCCATAAGGGCAGGGATTATATCTGTCTTGCTTAGTGTATCACTTCCTGCCTCCTTCTTCCTCCTGGCTGGCCTCCACTGCCACGTTATCTCTAACTTTGTCCAAGCCAGAAACTTCTTGGTCATCCTTGTCTTTATCCTTTCCCATCTACCCAGTGACTAACTGATGGAGCCTGCCTCCTTAACTCTCAGATTCAGTCCCTCATCCTTCTCAATCCAGTCTCCATGCTGCCACCAGAGAAATCTTTCTAAAATGCTAATGTGAACTTCAGTATGAAGCCTAAACCCTTTATTATGGTATTCAAAGCTCTTTGTTACCTGGGCCCAGTGGACCTAGCTAAACTTACCTTTTGCCAGTCTCATTTTGTAACTGTCCTTCAAGTCATCATGAACTGCTTGCATTTCTTTTTTATACATCCAAGTATTCCCAAAACTTTTCCAGTCTGAGTAGTCTGGATTTCCTGACATCTAGTAGTTGTACTTTTTTATATCTTATTTTAAAAACAGCTCTACTGAGATATAATTTACATATGAATAAATTGTACATATTTAAAGTATACAGTCGGATACATTTGGACGTATGCATATATATCTGTGAAATCATCACCGCCATCAAGATAGTGAACATGTTCTGGCCAAGATGGAGGTGCAGGTAGACACGCTGCATCTCTCTCCATAACTAAGAAAGAATACAGCTATCACAAAACTGGAGAAAACCAGAAGTTCCAGATAATCAAGCTGCATTGGAAGTTCAACAAAGATACAAAGAAGAAATACTCATCCTGTGGTAGGAGGGGTGGAGCCAGGTGGAGAGGATGAACGTGGCAGAGGTGGCGAGGCTATGGACAGCTGGCCAAAAGTGCAGTAACACATTATAAAAGCCGGGAGGGATACCTGGGAAGTGGTGCTCCTAGCACCAGACCAGACCAGACCATGCATCTCACAGTTCTAGCACCAGGGAAAATAAAGCCTCATTGCTTCCGACTGTGAAAACCAGTGGGGGTTGGGGTGGAGGAAGAAACTGCTGGTCTCTCAGCAGAGTCTGTTTGTTTAGGGGCCCCCCATGGTCCTAGAAGGTCTGCAGACCCACCCACTCTGGGAACCAAAACCAGGGCAACAACTAGAGGCACCAGTCCTTTATGAGAAGTGGGAGAAGTGCCTGGAAAAGGGGCAAGTGCAGAGCAAGCAGCATTGTTCCCTCTTAGAACCCCTCCCCCACATACAGCACTACAATGTGGTGGAACAGCTCCAACTGTACTGACAAACACCTAAGGCTCTGCCCCTTACAAAGTAACAGGTACAACAGCTCTACCTAAGACACAGAGCCAAACACAGGAGGATGTCAAGTTGAGGCAGAGAAGTATGGCCCGAAAGAGGAAACAGATCAATGTTCCAGTGGCAGAACTAAGCATTGAGGAGATAGCCAAGCTAACAGATACAGAGTTCAAAACACTGGTGATAAAGATGCTCACAGACTGGACACGTATGCTTGAGGATGGCAAACTCAGATGGGAAAAAGTGAAAGCTATGCTAAGTGAAATGAATGAAAATCCACATGAAATCAATGGTGAAGGGAAAGAAACTGGGGTTCAAATCAGTGATTTGGAACATAAAGGAAAAAACAGTCAACCAATACAGAATGAAGAAATGAGAATTGAAAAAAATGAGAGGCTTAGGAACTTCTGGGACAACTATAAACGTGCCAACATCCAAATCACAGGGGTGCCAGAAGGAGAAGAGGAAGAACAAGAAATTGAAAGCTTATGTGAAAAAATAATGAAGGGAAACTTCCCTAATTTGGGGAAGGAAATAGACATACAAGTCCAGGAAGCACCAGAGAGTCCCAAACAAGCTAGACCCAAGGAGTATCACACTAAGACATCATCATGAAAATGCCAGAGGTTAAAGATAAAGAGAGAATCTTAAAAGTAGCAAGAGAAGAGAGTTACCTACAAAGGGGTGCCTGTAAGACTATCAGCTGACTTCTCAAAAGAAACTTTGCAGGCAAGAAGGGACTGGCAAGAAGTAGTCAATGTGATGAAAAGCAAGGACCTACAACCAAGACTACTCTATCCAGCAAAGCTATCATTTAGAATGGAAGGGCAGATGAAGTGCTTCCCAGACAAGGTAAAGCTAAAAGAGTTCATCATCACCAAGCCCTTATTAAATAAAATGTTAAAGGGACACATTTAAGAAAAAGAGGATCAAAACTATGAACATTAAAATGACAACAAACTCACACCACCGCGTTCTCTCCACTCAGCTCCGCCCCTCCTACCTGTCTGGATGAATATTTCTTCTTTATATCTTTGTTTGTTCGACTTCCATGCAGCTTGATTTTTGGGACTTCTGGTTGTCTCTAGTTTTGAGGTAGTTGTTTTTCTTCTTAGTTGTGGAGGGAGACCCAGCGTGTCTGTCTAGACCTCCATCTTGGCCGAAAGTAAAATTTTTTAATAAGCTCTATGTGTTACAGATTAACCTGTAATTCATATTTTGTGGGTTTAAAGTTTCTCGTAGTTAACTCTGTGGGTAGGATAAATAGGTTCCTAATGGTTATTTGTTTTACTATTTCTGTACTTCTATACATTTTACATATGATCTTTAAAGCATCTATAGTTTAATGGCAAAAACACGTGATTAGAGGGTTGAGTATGACCCAGCATTGTCAGTTTTTGATTTTGGAAATCTGAGAATGCTCCTCAACATCTTGAACTTAAATTGTTTCCTCTGTATTGAGAAAGATATGTGATATATGTGAAATCACTTTTATAACTTTTTAAACCAAAACACATTTAATACCGTGGTAAAGTAAACATTTGAAAATGTCACGTATACCATTTAACTAATGCAAATGAATTTCCCGTAGGTATTGGGAAACAAGAGAGCAGCGCACCCCCACCTTGAAAGGAAAGCTCGCTCAGAAGGCCGATCAGGAGCAGCAGGACCCTCTGGAATACCTTCAGTCTGATGAGGAGGACGATGAGAAGAATGGTGCCCAGCGCCGGTTGCAGGAACAGCGGGAGCGCCTGCATGGAGCCCTCGCTCTCATAGAGCTCGCCAACCTGACGGGGGCGCCACTGCGCCAGTAGCCTGCACACTGACTCTTCCACTGTACAAAAAGTACTGCCCAGCGTACTTTAAACATAGATCCCTGGGCATAAGCTAAGCACCTTATTTGCTTATCATAGGCTGCTATTCTGTAGAAATTGATGAAGAATGTCATTGCCCCAGAATATGGGGTGAGAGAGAATTGCACTTTTTAAAATATGGTAATGGATTGTTGTAAAGTTTAAAATATTTTGTAAATATGGGACCTCTAGTACAGGGTAGGAAACTACGTATTGTGGGAAGCTAGATTTTGCAAGTTTAATGCATTCATTGGAAGCAGTTCTCACAGGAAGCACTTTTTGAATAAGACACTTTTATGAAAAAACAGAATGGAACGTGTAGCCAAAGAAGGTTAAGATAGATTATTTATAAGATCATTTTTAACAATGTATATTAGTATGTTTAACAATACTGTAAACACTGATGTAAGCAAGAAAATGTAAGGTGTGTGTAAGATGTATATTTTTAAATTGCAAAATAGTGTGACTAACAATACTAGAGAAGTGGAAAACTGACTATTTTCGAAGGTGTCCTAAGTTACAGACTTTGGAAGAAAAATAAATATCTGAGGATCTTGGTATGATGCGTAATAGTTCAGAATTTTAAAAATTGGAGTAAAATTAGTCTTATTCTATCTTTATGAGGCTTTACAACTTACTATGATGTTTAGGTTTGAAAAGCACTTGTCATCCCTTTCTTGTTAACTTGGGAACTTTTGCACATTTCATATTTCTCATTTGCTGAAATTGAGTGATTAATCTTGCAAAGTCTAGGTAAACTTGGTAATTGTTTTTTTTTTTTTTTAAATATGGGCCCTGTAATGAGATTTGGCACTTGGATTTTTATTAATAAAATGGACATCTGCGGGGTTTTGTAGTGAACTGTTTTAGATCTTTTGTTAGCAAACACTAAATTTTAATTGTATTGCTTGTTTAGAATTATTAGCAAATGAAAGCCTCCTATTTATATTGTCAGTGCATAAAGCTACCTTGCTTTTCAGAGTAACATGCCAAGCTGTTTTATGCTCACTAAATTTAGCTATCAGTTAAACACTGCAGAAAATATTAGCTACTCAAATAAATAAGTTTCTGGAATAGTTTTAACTGCACATGTATTAACTTGTGTGGTGGTTTTAAACCATTTTTCCAAATAGATGAAGTTTTTAAATACCACTTTATGTACTGAAGTGTGAACATAAAAATCAAGAGCTGAGCAGTTCACCTCCTTTATGTAGGCATAAACCTCCATTATTTTAGCTTTTGTTTAAGTGGTAACTAACATGCATAACTTGGTAAAATTTATGGATTGCTTAATTGGCGTAAACCTCAGAATAATAGAGGACAACATGAACTCTTCAGTGTCTTTTTATTTCTTCTTTGAATTGAAGAAGTAGCCTACATATATAGTTTAAACACTCTAAAATGTAGGCTTCTTCCCGAATCCCAATGTGTTGCAGCCAGTTTCACATATGTAGCAGCGGGGAAGGGGAGAGATGTAAATGTCTTGAAAAGGAGCGAAAGTTTGAAAGATGATGGTAATAAATAATGTACATGATGAGGACATACTTTATAAATGTAATCCTCAGTACAGTGAATTACAAGTCTTGAAAGATGTTTCTGTAATAAGAAAATTAATATTTGTAATGGTCTAAGAATTTGTAATCTGATACATAGAATTTTAACTTGGAGCACTTATAAGCACAGTAAGAGAGACTATAGCATTGAATTTTCTTGGTTTAGGTTTCAACATTTTCTCTAGATTTTTCCTCAAATATGACTTTAATGAACTATAAACAACACTTACTAGTCTTGGGAAATTAATAATTTGATGAAATTACATAAAGAAGGAAAGGCAGTAAGAATTTAAAAAATATATTCAAAAATAGTAAAATCTAAGGCCTTCAAAAGTATGGTTTTTCTCTGGTCAGCTTTTGTTAACTATAATAGTTATATTCACAGACATTTTTTACTTGTATAATTGAAAATTTAAGAAATTACAACTTTACTGTAGAAATATTTAAAATGTTCTTTTTGATATAAGCTATGTACTTTGACAAAATACATTGGCATTTAAAATTTGAGGTGTGTTAAGACTGCTTTTGTTTTTAAAATGTGGTTTACAGTCAGATTTTTGAAGTGTTTTATGCTTCATATGGCAAAGTTGTAGTTTGGCAGAGTTAACAGCATAAGAATAAACATGCTGTAATTTTAAAAGATTCTTTGAATAAAATTTTATTTTAATTTACAGCTTAAAGTACATGTACCTTATTGAACCCTTTATCATTTGTTTTCCTATCAAAAACATAACAACCATGGTATAAAAATTAAAAAGATTTAGAAAGAAATGTCACCTGTAGCCCTACATTCATCATTAGTATTTCAATAGTTTACATTTCATTCCTGTTTTTTATATACATATATATTTTATATTTTTTATTTTAATCCTCACCTGAGGATTTGTTTATTGTTTTTAGAGAGGGAGTGAGAGAAACATCGATCAGTTGCTTTCCATATGTGCTCAAACTCAGGAATCGCAACCTTTTTGGTGTAGGGGACCATGATCCAACCAAGTGACCCACCAGGCTAGGGCACAGTCATCTTAAGCATAGTTGGAACCATAGTATGAATTGCTTTGTTTTACTTTAAAATAATGGCCTTTTAGATTATAGGTATTCATTTAACTTTCTCATCTCGTTCATTATTTACAGTGTTAAAAATACACTGGTGTAGATGAGTATTGCAGATCTAATGCAGATCTTACATTAGGGTAATCAGGAATGGGATTTAACTTATATTTAGGATATATGGAATCGGGTCACCTACCCAAAAATCCACTCAGAGCTTGTTTACTTTTCTGAGTCCAGCAAATGTGTAATTTTTTAAAGTATATTTTATTGATTATGCTATTACAGTTGTCCCAATTTTCTCCCCCTTTGTTACCCTCTGCCTGGTACCTCCCCTCCAGTAATCCCCCCGCCCCTTAATTCAGGTCCATCAGTCATGCAAAAAGTTCTTTGGCTTCTCCATTTACTTTACTATTCTTATTGTCCCCCTGTTTATTTTGTACCTACCAGTTATGCTTCTTGATCCCTGCACCTTTTCCCCTATTCTCCCACTTCCCTCTCCCTGCTGATAACCCTCCATATGATCTCCATATCTATTCCTGTTCTAGTTGTTTGTTTTTTTAGGTTCTTTTGTTGATAGTTGTGAGTTTGTTGTCATTTTAATGTTCATGGTTTTGATCTTTCTCTTAAATAAGTCTCTTTAACAGTTCATATAATAAAGGCTTGGTGATGATGAACTCCTTTAGCATTACCTTGTCTGGGGAGCACTTTTTCTGCCCTTCCATTCTAAATGATAGCTTTGCTTGGTTGTAGGTCCTTGCTTTTCATCACTTTGACTACTTCTTGCCAGTCCATTCTTGCCTGCAAAGTTTCTTTTGAGAAGTCAGCTGATGGTCTTATGGGAACTCCTTTGTAGGTAATTCTACTCTTGGTGCTTCTTTTTTTTTAAAAAATAATTTACTTATTTATGTTTGTTTGTTTATTTATTTATTTTTAGAGAGAGGGGAAAGGAGAAAGAAAGGGAGAGAAACATCACTGTGTGGTTGCCTCTCACTTGTGCCCCCAACTGGGGACCTGACGTGCAACCTATTCATGTGCCCTGACTGGGAATCGAACCAGCGACACTTGGCTCCCAGGCCGACTCTCAATCCACTGAGCCACAGCAGCCAGACTACTCTTGGTGCTTTTAAGATTCTTTATCTTGAACCTTTGGCATTTTAATGATGATATGTCTTGGTGTGGTCCTCTTTGGGCCTAACTTGCTTGGGACTCTGCTTTCTGGACTTGTATGTCTATTTCCTTCATCAAATTAGGGAAGTTTTTCTTTATTATTTTTTTCAACTAAGTTCAATTTATTGCACTTCCTTTTCTTCTGGCACTCCTATGATTCGGATGTCAGTACAATTAAAATTGTCTCAGTTTCCTAAGCATCTTGTTTTATTTTTTCAATTGTTTTTTCATTCTGTACTGGTTGACTGTTTATTTTTTCCTTATGTTCCAATACATTGACTTGAACCCTGGCTTCCTTCCCTTCACTATTGGTTTTATGTGGATTTTTCTTCATTTCACTTAGTGTAGCCTTGACTTCTTCCCTTATGGGTTTGCCATACACAGTCATTTCTCTGAGCATTGTTATCACCAGTGTTTTGAACTCTGGGTTTGTTAGGTTGGCTATCTCCTTGCTTAATTCTCCCTCTGGAGCCTTGGTCTGCTCACTCTTTTGGTCCATACTTCTCTGTCTCCTCAACTTGACAGCGTCCCAATGTTTGCCTGTGTCTTAGGTAGAGATGCCGCAACTGTTAAGTTGTAAGGGACGGAGCCTTTGGTGTTCGTCAGTGCTGGGTGACTGGTTTCACTACCTTGTGGCACTGTATATGGGTAAGAGGTCCGAGGGAACAATGCCACTTGATTGGCACCCACTTCCTGTGTGGGAGTGGTTCGCCTCTAGCTGCCCCTCTAGCTGTTGCCCTGGTGATGGTTCCCAGAGTGGGTGGGTTTGCATACATTCTAGGACCATGGAGGCCCTCTAAACAGACTCTGGAGAGACTGACACTTTTTTCTGCTGCCTCAACCTACACTGGTTTTCATAGCCAGAGGCAATGAGACTTTATTTTCCCTGCGCTGGAACCATGAGCTGCGCAGTCTGGCCAGGGGCTGGGATCACTCCCCAGGTGACCTGGCATTTATAATGTGTGATTGCTACATTCTGCCTGCTGGCCACAGCCACTGCCTTGCTACTGCCACCACCACACCATATCCTCTTCATCCTGGTTCCCCGGCTCTACCCCTCCTACCCATCTGGATGAGTATTCTTTAAATCTTTGTTGGACATCCATGCAGTTCGATTTTCTGGCATTTGTGGTGGTTTTTTTGTTTTGAGGTAGATGTAAGCCTACTTAATGGTTGTGTAAGGTGGCGAAGCATGTCTACCTATACCTCCATCTTGGCCGTCTACATAATTTTTCATTAGTTATTTTTAGTATATCTCTAGTCTTGTACTTGAAATGACAAGGTTCAGCCTGGGGCTTTGTAAGAGAATTTTATAAGCAACTCTTTAATTGTGAATTGTGATTTTAACAGGATGAGATTTAACAGTGACTTAAGGTCTTGGAATATGGACATAGATGTGAATTAAATGCAGAATGAATAAGGATGACATTCAAAGTGGTTTTACTGTTTGGCAATCAAAACTTATTTGGAGATTCACTGGAAACTTAATTGGTCTTTTTGAGTAAATTAGAATGATTTCAAGTTCAGGTTTTTTTTAATTTAACTTGCCTATGAATTCCTTTTCTATTTTAAAATAGTCTTATGTGCTTTCTTGTTTTGGGCGATGTGGACTCTTCCTTTCTGTGTTTTTTAGTGCTAGTTATTTGTCAAAAGTTATGCTTTAGTTCTTATCAGTGTTGAAAATGTTCTTGGTTGTTCAGTGCCTACAATAAAAAAACAAAAAAAAAACACAATCATACGGCATGGATATAATTAGCTCAAAGCTAAGATTTCAGATTTTTAAAGTTAATTATTTAGAATGAAAATACAGGACACTTGAAAAATTGCTAGAGCAGATGGATTGTGGTCAGAGTAGGCAGTTTTGGGAGGATCTCCTTCAGTTAATGTCAACAACAGACACTGGTGCTTAGTTGCTATCCTGCTGGTTAGGAAGCAGGCCCTCAGGCAAGCAAAGAGCCTGTCAGAAAGCACCCAGAGGTGAGGAAAGCCTTGAGATTTTGCACCTACCTTATCCAGCCACTCCACTCCTAGGTACTTTAAGAACAAATGAAAACATGCGTACAAATGTTTATGGAAGCATTTTTTATACTAGCCCTCAACTGGAAACAACCAACATGCCCATTTACTGGTGAATGGATAAACGAATTGTGGTACTACTCAACAGTGAAAAAAACAAAACAAAATGTGGGCAAGTGGCAAAAATACACAGGGAATGGAAAAAGCCTTAGTCCTGACTGGTGTGGCTTAGTTGGCTGGGTGGTGTTGACCTGCAGAGTGAAAGGTCGCTGGTTCCTCCCAGTTGGGACTCATGTGAGACAATGAATGGATCGATATTTCTTTCTCACATCCATGTTTCTATCCATTTCTCTTTTCCTATCTTTAAAAAAAACAAAAAGAAAAAGAAAACAAAACCTTAGAACACACTCATATGAATTTCTGGAAAAGGCAAATTAACCTATGGTAATAGAATAACTCTTGATAAGTGGGGCAAAAAGGGCACTTTGGGGGGTGATGAAAATGTTCTGTTTTGACTTGGGTGGTTGTATGGGTGTATGCATTTGTCAAAACTATTACACTGTGTACTCTAAAATCTGCATTTCATTGTATATAAATTATACATTAAGAAAGTATTGTAGAAAAAAGGCAAAATCGACCCGAAAGCTTAGCTGAAGCGTTTCTCCCCAAGAGAGCAGTCTGGAAGGAGGTAGGGCTTTTTAACTCTTCCCAACCCATTTCTGATCTCCCTTTAGACCGGGGGATGCTTACACGCACGGTATTTCTGAGGACAAACTCCCGCTTTGGGGCGCCGGCCGCGCCTCGCGGGCAGGCAGGGCTCGAGCTGAGGCCTTCCTGTTTGGGCTGCGCCTATCGGGCGACAGGGGCGGAGGCGGAACTGGGGCGGGGCGGCGAGGAGCGGGGCCGAGGCTGGAGACCGGTGGTGGGCACTGGCCATGACTCGCCAGGCCGATGGCGCGGATGCAGACCCCGCCTCCGCCCGGCCGCCCTCCGGGGCAGTCCAGCTGCTGTCCGCGGTCTTCTACGGGACCTGCTCCTTCTTCATCGTGCTGGTCAACAAGGTGCTGCTGACAACCTACAGGTGAGGCTAGCGCCAGAGGTCTGGGTCCGGTCCGCGGAGGGCGCTCGGTGGCGACCAGACCCGGCACCTCTCCCGCACCCGGCCGGGCGCCCGCCAGCAGAGGCTGGCCGGACTCGCGAGGTCCCCGCGTGGTGGGGGAGGGGCGAGGAGCCACGGCCCTGCCCCTGCCCTCAGAGCACTAAGGTCGCGTCAGCAGGTGGGCGGAACGCAGAGCTTGGAGTCCTAGTGCCAAGGTGGGTGGCTAAGTGCTCGGCACCTCAACCACGTTTTCACAGGGCAGGCACCTTTGCTTCGTTGTAGACACCCAGCCACAACCTAACAAAGTCATTCTACTCTGTGACCGCTGGCACGCCTCACCACTACTTCCGCAGGACACTCAGTGCTTTCGAATGCACACATGAGCTGAAACAAGTAAACATTCCTTTATACGAAGCTAGATGTTCAGTAATCAGATCAGTCCTGGGGGATAAGTTTATTTGTATTGTGTAATCATTCATTCTTAAATCACCAGCACGTTCACAGAAAACTGGGGAAAACAATGGGAAGTTCCCATGATGTAGGTTTTTTGGATGAGTGTACAGTAAACCAGCAAATTTGTGGTTCCTTGAACCTATTTGTAAGGACTTAAAATTTTTGTTTAATTCTATTATCACAGTAGCAGCATTGAAAGAGCTGTGAATTTAGACCCAGCTTCACCATTGAATAGCTGTGCCTCTTGGGCCAGTCCCATAATCAGCAGTTTTCTTAGATGTAAACGCTGGATGATTACAACACTGTTAATTGCCTCCCAGAGCTTTGCAGGAGTTGTCATAAGTGAGGGCTCTTTGTAAACTATGCTTGCTAACAAGACTGTAAAATCAGCGTTTTATAAAGAGCACAAAGAGATGTCAGAGTATCTTCATTCAGCCTTCTTATTTGATACTTGAGAAAGCGGACACCCACATGAGCTTGGCTGGTTACTCCTGCGACCTACCTACCGAGCAGCACTTACTGTGTGTCAAGCCCATCGCAGGCACCAGGGAAGCAGCTGTGAACAACACAAAGCCCCCGCCCTGGAGATCCCATGTCAGTGGTGGGGACAGAAAATAAAAAGTGGGTTCGTGAATAAGCGAGGTGATTTGAGGAATGCAATGAGAGTACCTGCGATGGAGTGGTTGGTGCCACAGCATTCCAGACAGAAGGGAAGGTGAAGAAGGCATGAGGCTGGCCGGCTGGGGGAACGGAGAGAAGGCACTGTGGCTGGAACTGAGTGAGCCAATGGGAGAAGGTAGGAAAGATGGCAGGAAGGTCGGCAGGGAAGACAAGATAAGATCCTTCATTCAGTAATATTTCTTAAGCACGTGTTATGTGCCAGGCACTCTCCTAGGCAGTTGGGATACAGAAATGAATAAAACATCAAAATCCCAAGTGTCATGGGCATACATCTATCCTTCTGGAGCTTACATGGAGCTTTCTAGTGAATTTTAGAAAGAAACTGCTAGAATTTATATTATGGCAAATGTAGCTGTGCAGTCAAGAGAAAAAAAAATTAGGTAAGGGAGTGAGGTAGGGAGTGTGGACTTGGGGAAGAATTCCATCTCAGTATGGTCAGTGAAGCCTCACTGAGGAGGTGACATTTGAGCCCAGATGTAAATGAGGGGAGGGAGATGGGGGAAGAACAGTCCAGGCATGGAAGAGTATGTTGAGAGCAGATATTGGGGGACCAGGGTAGAAGCAAGGAGACCATCAAACCAAACAAACCATTTTATTTATGATTTTATTTTTAGAGAGAGGGGAAGGGAGAGAGAAAGAGAGAGGGAAACATCAATGTGTGGTTGCCTCTCACACACTCCCAAATGGGGACCTGGCCTGCAACCCAGGCATGCGCCCTGACCGAAATTCAAACCTGTGACCCTTTGGTTCACGGGCTGCCGCTCAGTCCACTGAGCCACACCAGCCAGGTAATCCTAAATGCAATAGGAAGTCCCTTGGAAGGTTTTACAGTGGGAATGACATGGCATAATTTATGTGATTAAAAAGATTTCTTTGGCTGGTGGGTGAGTGGAGAAGTGATGATTGGAGGCAGGGAGAAGAGCTAGGAAGCAATTGCAGTATTCTAGGTAATTCTAAGAGATGGCTGGGGTTGGGGTGGGGTTAGCAGTGGATATAGAGGGAAGCAATAGATTTGGGATATTTTTTGGTGTTTCTATAGCAGTCGATATTGTTACAAGGTCTCTACCAGTGTGTTGCAGCTTGATTGCTGGTATCCATAGGAAACTCAAACCCTGATTTAAAGAAATTAGAATGACCATATGCCTAAACCTGGATCATTTAACACATACAATGGAAACTAATGAATGAAAAACAAAATTTGGATGCCTATGATAAAAGAGAAGATAGTGTTATTAACAGGCTTGTTTGGGAGTGGTTGAGAGTTATGTCAGATGACAGTTGAATCTCAGTCCCCACTTATTGAACTCGAGTGAGCAGGTGTGCTCTCTGGCCATGGTAGTTAGTGCCTCCAAAACATGTGTCTTCTTGTTAGAAGCAAAGAACAGTTAAACTCTGGTTAAGTGCTTTGAAGATGAAGGGTAGTGTCCAACCAGGAAGAATATTATATGAGACATCCCATGCTCTAGCCTTTTCCATCTTTAAAATTTTGAGGTCCATGATTAAAGGAGACAATCAAGTGTTTGTCCTAGCAAGACAAAACCCTTTTAACTCTTATAAATAAATGGTTCGCATTTCTGTAATGTAATATGTTATATAATTGGAGAACCCTGTTCAAATAACATTGCTTATTTTCTCTTCTCAAAATGCTTGGGAGCAGTTTTTAGCGGAGGAGGGTTGGTGTGATTTGGTTACAACAATAAACCATATAAATCTGATCTGAGAATTACCTGTTTGAGGGTAATGTGTTGTAGGTTGGAAGGAAGGACGACCTTAATAATCATCCCATTCACATGGCCATTGGAATGTAACTTAGTGGATGTTTTTTCTCTTCGATTTTAAGCAGATTATTTGTGGTTGAGGTACAAGACTGATGGGTAGTCTTCATTACCTGTGTTAGTTATTTTATTTGGTTTCAGTTCAACATAATGCTCTATTTTCCTGGTTGGACAGACAGGTCGCTGAAGTACTTGAACTGTCAGACTGTGCTAAGGTGAGAGGGAAAAGCAAGGTATTCAGATTCACGGTGGTTGTGTAGGTGGTCAGGAGTGTTACCATTTTAATGCTATTCTTTACACGTGCAAGAATTTACAAATGATGTTTAAAAATATATAGAACTTATTTGTATTCAATTCACAAGTATTTGCTGTGTGTCTACTTCTTTCAGCATCTCAGGGCTTTGAGACCACTAAACAGTGGTTTCCAAACAATGCCTGGTAATGTGAATCACTTGGAGAGGTTTTTGTAAAAGCTATTGAATCAGAATCTGGAAGTCTATATTTAAAAAAAAGAAGCCAATTCTTAATTTTTTCAAAACTTTGATGGAAATGTGCCTCTCCAGAAGATGCTGTTCCCTTTGGCACTGAGACAGAGCTGGATTCTGATCTCACCCTGGGTGTGGCCAGGTGCCAGGGTTGCAGGTGGTATCTGGTGGTTCTCACTGCACATGCTCCGTGCAAACTCCGGCTACACTGCATGCATTTTGAGTTCTCTTTGATGGCTCCTGGGCTCCTGTGACTCAATTAGTGAAGAGGCCTGCTTTTCTCAACTGGGACTGGTGTCAGCCTTCAGGGCATCAGTATACACGCACTGAACCATGGCAGCTGGTCCCATCCTACTTGCTGTCGTTGCTCCCAGGGTCTGCATGCCCCAGCCTTCACAGGGATGGCCTGCACCTTGGGCTCCGGGCAGCCCTTCCCTCTGGGTTCAGAGGTCCAGCAGAGAGCAGCTCTGGGAACTGTGTGCTCCCTTCTGGCTCCCACCTTGGCTGTCACTCCTCCAGCACAGCCTCCTTCTTTCATCTGCCTCCTTCCTTCAGTGCTTGAGCAGCTTTGACTCCTCACAGAAAAACCGTTCTGGGCTGGCTGGTTTGACTAAATTGTTGAACACAAACTTCATAGAGCTCTCCTTGTCCCAGAAATGACTCTTTCAGGCTTTGCCCTTTGATGTGAAAACTCCCACACCCCCATCCTCCAGCCTCCTTCTGTGATACTTAATTGAGAAAATACAAGAAAATAGAAACCATCAAATGAGGCCCCTCCCTGTCCTTCCTGTTAACACGGAAGGAGCATTTTGCTATTCTTGTGGAATGGCCCCCTCCCTACTTCTAGGCTTCCACTCCTCCCGGCTCCTTCCACAATCCTCCTCTTTTTGCATCAGCAACCTCCGCATCATCAAACAAAACCTTTCCTTGATTCCATGTGGACATTCATTTCTAGTTCTTTCAGTCAGACTTCTCAAAGAGTTGTGTACACATACTGTCTTCACTTCCTTGCATTCACTCCTAAAAAAACTGGGGGTTATTTAAGTACAGAAATGTGCAAATAATAATAATTATTATTCATATTCCCACAACCTAGAATCAATATCTTGAAATTTGTATTTCTTGAAAAGAAAAGTCATTCTGTTGTGATCATTGTAAAGACTTCAAACAAAAGTAAAACTATTAGGGGAAATTTTAAAAGTTCCAAGCATACAGAAAAATGGAAAGCAAAGCACAATGGACACCCATATACAAACCACTGAGATGCAATGATTAACATTTTGCTGCTTGCCCCCTCCACCCCAGAACCATTGAAAGTAAGTTGCAAACATCATGGTACTTCACTCTGATATGCCTCTCCTGAAATATGGATATTTTCCTACATAGTATCATTTTTTTTCTGTTAAAACTTAACAGTAATTTCCTAAAATAATCTAATACCAAATCTCTAATTATTCCCATTGTTCTCAAGATGTTTTTATAGCTGTTTTATATATTTGAAGCAAGATCCAATCAAGCGTCATGCAATGCATAGTTATATCTTTATAGTTTATTTTTATCTAGAAAAGTGCTTCATTCTACCCCTTCACCATGATACTGACTTGTTGAAAAGTCCTGGCCAACTGTGGACTATCTGATTTACTTTCTTAAGTCTCACTGACTTATTTTCCTCTATTTCCTAACTGAAAGTTATTGAATAGATCTAAAGGCTTGATTACATTCAGATTAAATATTTTTTTGGCAACACTACTTCATTGCTGACCCTGTGAACTTCATATTACATCTTATCAGAGGCTGTCTCATCATTAATCATGCTGCCTGCATTTGAAGACTTAATTAAGGTGGAGATTGCAAGCAATATGTATGTATGAAATAACTTCTGATTTCAGTGGAGGAAAAAGTTCAACAAAAAGAATTGTTGACTTTCAAATGTATATTTCTTCACTACAAGAGTAAATATTTCTTAAAAGATCTCTTTAATATTAAGAGGTCATGAAAAACATTAAGTTGAAGTCATTGTGTTTATTTTATAAACATTTCAATTTTTGATAGTGTACATGACTTCTCTGCTATAAAAGATGAGGACTTTTGAATACTTTCTCCTCTCTCCCCTCCATAACTTCTTTTATAATGTAGTATCCTGTTCTGTAATTATAATCCCACAGCTGTCTCCATTCCAGAGTTTATTATTTTGATTTGACTCCTAATTGGTAGATTCAATTGTCTGGTGGTTTTTTTTTTTATGAAGAGTTCATGACTGCTGTATTAATTGTGTTGAGCATTCTTTAACAGATTTTTCTGTAATAAGTGTGCTTTTAGATTTGAAGATTCAGTTTATTTTCTTCATGTCACGGAAATGTATTGTCTTTTAAGTCATTTCCTTTTTATTGAATTCTTCACACCAGACTCAACAATTAGCCCTTTATGGGTTGTTTGTCTGTCTTCCGTTTCTATTTATCTTTTTCTTCTGCATTTACCCTGATTACCTCCAGGTTTGGTAATTCAATTTTCAGCAGTGGCCATTTAGTTTTGTGTTGTTTCTAAGTTATTCATTTGGCAGGTATGTTGTTTTGGCCCTCAGTTTGTTTCCATAGATCTGTACATGCCCTCTTCATCTCATTTGGCTGTTTTATCCTCTCAGTTTTGAGCTCTTGTTTTATTGACTTCATCTTCTTCTTAAGGTGTTCTGTAACCAGCAGCAATTATGAAGGGTTCCTTCTCTCCATGTATTATATATTTTTCTAGATTAGGCTCTTTGTCTACCTCTGTAAGCCTTTTGTTGTTTTACTGTTTATTTATATTGTTCTTATTATTTTGTTTGTCCCAGGTTGTATTCTCCTGGAAGCAAACTCTGAGGTTTGGGGGAAGTATTTGAGGAGCACTCTTGGGATACACTCCCATGGTGGCAGGGTGGGAAGCAGGGTTAGGCAGAGGGTGAGATTGGGCTGCGCTGTGCTCACAACAAAGCCTGATCCCAGAGCCTCTTGACGGAGTTGTCATGAGTTGGGGTGAGAGGCCCTAGCCTTTCTACTCCTGCACAGACCAGTGGTTGGAGTGCAGGTTGCTATTGGCAAGGCAGCTTTCTTAGCTGAGGATGCTCTTGGGTAACCGGGGAATGAGTACTTCAGGCCAGAAGAGGTTATTCTGGGTGGCACAACCCAGGATCCATCCACTAGAGTTAATTTTGTTTTCACAGTGGTACTGTCCAGATATTTATTCTGTTTTCTCTGATAAGATAGGCTGATTTTTCATTCTCTTCTTACCTGTCTGAAATAGGTGTGTCTCCATATTGACAGGCAGATCAAGGGCTACGGTGTTTTTTTCTTTTGTTTTTTGTTTTCAGTTTCCACCTTTTTTAGTAGCCTGAGAGAATGACTGGGAACCAGTGGAAGGTTTACAATGAGTTGGCCCAGTGAAGCTGTGAGCCACCTTCTTAAGTATGATATGAGTTACGGGTCAGGATTCTGTACCCAGATTACCCAGTGCCATTTGTGGAAATGACATTTCTTTTTCCCATTACTCTGCACTGCCAATTTTGTCGCAGATCAGGTATTCATATTATATCTGTATCTGTTTCCATCTCTGGTCTCTTGCATTGCACTATACGACTGTCATTGTCCAAATACCACACTGTCTCATTTATTGTAAATTTACAGTGGATGCTGACATCCAGTAATTTCTCTGGCTTCGTTGTTCTTCAAGATTATCTTGGGTAATTTTTGCTCTTTGCCTTTCTGTTCAGTTTTAGGATCTGCTTGTCAGTTTCCACAAAATACCTGCTGATGTTTTTACAGAGACTGCATTGATTTTATAGCTCAGATTGAGTATAGTGGACCTTGCTATAATAATGGGTTTTCAATCCATAAACTTTATTTAGGGTTTCCTTGATGTTTAAAATATTGACATATAGTTTTCTTTGTAGATGTGTTTCTTGGAAATCTTTTATTAGATTTTTACCTGGGTATATTATTAAAAACAAAATGAAACAAACAATATAATGAATCACCATGTAGCCATCACCCAGTTTCAACAACTTTGTCACATTTATATCCCTGCTTTACTTAATCCCACCATTTTCCCCAAATTATTTTGAAGCAAATTTAAAATATATCATTATAGGCATTTCAATATGTATTTCTAAAAGATAAGAAGGACGCTTTAGTTTTTTTAAAAATGAACACTCCAGAGTGACAAGGTAACAGGACCTGAGCAGCTGCCGTGGAGCCTCAGAATTGACTGCCAGACCTGCCCGCCCTGCAATGGGTGGCCGAAAGCAATTGGGATACCAGGGCAGTGTTGCCCAAGAAGGGACTTGGGGCGTGCAGGCCAAGTCCAAGCAGGCCATCTTAGCAGCTCACACATGAGATGTGGAGAATTCCAAGAAATGGGGTTCGGGCCAGAATAAACAACATTCAGTCACCAAGAACACAGCCTAGCTGGACAGGAAGACGCTTGGGGTGGGCAAGGTGATCCAGCAGGACCAGACCGTTAGAGCAAGGGACTGACGCAGAAGACCTGGTGACAAAAATTAACGAAAAACCACAGGTCATCGTGAACTACGAGAGTGGACAGGCCATTCCTAATAACAAGGTTCTGGGCAAAATTGAGAGAGCCATTGGCCCCAAGCTCTGGGAGAAGGACATCTGGATGCCAGTGCAGAAGGGGCAAAGGGCAAAAGGAACATAAAAGCTTGAATTCAGCGCGTTCCAGCTGGTCTAGCCTGTCTGGCTACCTTTGACCACCAGCGCCAGCGTGGGTCTCTTCAGAGGGCTGAGCGCAATATGGGGTGTCAGCCCTGCCTGGGAGCCCCCTCCACCCAAACCTGCTTTCAGACAAAACCTTACATACTGTTTGCTTCGGCTGATTGTTTTTTCTCCCTGCTCTCATCCTCAAATTAGGGTGCAAAACACACTAGCCCTCTCCCACAGTGTCATCCCAGCTGTGGGGGTGGCTCCTGGGGGAGCTGGGTGGGAGCCCCTCACACGGGCGGCCACAGTGCCGGAGGGAAAGGGAAGATGCTGCCTCCAGTCCTGGGTGTTTGTCACCTGTCAAATAAAAACAAAACAAAACACTGCCCAATGTTATTTTATACCTAAAAAATGTAAAACTATTTCCTTCCACCATAAAATATCCAATTAGTTGTTTTTTTTGGTGCTAGTGTAAATGTCTTTAAATTTTTCTTTTTCTTTGTCTTTCTGGTATATAGATATTTTTGTGTTTGTTTTGTATCTAGTATTTTGCTGAAGTTACTAACTCTAATAATTTATCCCCAGATTATTTTGTCTTCCTATATACACAGTCATGTTGTTGTTAATATAATGACAGTCTACCTCAAGGTACAATAAAGTTTACCAGGTTTAGCAACCATCAGCTTGAAAAATGAAAGAAATAAACATGAAAAACGAACAAATTTGATGTTAAGATTTCATCATCTAAGATGGAAAAAAAGTTGAAGACTTTTTAATAACTGTGTCAGTATGTATTTTATTATAGACTGTTCTCAAATTTTTAGGAGTTGCTAAAATTATTTATTATTCTATGTTTTTTGTTGTAGTTTTCCATCACCCATTGTTCTTGGAATTGGACAGGTGAGTGAAAAAACAAATTAGTCTCTTAATTAGTCAGTACATATGATGAAATTTTAAGTGCTTTTGTTTAAGACTGTGGTTTACAAATTTATTCATCTGGTCATAGCACTCTTGGTGAGACGATGTGAAATAACACACATTTTATCTCATTCTACAATTTAGGAACAGTGTATTTATAGGAAAAACAAGTACTTATTTTAATTTCCTAAATGGAATTTAATTCTTTAAAATAAGGGGCCAGAAGACTGAAAGCCTCCATGGTCTGGTGGGTAACAAAGGACTGGGTTGGGGGCTGGGGTGGGGCACAAGAGCAACGGTTGCCCTGTGGAGGTGTGCACTTGCCACTCAGTTGAAGCCATTGTGCCACAGAAGGAAAGGGGAGGGAAGATGAGGTAGGGCCCACTAGGCCCTTATTGTCAGAACTCCAGAGTTTTTTTTAAAGAGAAGCAGGGAATTTGAATTTTTTACATCAGATCTCCCAATTTATAAATGCTGGCAATGGATTCCAATTTTTATAAAACTCTCTGTGGGCCAAACAGAAAATGTTTGTTTCCTGTGATTTGTGATTTTTGTTCTCCAGTATAAAGTTGAGCTTGGAAAAGCTTTCAGGCTAACCTGTTAGGCTGTTTCCTATTAATATGAATTTGTGGCTTGTTTATTCTTTTGGTCATATGCTGGTGATTTCTGGTAGACATGTGGTAACAGGTATCAGAGATTTTTTTCCTGGTTTGCTTTAATTTATAGGGAGAAAAAAATTAAAATTATGATAATTCTATCTTAACTAAATATCTAATTGTGAATCTGAAAAAAGCTGTCATTTATATGATTGAGCATTATTCTGGTTAAATGTTTTGCTAATATGGTACTCTTTGCAACACCACGTTTGGGGGGAAAATAATAAGGAACAATATATTTCCTTAAGGTCAAAAAATATCTTTATGTTTCAATGTGGAAATATGTAGAAAAAAAGCATTTTAAAAGGTCAGTGAGTATGTGATAATGTGCCCTTTGTACTCCCTGAGGCAAATAAAATCCCTGGCTGTACTCAGTAAAGGTAAAGTCTTTTTGATTTGTAATTTATTGGCAGGAGCCAGCAGACCTAATTTTAAAAGTCTGAATTACAGAATATTTTAAATAAATGTTAATATATTTCTGTAAGAATTATAAAGTAAGTTATAAATATAAACCCTAATTATAATTCAGCATGGGTTCTAGTTATATAAATCTATTGTAAGTATTAACTTGTAAACTAATTAGGATCAAGGTTTAGGATTGTAATCATATTGAAGGAATCCTTAAATTTTTGCATCCTAATATGGAGAAAATTGAGTAAGTTCTAAAATTTGCATAGGAAGATAATATTAAAATTTATATTTGATAATAACAATCTGGAGTATTACTAATATACCAGGTGTGCTTCAGGATAATAGGATTTGAATGAGACATTTTTGCAATACTGGAGACATTGGAGAAAATAAAATCCCCTTTAAAATTTGTTTTTCTCTTAATTTGTCTTCTGTGTTATAGAAATATTGGACTTTACCAAAAAGTGTGTTTATGTAGGGAGTTTGTCCCCCTACTCTTACCTCCACACTTATTTTATGGGGCAAGGTGACCACATGCTTAGTATGGTCCAGGATTGAGGATCCTCACTGACTGTGGTCACTCTGGTCAATTTTGGGGACACTTTATCCCCTTTGTCATCATTCCTTAAGCCCCTTGAGATAATGTATATATATGTGTGAGTCTATTTGATGTTATACTTTTTTGCCTATAAGTCTAATGAAATTCATACAGTGGCAAGAAAATCAATTTTAATATTACAAGAAATAGTTAATTTTTCTTGGAACCTAGAAATGATATATTTTTAAAAGATTATTTATTTATTTATTTATTTTAGAGAGAAGGGAGTGAGGGAGAAAGAGAAACATCACTGTGTGAGGGAAACATCGATTGGTTGCCTCTTGCACATCTCCCCCAACTGGGGACCTGGCTCACAACCCAGGCATGTGCCCTGACTGGGAATCAAACCAGTGACCTTTCGGTTCATAGGCTGATGCTCAATCTACTGAGGCACACCAGCCAGGGCTGTATATATTTATTTTTGATGAATCTGTTTTCTTCTGATGTCTTTGTACCGCAAACAGTCCAGGTATTTTGCTGAAGTTTCTTTCCCCCCTTTTCTTTAGATGGCAGCTACCATAATGATACTGTATGTGTCCAAGCTAAACAAAATAATTCACTTCCCTGATTTTGACAAGAAAATTCCTGTAAAGGTATGTGATAAAAAGTACATATAGCTATGATGGAAGATGTGAAAATATTATGTATTTACAAATTGATCTTTTCCTGTATACACTGTTTCCTGGTTACACAAGGTAGAAACACTTTAAACATTTTAAAATTGTGAATATGATCCATACATAGGGAAAAAGGCATCATATGTGAATATATAGTTGAATAAATAATTACCCTTGTGATCATTACTGAGGTCATAAAATGGGATCACAAAGTCCTTACCAAATCCTTCTGACTTTTGTAATAATAATTTTCTTGCTCTTTGGTAATTTTTCCAAATTAGTATGTTTCCTTGAATTATGCAGTTTAGTTTTATTTTTGAACTTTATATAAGAGGAATTAAACTCTGTGTATTCTTTTGCATTTTGCTACTTCCACTTAATATTATGATGGTAAGATTCATCTATGTTGTGTGTAGCTGTATTCTTTTATTTACTTCTTTGCTTTACTGTGTAAGGTAATTTTGGTTGTTTCTAGTTTGGGAGCTAGAAAAATAAAAAGTATTGTTTTGAACATACTTATAGTTGGATCTCAGCTAGCATTCCTATAACAAAATACCACAGACTCGGTGGCTTAAACAACAGAAATTAATTATATTTCTGGAGGCAGGAAGTTCAAGGTCAAGGTGCAAGCAGAGTTGGTTTCTGGTGAGAGTTCTGTCTGGGGCTTCTTGCTGTGTCCTCACATGGCCTTTACTCTGTGTACCAGCACTCAGTCTCTTCCTCTTATAAGGAAGTTGGTCCTGTTGGATTAGGGGCCCACTTTTATGACCTCATTTAACCTTAATTACTTCCTTAAATGTTCTATCTTCAGATACAGTCACCTGGGAATTAGGGCTTTAAAATGTGAATTTTGAGGGCAAGCAATTTAGTCCGCAACAGTACATGTGCATGAGTTTCTCTGGGAGGTGCCTCGAGAAAGGGAACTTGCTGGCTCCTAGTGCACTCATATGCATGTCTTCAGCTTGAGGAGGTAATGTCAAATTGTTCTCCAAAGTGGTTGTACTGGTTCACACTTTTGACAGAAGTCTGCTCTTGTTGCTCCCCTTTCTTGCCTATTCTTGATATGTCAGTCATTTTAAATTGTGCTAATCTGGTAGGTGTGTAATAACATCTTCTTACTTTTACTTGCATTTCTCTAGTTATTAATTGATTTTATTTATTTCTCTAGTTATTTATTTTTAATCTTCACCTGAGGATATTTTTATTGATTTGAGAGACAGAGGAAGGGAGAGAGAAGAAACAGATGTGAGAGAGAAACATGTATTGGTTGCCACCTGTATGCATCCTGACCAGGAATCAAATCCACAACCTAGGTATGTGCTCTGACCGAGAACAGAACCTGCAGCCTTTTGGTGCATGGGATGGTGCTTCAACCAACTGAGCCACCTGGCCAGGGCCCTCTTCATTTTTTTAAAAAAAGATTTTATTTTTTTATTTTTAGGGAGAGGGGAAGAGAGAAAGAGAGGGAGAGAAACAGTGATCAATTGCCTTTCACATGTGTCGCTAACCAGGGACCTGGCCTGCAACCCAGACAAGTGCCCTGACTGGGACTCAAACTTCCAACCCTTCAGTGTGCAGGACAATGCCCACCGCACTGAGCCACAACAGCCAGGGCCCCTTTTCATTTTTTTTTAAATATGCTTCATTGATTATGCTGTTACATTTGTCCCAATTTCTTTTCCCTTTGTTCCCCTCCACCCAGTGACACCCCCTCCAGTTGTCCCCCCCACCTTAGTCCATGTCCATTGGTTGTGCATATAGTTCTTCTCAACATTTTCCTGTCTACTCCACTCCTTCCTACTATGCTTAATTCCTGTACCATGTCCCTCCCTTTCCCGCTTTCTCCCTCCCCACTGACCTCCCCCCATAATGTTCTCATACCTGTAATTCTTTTCCCACTCTCGTTGCCTACTTAATTTGCCTTTGTTTCGATTCCCTAGCTTCTGTTGTTGGTTGTTGTGATGCAGTTTTCATTTTAATGTTCATAGTTTTGATCCTTTTTCTCCTAAACAAGTCCCTTTAACATCTCATATAACAGTGGTTTGGATGTGATGAACTCCTTCAGTTTTACTTTGTCCTGGAAGCACTTTCTCTGCTTTTCTATTCTGAATGACAGCTTCGCTGGATAGAGTATTTGTGGTTGTAGGATTTTGCTTTGCATTACTTTGAATATTTCTTGCCAGTTCCTTCTTGCCTGCAGAGTTTCTTTTGAGAAATCAGCTGAAGTCTTATTGGGACCCCTTTGTACATAATTCTCTTCCCTCTTGCTGCTTTTAAGATTCTCTCTTTATCCTTAATTTTTGACATTTTCATTATAATGTGTCTTGGTGTGGTTCTCCCTAGGTCCAGTTTTTTTGGAACTCTCTGGGCTTCCTGGACCTGTAAGTCTATTTCCTTCCCCAAGTTAGGGAAGTTCTGCTTCATTATTTTTTCACATAGTTTTTCAATTTCTAGTTCTTCTTCTTCACCTTATGGCAACCCTATGATTTGGATGTTGGCCTGCTTATAGCTGTCCCATACGTTTCTGAGCCTCTCCTCATTTTCCTCTCTTTTCATTTCCTCTTTCTGCACTGGTTGACTGTTCCTTCCCTATGTTCTGATTTGTTAATTTCAACCCAGGTTCTCTTTCCCTAACCACTAGTTTTGTATGTGTTTTTGTTCATTTCCTGTCTTGTTTAAGATCTGCTGTTAGGTTTTTAAGCATTTGTATAACCAAAGCTCTGAACTGTGCCTCAGAAACATTTACTATCTGCTGAGCTGTTAGATTAGATATTTGCTGTCCGGTCAGCCGTGCCACTGGGATCTCTATCATGATCTGTGCCATTCTGACAGTTTTGTGTTTACCTTTGCTTCCTGGGTGGGGCTTTCACATCTCCTACGCTATAGGGGGTGGAGCCTCATGCATTTGTCACAACCAGATGACCCTCTCACCACACTGTGGCATATTCTGTGGGGGTGTGGGTCTAAGATGAATTCCTGCCATGCACTCTCCGCTGAGAGATCAGGAACCTCCTCCTCCATTGCCACCCCCTCTGGGCCTCACAGTCCAAGGCAATGGGGGTCTGCCTTCCCCGGTGTTGGAATCACAAGCTGACGGGTCTGGTCTGCAGCCGGGGCTGCTCCCCAGGTGCTTCTCGCCTCCCCTTAAATACGGGTGTCTGTACTTACCGCTGACCTGCTGCTGTCGCCGCTGCTGTTGCCACTGCTGCTGCTGCCAGCACAGCTTTACCTCTCCACCCTGACTTCCCCCCTCCTACCCGTTTGGACGAGCACCACTTCTATATAACTTCATACATTGGACTTCTCTTTATTTTCTGGAACTTCTGGTTATTTATGGATTTGCAATAGTTGTTTTCCTTCTTAGTTGTGGAGGGAGACGGAGCGTGTCAGTCTAGGCCTCCATCTTGGCTGGAAGTCTCCTGTGTGTGTTTGCCTCTGGGTCTTAGGTAGAGCTGTTGCTTCTGTTACATTGTAAGGGGCGGAGCCTTAGGGATTCGTCAGTACAGGGCAATCTGTTTGACCACGTTGTGGCACTGTGTGTGGGGGAGGGGTCTGAGAAGGAACAGTGCTGCTTGCCCAGCACTTGCCCCTTTTCCAGGCACTTCACCCACTTCCGTATGGGACTAATGCCTCTCTAACTGTTGCCCTGGCTGTCGTTCCCAGAGTGGATGGGTCTGCGGACGTTCTAGGACTGTGGGGGTCCTTTAAACAAGTGGACTCTGCTGCGAGACTGGCAGTTTCTGCCTCTGTCCCAAACCCCACTGGTTTGCACAGTCAAAAGAAATGAGGCTTGATTTTCCCCGGTGCTGGGACCAGGAGCTCTGCGCAGTCTGGTGAGGAGCTGGGAACGCTCCCCAGGTGTTCCTTCTGACTTTTTAAAACGTGTAAATGTGCTTTCCGCTGGCCAGTCGCTGCTGCTGCTGCTGTTGCCACCACCACACCGTGTCCTCTTCACCCCAGCTCCGCCCCTCCTACCTGTCTGGATGAGTGTTTTTTCTTCATATTTTTGTTTGTTGGACGTCCATGCAGTTTGATTTTCTGGAACTTCTGGTTGTTTCTAGTTTTCAGGTAGTTGTACAGTATTCCCTCATGGGTATTACGTTCTAGACCCCCCCCAAGATAGGTGAAAATCTGCGAAGTAGGAACCTTAAATTTATTTTAGTATTTATATATATTTTAAAGCTTTTTAAAAAAAAGTATATTTTATTGATTATGTTCTTACAGTAGTTCCAATTTTTTCCCCTTCGCTACCCTTTGCCCAGTACCTCCCTTCCCTCCAGCAATCCCACCCCCCTTAGTTCATGTCCATGGGTTGTGCATATACGTTCTTTGGCTTCACCCTCTCCTATACCATTCTTAACTTCCTCCTGTCTATTTTGTACCAACTGATTATGCTTCTTAATCCCTGCATCAGATCCTCATTTCTCCCCTTCCCCCCTCCCAGCTGATAATCTTCAAATCATCTCCTACCTATGATTCTGTTCCTATTCTGGTTTGCTTAGTTGGATTTTGTGTTTATTTTTTAGATTCAGTTATTGATAGTTGTGAGCTCGTTGTCATTTTAGTTTTCATAGTTTTGATCTTCTTTTTCTTAAGTAAGTCCCTTTGACATTTCATATAATAAGGGCTTGATGATGATGAACTCTTTCAGCTCCACCTTGTGTGGGAAGCACTTCATCTGCCCTTCCATTCCAAATGATAGCCTTGCTGGATAGAGTAATCCTGGTTGCAGATTGCCTTTCATCACATTGAATACTGCTTGCCAGTCCCTTCCTGCCTGCAAAGTGTCGTCTGAGAATCAGCTGATAGTCTTCTAGGCATCCCCCTGTAGGCAACTCTCCACCTCTCTCTCGCTGCCCTCAGGACTTTTGTCTTTATCTTTCACCTTTGGCATCTCAATCATGATGTATCCTGGTGTTGTCCCCTCTGGATCCAGCTTGCCGGGGACCCTTTGTGCTTCCCAGACCTGTATGTCCATCTCCTTCGCAAAATTTGGGAAGTTTTCCTCATTTTTTTCAATTCTTGCTTTCTCATTCTGCACTGGTTGACTGTTTTTTTCTTCCTTAGGTTCCAAATCACTGATTTGAACCCCGGTTTCCTTCCCTTCACCATTCGTTTTGTGTGGATTTTCCTTCATTTCACTTAGCATAGCCTTCACTTCCTATCTTATGCGTTTGCCATACTCAAGCATATCTGTCAAGCCTGTGAGCATCTTTATCACCAGTGTTTTGAATTCTGTGTCTGTTAAGTTGTCTATCTCCTCATCTGTTAGGTTGGCTATCTCCTTGTCACTTAGTTCTCCTGCTGGAATCTTGATCCGTTTCCCTTTTTGGGTCATACTCCTCATCTTGAGGTCTTCTGTGTTTATTTGTCTCTGTGTCTTAAGTGGAGCTGTCACTCCTGTTACATTGTAAGAGGCGGAGCCTTAGGTATTTATAGGTACAGGGCGACCTGTTTCACTATGGTGTCGTGCTGCGTACAGGGGAGGGGTCTGAGAGGGAACAACGCTGTTTGCTCAGCACTCACCCCTTTTTCAGGTACTTTTCCCACATCCATATGGGACTGGGGCCTCTCTAGCTGTTGCCCTGGCCATCGTTTTCAGAGTGGGTGGATCTGTGGATGTTCTAGGACCGTGGGGGCCCTTTAAACAAGCGGACTCTGCTGAGAGATTGGCAGTTTCTTCCTCTGCCTCAACAGCCACTGGTTTGCACAGTCAAAAGCAATGAAGCTTTATTTTCTCTGGCGCTGGAACCATGAGCTGCACAGTCTGCTGGTGCTGGTGCTGGTGCTGGGAGTGCTCCCCAGGTGTCCTTCCCTACTTTTTAAAACACGTGACTGCACTTTCTGCTGGCCTGCTGCTGTTTCTGCCACTCCTGCCACCACCACACCGTGTCCTCTCCATCCTGGCTCTGCTCCTCCTATTTGTCCAGATGAGTATTTCTTTTTTATATCTTTGTTGAACTTCCATGTACAGTGATCCCTCACTTAACGTGGGTATTACGTTCTAGAACCCCTACGATAGGTGAAAATTTGTGAAGTATGAACCTTACATTTATTTTAGTATTTATATATATTTTAAGGTTTTATAAACCCTTCCCACACACTTATAAACCATTCCCAGTCCCTTATTAACCTTTCCCACTCCCTTATTAACCTTTTCCACACTTTTATAAACACTACTTATGTTCTTACTCCCTCTGACATGGTCCATTCAGGCTGACTGTGTCCTTTCACACTAATGTTCTATGTTGCCTTCTCTAGAGAACTCTCTCTTTCTGGATCCCTGGAGCTACTTCTGCTCCTCACGTTTTATGGACTAAAGGTATTACCACTATCCCTTGTGTCTTCCCTAAAACCCCACCTAAACCTTCATAAACTGTCACTTTCTTAAACCTTCCTCAAATTATCCTTACTTGAGTCTTAATCTATTTGCTATTGATACCCTGATTGATACAGAGGCGAATCTTCATGGCTTTGTTAAGTTTTTCCTCCATGCTAACACTTTCATTTTGGCCATTAAAGATTAACATGTTAAAATAATCAAGTCAATATCTTTTGATGACCAAGCTATCCAGAATGAACAAAAGAGTATATTAGCTTTTCACTTACAGGAATATTTCCATTTTGCTCCGGCCAGGGCATCAAAATCCTAGATCTTACTTTCCCATAATGAAGTTTTCTTTGCTAAGCACCTCATTTTCTTTGGAAACCTGAAGTCAAGCTGAGACAACTGGGAGTCATTGGTGACATCATCTTCAAAACTTAAAAGTGTATCCCACGCAATGGAGAAATTATCATTATTAGTGCACTAATCTAAGTATGTGTCTAAGTCAGAACAGGTGTACTTTTACTGTTTATTTTCATTTTTTGCATGAATAGTTGAAAGATTAATTTTTCGTAATACTACCCATATTAAATCAACATCTGTGTGTGTGTGTGTGTGTATGGGTACATCTTTTCACTTCTCAGTTGGGTAAGAACCAGATCTCATTCCAAGGCTATGAAGAGTATCAGTAGTATTAGAACTGTGTTTTTTGACTTATAGTGTTGTTCTCTGTTACTTGCCTCTCAAAGGCCAATATTGTTTCTAATAGTTCTGAAAATAATGTATGTACTTTTCTGCCCTGGCTGGTTTAGCTCAGTGGATTGAGCGTTGGCCTGCGAGCTAAGTGTCGCTGGTTCGATCTTCCAGTCAGGGCACATCAGAGAAGGAAAACTCTGATTCCAAAAAACCTCCGCTGCCTTGCGGCATACCTCTTCAGGGGAAAGGCTAAGGGAGTAAACCCCGACAGAAAATCCGGAGCCGGAGTCCCTAAGGCGGTTTGATGTTGTAGTCAACACCGGCAACTCCTGCGGCGCACCTGAACCCAAGCTGTATCGACTCCGTCTTTCCCTTGGACCCTTCAGCTGCGAAGAGAGGGGGGGTCTGCTGCATGGGCAACAGCAGACCCTCCATATCACCCTGCCCAGGCTCTGTAGCTTCAGCTTCACTGGAGAGGACACTCCAGCGTCATCGCAAGATGTCATTTCAACACGGGAGGAGACAGATACCATGTCACTCCCGAGTGGGACTGCACAGCCATTCTCGGCGGTGCAGATAGACTCTTAGGAAGCTACACCATCGTCTCTCGAGACGGACGGCTGCCGCCGCCGCCGCCGCCGCCGACTTATGTTCTTAAACATATTCCACACTCAAACCTATGTCACTTTAACAACATACGTATACAGTACTGTAAAATTTTATATGGGTACTCATCAGTGAAGTATACTACAATTTGAATGATGAAGATGATGAATTAGCTGTGCAGTACTGATGACGATGAAGGTCATGCAGATGAGATGAATGTACTGCACAGCAAAGAGAAGCATTACAGCTCTTCTAAAGGCACCACTTCATCAGGCGCTTCTTCAGGTGGTGCAGTAGTATCTTCAGCCTTGTCTGTAACTTCTACTTCCTCTAAAGGCGTAGGCGCTGGTGCTGCTTCTTCTTCTGACTGAGAATGTTTTTGTAAACTGACATGGCACTGTTGATTGAATTTGCAAACTGCAATGAACGAACCATATGGGGATCCCGTTCTTCAGCCACTCATTGAATTTCTTTGGCCATTCTGACCATGGTTGCAAGGCGATCAAGTGTTAGGCCAACCTCCTCCTCTTCTTCAACCCATTGTTCGTCTTGTTCCTCATCCTCTTCTTCACTTGCTGACTTAGTCAGCTCCTCCAGGTTTTCGTCCATCAGCAGTTGAGAGTACACATCGATCAGGGTATTTACGTCTTCAGTAGTCAAGTCACTGAAGCCCTCTCCTCCCAGTATTTTTGCCACCTTCACAGCCTTATCCACCGCAGAGTGATGGATTTCATCAGGAGAGAATCCCTTGTAATCATGGACCACTTCTGGCCACAATTTTTTCCAGCTGGCATTGGAAGTCTCACTCTTCATCTCCTTTAAGGCCTTTTGAATATTTTGGAGATATGATGTAATTGTGTACTCGTGCCAGTAAGCCTTTTGTGAGAAGTCTTTATCTGAGTCCATAGCTTCAACCAGGTTTTGCAGGGCGTTTCAGGTGTAGAGCACCTTAAAAGAATAAATAACGCCTTGATCCATTGGCTGAATGAGTGATGTGTCCGGCGGCAAGAAGTCTATCTGGATGACATCATACGTCAGGTCAACAGCATGGCCTCCAGCATTGCCCATTATCAGAAGCACTTTGAAATCAAGGCCTTTCTCTGCCAAATAAACCTTAACCTCCGGGATAAAACATTGATGAAACCAATCAGTCTCGAGGAGTTTCATGATCCAAGCCTTAGGGTTGTGCATCTAGTACACAGGCAACACATTCTAATTTTTGTTTTTTAGGGCCCTTGGGTTCTTGGGCTTATAAATAAGCCCTGGCTTTATCATAAAGCCTGCAGCATTCCCACACATGATTAAAGTTACCCTATCTTTTTTGGGCCTTGAAACCAGGGGCTTTAGCTTCCTCCTTCATAATGACAGTGTGAGACGGCATCCGTTTCCAGAATAAGCCCGTTTCATCCATGTTGAAAACTTGTTCAGGCTTATGGCCTCCTTCCTCGATGATGTCTTTGAATGTGTTATTCATGTACTCCTTGGCTCCAGCTTTATCCACAGAGGCAGCCTCTCTGCAGAGAAATGCTCTTGAGTCCAAAGCATTTCTGAAATTTGTCAAACTATCCCTTGCTGGCACTGAATGGGGTTGGTCTGGTTGGAGAAGCACTCGAAGGTCCTGCTTCAGTGTCGTTGTCATTGTTCTCTTCTTCATTCTCATCACTGTTGTGATCCTCCCTTTTTGCTGCTAAATAGTCATACAGTTGCTTGGCCCTCATCCGGATGGTGTTTATATTCAATGAGATATTCTTTTTTCTGCAATCATTTATCCACACAGCTAATGCAGACTCCATCTTCACAATGATCTTATTGCGGGAAGTAACCACCCTCTTTGCTGTTTTGTTGAAAGACCTGATATTCTTCTCATCCTTCTTTATATAGCGAATCGTAGACTTATTGATCCCATAATGGCAGCCAACAGATGCATAGCTTCTCCCTTCCTTCAACATGCGAGAAGTTCCACCTTCTCTTTTATGGTAAGCATCTTCCTCTGGCGTTTGGGTTCACTGCCAGAATCCTTAGAAGATTTAGAACGTTTGGGTGGCATCACAGGGATTGCAATAAATTCAGTCTTTAAGGAAAATTTCACAAAACAACACTGCAGAGCAAAACTACACACAGTGATCAGAGGTAGGAATGAAGTGGACACGGCGAGATGCTGAACGTATGCGCACAGTGCGGGATAGCAGGCAGACTGATGCTACAGTTACTGAGCCAATCAGTGCCCAGGATACACAAGGCAATGCTCTGGTTGGTCGCCTTCCACCAATCAGCCAGTTGTGTGCCATGTACAGTCTCATACAGGCAAATGAGCTCGAGCGTACATCTCATTTTCGGCGTTATGTATGCGTTCGTCCCCCAAAAAATACATATTGTAAACAGTATGCAGTACTTTATTTCGATTTAATATTCTTTTAATGTTAGAATAATTTATTATATTTTTAATATATTTTTTGAAAATTTTTAGGCAAAAATCTTTAAAATCATAAATACTACGCATATAAATACATATACAGTACCACAAAATCCCATGATACAGCAAAAAAATCTGCGATAAATAATTAAATATGATATTTTTAAAAATCCTGCGATACAGTGAGGCTGCGATAAGTGTACCGAGATAATACAGAGAGGGACTATTGTATTCCTTCTTAGTTGTGGAGGGAGACACAGCGTGTCTGTCTACACGTCCATCTTGGCCGGAAGTTACCCCTTTTCATTTTTTAATACCCATTTGGATGTCCTCTTTGTGAAGTACTTGTTCAAGACTTGCCCATTTTTCTAGTGGATGGAAATCTTTCTTACTGATTTGTGTAGGAGTTGTAAAAAATATATTAATGATAGTTCTTTTGTTACTTATATACAATATTACAAATACATTTTTTCTCTTTGTGGCATATTTTATTTTCCGTGAAAAGGAATCTTAATTTTAAAATAGCTGAATTTTATCAGTCTTTTCCTTTATGATTAATCTCTATTTTCTTATTTAGATAATTCTACTGTGAGGCAATAAAAATATTTTTCTAGATATATAGTTTTTCAGAATTGGGTTTTTAATCTGCGTGGAGTTAAGTTTTGTGAATGGTGTGAGGTAATGGTTCAATTTCATTTTTTTCCTAAATAGGCACTTGGTTGTCACAGATTCAACTGAAAAGTTTGTCCTTAATATTGCGCCACCGTCATTCACATATGCATGGGTCTATTTCTGGGCTCTGTCTGCTTTTTCATTTGTCTATTTGTGTTTTCTGCATCATGACCATACAATCTTAATTTCTATAGTTTTAGGAAAAGTCTTATTATCTGGTAGAACATGTCTTTCCTTCCTTGTTCTTGGTCTTTCACATTTCTATATAAATTTTGGAAGCAGCTTGTCAAGCTTCAGAAAAGTAAACTTTTGGGATTTTGATTGGGATTGCATAGAAGCTGTAAGTCAATTTGAGATGCATTGACATTTTTAAAGTGTTGAATCTTTTAATATATGAACATAATATATATACACCCTCTTTTAACTGCCCTTAGTAAAATTTAATTATTTTCTTTGTAGAGTTATAATGTTTTTTGTTAGATGTATTCTGAGGTACTTTTAAATTAAATTAAATTAAATTTTTGTTATGAACTTATTTTTTAAAAATATGTTATTTGCAAAATTATTGCTTTTGTATCTGCAAAACTATGAACTATTAATCATAATTTATTGGTAGTTTCTCTTGGAAATTTCTACATTCACAATCAGGTAATCTGCAAAAAGTGACTATTTTGTTTCATTCTTTTCAACATTCTAACTTTTGGTTCTTTTATTTGCTTTATCTATAACATAGGACCTCTAGTGCAGGGCTGATAGAAATGGTAATACTGGGCATCTTTGATCTCAGAGGAAAAGTTTTAACAATTCACCATAAAGTATGTTGTTTGATGGTTTTTTTGTTTTGTTTTGTTTTTTTAGATTTTATTTATTCATTTTTAGAGAGAGGGAGGGAACCATTGATGTGTGAGAGAAACATCAATGGGTTGCCAGTCGTAGGCGCCCAATAGGGCACCCGGCCTGCAACCTAGGCATGTGCTCTGACTGGAACTGAACCAGTAACCTTTTGGTTTGTGGGACGACACCCAACCAACTGAGCCGCACCAGTCAGGGTTGCTGTTGGTTTTTTGTAGAAACCTTTTATCTTGAAGTCTCTTGCTGTTTATCTTAGTGACTCAAAACAATAAGCATTCCCTGACTGGTGTGGTTCAGGTGGCTGGGTGTCCTTCTGCAAAGCTATGGATCACTGGTTTAATACCTGGTTGGGGCACATGCCTAGGTTTTGGGTTCGGTACCCAGTCACTGGGGGTATGAACGGGAGGCAGCTGATTGATGTTTCTCTCTTGCATCAACATTTCTCTCCCTCTATTGCTCTTTCTAAAAATATATAAATAAGAAAAAAACAACCCAGTAATCATTTAATTATTTCTCAGTTACTGCGGTTAAAAAATTCAGGAAGGTCTCAACTGGGCAGTTCTGGCTAGAGCTCCTATATAGTTGCAGACAGATTATGTCAGAGCTGAAACAGTGATGAGGGTGGGGGTTGGTTAGTGCAGCTGGGGGCTGGTTGTATATCTTTCTTTTCCAATCTCAGGCCTCTCCATGTGGTCACGCTTGTAGGCTAGTTTGGGTCTCCTTACAAAATGGCAGGCACAGGTATTCATAATGGTTACACACTGGCTAAAGTCTTCAAGGGTGAGAGAGTATTCCAGCAAGGAAGTCCCAGACTGCATTGCTCTTTATGACCCAGCCTTAGAGGTCACATAGAATCATTGCATTTGTACATTGTTAGTTAAAATAGTCCCACCCAATTTTAAGAGGAAGGGATGTAGACCCTACCTCTGGATGGAAGAGTCAAAGTCACATTTTAAGAGCATGTGGAGTGAGAGATATTGTTACAACCATCATCTCTGATTATAGATTTATTTCTGTCAGCTTTTTGTTTTGTTTTACTTATTTTGAGGCTATATCTTTAGGTTCATAAAAAGTTATCGAAATAAGTTTTTCTGGTGAAGGAAAGTGTTTAATTACATGAGGTGGCCCACTTCTGTTTCAGTTCTAGTATTACTCTGGAAATTACAAGAGGTACAACTAACTTATCAAATTCTAAAGTTGATTAATAACTGTACCCCCCACCCCCAACAATGCCAGGACTTTTACCCATTTATCTCTCCTCACAATTTATATGCTTTTGCCAGCGGATACTTTAATATATACTATACCTTTATTTAAATTTCACAATACATTTTATTTTTAAAAACTATCAGTGTTTCTTAATATTGTCAACATAAGAAACAGTCAAACCTGTAGAGAATTTCTGTGAGTTTATTTGAGCCAAACTGACAACAATTGCCAGGAAGCAAAACCTCAACCACTTGTGGTAATGCTCTGGAGAATGGCAGTTTTGCACCTTATTTTATACATTACTATCAAAAGAGGAGGCATAAGTGGGTTACATGAAAACCATTGGTGATAGATTAGGTAGGTGGGAATAAGCAAAGTGGGGAAACCTCTGGGACTGGATAAAAAGTAAAATAATAGACACATCTTTTACATAGGTGTGTACATGATAGTAACAGTCAAAAATTAACATAACAGTAACAATGAGGGGATCGGTGGTCTCCCCCTGGTGCAATGCCTGTGCTTTGAGGGGTCTGGAAAAAGGAAATTTGACATTCCAAAGGTATGGTATCGGTATGTTATTGTAGATGCCAAAAGATGACAGACAGGCTCAATTAAGATAAAGTTGACATTTGTTAGGAAAAAAATACCAGCCTAGGACATGACTTCTCACCATGACCTGCTTTTAGTTGGAAAGTTTTTAATTTCAGATCATCCTGTGTGGTTACTTTAAGTCTCTCAGTTTGTAAGACCACCACACAGGCCTCCCAAGCTTGTCAGGTTTAGTATTTGGCCCCTTTTCTTCCACAATGTTTACCCGGGTATTTACTTCTTCCTTTGCTTTTCTTTGCTATTTTACCTCACACTTCACATTTTCCTCCTGATTGAAGCACCTACTTAAGAATTTACTGCTGGTGGTGAAGCCCCCTAGTTTTCATTTGTCTGAACGAGTCTAAATTTTTCCTTTGTTGTTGAAAGGTAGTTTTGTTGGCAGAATTTTGAAGGTGAACTTCTATTGTTTCTCTGTGGGTTTCTGTTCTCCCTTTAAGTTTTGACCTGAGAATTCCTATTTTTCCCGTTATTTTATGCTTTTATGAAGGTGTTGTAAGTTATTTTATCTAGCATTTTTAATTGTTTTCAGCAGTGGGATTAGTATAAATAATTTGGCCCAGTCACCAGAACTATGAGTGTTGTTTTATTTTGGAAATGAAGGCAGCTGATTCTTTTCAATGCCTAAGACCCTTTAAAGTTGTGATATCACCAGTTGCGTTATTGTTGAGTCAGTTGTAGGCTGTTAACCAGAATGTTGATGAATCAATGGGAGGGTCCTGGATCCATTAGCCTCTCTTTCTCAAATCTTCTTCCTTGTGCATATCTCCTCATAACAGAGTTCTGTAACTTTTTAGGCACATGACACTTAGTATTTCAGAACCCTTCAAAAGATGCCTTATCTGAGTTACATGCTTACTGCCTTTTTAGTGGAAAATGAAATGTTAGAATCACCTTGATTGCTATGGACTATTACATCAGTTAAAAAGTTCTTAGGCATGGAAACAAGGAACAGACTGACAGTGACCAGAGGGGAGGGTGGAGGGGAAGAAGGAGGGAAAGAAAGGGAAGGGTTTAGTCAAGGAACTCAAATGAATGACCCATGGTCATGAACAACAGGGTGGGGATTGACTGTGGGAGAAGGAATGGGGTGGGTGGGGCAGGGGAGAGCAATGGGGGAAAAATGGGACAACTGTAACAGAACAATAATAAATTAATTAAAAAACATGAAAAGTGAAAAAAGTTCTTAAAAATTATCATATGTGGAAGGATTTTTTTTTTTTTCACTTAAGGAATACTAGGTCTTACATTTTGTTTCTTCAGTATGTTCTGAACAATATATCTCTTGGCAATCAGAAAATAATTCAGGAACTCAGAGCTCACAGTAAATCTAATTCAAGTACAGGGTGTGGATGTGCATTGTTTGACTTACGCAGATAATTATTTCTGGCTTTTAAAACAAAGTAACTTGAAAGTAATGTGGCTGGTGTGTAGGTCTTTTGGAAGGGGTCACCAATCTTGTGACATTCCAGTGAGAGATGTGAACCAACTTTGCCTTTGTCCAGAAGATGTGCACAGAATACAGAAGTTTGCACACCTTTTTTACAGCCTTTTGAACTTCATGCATAAACTATAAACAACCTTAACTCACTAAGAGAGGTCCTTGTCCAGAGCCTTCCTTTAGGAACATAGTCTATTAATATGGGCAAGGTCAAGATTTCTGTTTCTGTCCAGCTCCCCCATGAATATGGATATCAATGCCCACCTAACTATCTGGATCATGTGTAGAAACTTGTGAATGTGTTTTGGATTCTGCGGAATTCACATTCATTACAGAGAAAAGAACTCAGAAGCATTTGCTTACTGCTGGGGAGTGAATGTCACCATTTTTATATATGAAGGAAAATACGTTACTGGAATTCTAACCAAATATTCTTTCTTTTTCATTGAAGCTGTTTCCCCTGCCTCTCCTCTACGTTGGAAACCACATAAGTGGATTATCAAGCACAAGTAAATTAAGGTAGAGTGCAGGATAATGGCCGATGGGGGGTTCTTCACTTGTTTGCTTCTAATGGTACAAAGGCCACGTTTGATTTTTCAAGATATTGCTTGCGTTACATATAAACATAATAATATTTAATAATTCATAAAATAAGGTAGAGTTTTGAGTTTAATTTGTTAATGCTTTTAGAAATCTTAAAACTGATTTTTTTCTTTTTCTTTTTTTTTGGGGGGGGGGTTATGTTCCAGTCTGACAATAGAAAGAGATCTCCAGAATTAAGATACAGAGGGGGTTATTTATTCAGGAAGAACCATTTATATAAGTATGGTTCTGTGTAACTTTTGGTTTCATCACAGTTTTATAAAAGCAGAAATATTCTTTCAGATTTGTTACAGGAAAAAAAAATTAACAGACATTATTTTCAAGTGTGTGCTATATACTTCTGAAATTTGCATTTAAATTTATTTCAGCATCCTTTAATTGTTTGTTAAAAGTAACCGTAAAAATAAAAATGGAAGTGTGGAAAGACCCAGCCATCCTATAGATCAGGAAACTTGGTGTGAAATATGTAGCCTAATGAACACACATCGGAATCACTAATGTTGGGACAGAGATATAAATAATGAAGTTTGTGCAAAGGGTGACAAAAATAGAGAAAAACCTGCTTGTGTAGTGAGAGTGGAAAAGAGGCAGGTAGGAGGTAGACCAGAAGGAGAAGGACATACAAAATGGAGAAGTGTGAAATTTGGCCTGTTGCCTTTCTCTTGTTTTGAAAGGAAAGGACAGGTGTGGTTATGAAAAAAATGTGAAATACTGTTTTCAGTTATACATTTTCGTTGGTTTGTTGTTTTCTTCTGGGATCAGGGCAATAATTTTTTTCTTAATTACCTCAAATTTGTTTTAAGGCTTCCTGTGATAGACATTATCATGTATCCTCTTGGCCTTTCTATGAGTTCACCTGAGTTCTGGGTGGTGCCGTCAGCTAACAATGACAGCCGGCCACCTCTCACATTGTGTGTCTCTGCCTCCCATATGAGGGCTTCTCTTTTTTTAGTGATCCTAGTGGAAACAGCTTTAAAATTTTTTAAATTTGTTGGGGTAACATTGGTTAATAATATTATAGGATGTACAACTTTATAATACAACATCTCTATACCCTATTGTGCACTTACCAGCTGATGTCTAGTCTCCTTCCTTCACTATATATGTGACAACCTTTACCCTCTTTGTCCTCCCCTCAGCCCCCTTCCCTTCTGGTAACCACCATTTTGCTGTCTGTATCTGTGAGCTTTTTTTTTTTTTTTTTTTTTAAGATTTTATTTATTTATTTTTAGGGAGAGAGGAAGGGGACAAGAAAGAGAGGAGAGAAACATTGAATGGTTGCCTCTCACATGCCCCCAACTGGGGACCTGGCCCGCAACCTAGACATGTACCCTGACCTAGAATCAAAGGGGCTACTCTCACTTTGCGGAATGACGCCCAACCGACTGAGCCACACTGATCAGGGCTTCTTTTATGAGTTTTTTGTTTGTTTTGTTTTGTTTCTTCATTTGTTGCTTTTTTGTTTTATATTATGTATATGAGTGAAGCCATATGGTTCTTGTACTTTTCCATCTGACTTATTTCACTTAAGATTTCTCCATGTTGTTGCAAATGGCAGTGTTTTATCTTTTTTTGTGGCTTGGTATTATTTCATTGTGTATATGTACCACATATTCTTATCCGGTCATCTGTAGAAGGACATTTAGATTGTATCCATGTTTTGGCTATTGAAAATAATGCTGCAATAAACATAAGAGTGTGTATGTGTATATATACATATACATACATACTCTTTATATATATAAATAAGGGTTTTCAATTTCTTTCAGTAGATATCCTGAAGAGAGACTGTTGGGTCACATGGTAGCTCTATTTTTAATTTTTTGAGGAACCTCCGTACCATACCAGTTTACATTCCTACTAGCAGAAAAGAGTCGTTTCAACAAATGGTGCTCAAACAATTGGACAAAACACAAAAAATGGAATCTAGACACAGGCCTTATACCTTTCACAAAAATTAACTTGAAAATGATCACACACCTAAACGTAAAAAGTAAACTATAAAACTTCTAGAAGGAAACTTAGGAGAAAATATAGATGACCTTGGATTTGGCAATGAGTTTTTAGATACAACACCAAAAGCACAATCTGTGAAAAAAAAAATGAAAGCAGAACTTCATTAAAATTTAAAGCATCTGTTCTGAAAGACTGTGTTAAGAGAACAAAAAGACAAGCAACAGACTGAGAGAAAATATTTGTAAACACTTATCTGATAAAGGACTTGTATCAAGCAAATGAAAATGTATGAGTTCTTGATGCAAAAAAACAAATAAAAACAATTCTCATTGGTTACCAATGAAAATGACAGAACACTGATATTTCTCTGAACATTTATAAATGATGTTTTTATCCTGCCTTTTCTGTGTGAAATGGTGAAAATTTGTTTTTATTGAAGAAGTTTACACAATAAATATAGAAGAGGTAATATAGTTAGAAAATCACCATTTTGCAATTTGTAGTGAAATAATGGGTCTAACTAATAATCATCAATGGATACTAAACCCATTAGGTGAAAAATTGATGTTCACTTGTCCAAGCATCATTTTTTCAAAAGACTGCTTTTTCCCTGTTGTATTGTCTTGGCACCCTTGTTGAAAATAATTGACCATTATTGTAAGGATTTATTTATTTTGATTTTTATTTATTTATTTTATTTTTGTTTGTTTGTTTGTTTGTTTATTTATTTTTAGAGAGAGGGGAAAGGAGAAAGAGGGGGAGAGAAACATCACTGTGCGGTTGCCTTTCACTTGTGCCCCCAACTGGGGACCTGACGTGCAATCTAGTCATGTGCCCTGACTGGGAGTTGAACCAGCAACACTTGGCTCTCAGGCCGACGCTCAATCCACGGAGCCATAGCAGCCAGGGCTAGGATTTATTTCTTGATTATCGATCCTATTCCAATGATTATACGAATATGTCTGTCCTTAAACCAGTACTGATTATTGTAGCTTTGTATTAAATTTTGAAATTGGGTCCACCGTCTTTGTTCTTCTTTCTAATTATTGTTTTGGCTTTCTATTTTCCTTGCATTTTCATATTAATTTTAGAATCAGCCTGTCAATTTCTAGGGGGGAAAAGCCAGCAGAGATTTTGATAGGGATTGTGTGAATCTATTGGTTCGTTTTGGAGAGCATTTCTATTTTAATGACATTAAACCTTCTGATCCATAAATATAGGAATGTCTTTTCATTTATTCGTCTTTACTCTTTTGACAATATTTTGTTGCTTTTAGTGTATGAGTCTTACATTTCTGTTGTTAAACTTATTCCTAAGAATGTTATTCTTTTTGATGCTATCGTAAGTGGAATTGTCTTAATTTCGTTTCAGACTGCTCATTGCTAGTGAATATAAATGTAACTGGGCAAACCGGGGCTTGATACATGACCCAACAATTAGTGTTGAAGGAAACAGGTTTTTATTAACAGGGTTCTAACCTTGGGAGTGGGGGCTAGGAGCACACCTGCTCAGAGCCCTTCTCTCCTATGGGACCTAGCACTTTCCTTGCTCCCCAAAAGGCTATAAGCCAAAACCATGTCCTGAAGTTCCCCATATCCTTATATTTTCTTAAGTCAGCTGCACAAACAGATCTTCAGCCTGTCTGGAAAGTGCCCTTGTGGGTTTCAGAGTCTCCATCCTCTTGTCGCAGCTCTCTCCTTCAGGATCTGGGGTATGTTGTTCTCAGCCTCCACGTAGTGGTTCAGGAAAACATGTGCCGTGTTACACTGGATCATGGTGGAGTCCAGGGAGGCACATGTCCCAAGAGAGTGGCTTCTCTGTTTGTCCTTCAGAGAAGCTGAAGTCTGCAGTTCAGCATCCCTGCACACAGTTTAGCTCCAAGCATCTCCCACGAATCTGTGCTTGGTTAGGCAGGTCCCTGCACAGCTCCATCAGCTCTGCCATTGTCTTCTGACTCCAAACCTCATGGTGTGCTCTTACTTCAAACCCTGTAGTTATGCCCTTACACAAGACCTCATAGTCGACTCCCATCTACCACCTTTAGCCCATGTGGCTTTTACCTCCTTCTCTCTCAGCCAGCCCTTATTTTAAATGCTTGACCTGGAACTTCCTATGTGACCTCATATCTGGCCCTTCCTGTGATGTGCTACTTTTTCCAGTTCCCCTGTATCTTTTACCTTCTTTCAGCTGCCCTCTTTAGTCAGGGCAAGAGCTCCCTGTGACATGGGCATCCGCCTCCCCTGGCTATATCGTGAGTCACTATATGCTCTTAAAGTTCCATATACCTTCTGCCCTGGGCAGCAGTCCTCTTCCTTCAAGAAAGGTATGACTGTTAACTTGCCATTGTTATGCAAAGTATCTTGAACATTGTAACATCCACTTCCCCCTTCCTCCAACCAAGGGTTGTGAGGAATATGCTCTATTTTCAGGGAACCCCTACTCTGCACCCTGTTACATAAATACAACTTATTTTTGTATTTTCATTTTGTTTCCTGCATACTGCCTTAACTCTCATTAGTTGTAGTAAATGTTAATAAAATTTTTAATACAATTTATTTTTTAGAGAGATGGGGAGGGAGGGAGAAAGAGAGGGAGGGAAGCATCGATGTGAGAGACAAACATCAATGTGATGGAGAAACATCGATTGGTTGCCTCTGGCATGCTTTTGACTGGGACTGAACCCAAAACCCAGGCATATGCCCTGACCAGGAATTGAACCAGCAACCCTTCACTTTGCGGGATGATGCCCAACCTACTGAGCCACACTGATCAGGGCTATAATAATTTTTAAATGACTTCCTTAGTCTTTTCTATATATATCATCTGCAAATAAAGGTAACTTTATTTCTTCCTTTCCAAACTATCCTTTTTTTCCCTCTTGCCTAATTGCCTTGTCTAGAACCTCAAGGAAAATGGTGAATAGACTTAATGGTGAGAGAGAACCTCCCGTCCTATTCTTGATATAAGGAGGAAAACATTTAACTTTTGATTGTTAACTACACCTTACCTGCTTTTAAAAGGCATTATCTAAAAATATTTTTGAAATTAATTGAAAATAACAAGACTTTTATTTGATTGCTTTGACAAAGGTAGTTCAAACTAGTCTCTTATCTTTTTTTCTTCAAGCTGTTTATTAAGAAACAAAAGACTCAGAACTTTTGACCCTACCCCCTTTCCTGCCCAAGGGATTAATCTATCAAAATATATTTAAGTGTGGACATAAAATTCCTGAAAATCCTTCCCACACTTGGTCTCTGGTTATTGTGCTGCAGTTGATGTGAAATCTCTCCTCAGGTCGGGTCAGGAGGGGCTGGCCACTCCCCCTCTGGATTGTGGCTCTGACTTTCTCCAAGCTCACCACCTTCTGTGGGTCACATTTGGAAGCAAGTGGAGAGGGCCCTTCTAGCCCTGGCGGTCTGTTGGCTGTTCATTGAACTGTGTCCTAAAATCTCTGGGTTTTAAGAGTCGGTGAAAGTTTCTTAAGTATTTTTTTAAAGCATAGAATATAACCTCATTACATAAAGTTTTGGAAGAAAAATCACAAGTAATTCTATCTGCTAACACACTACTTTAAATATTCACTTTTCCTCTTTTATTTTTTTTTTAATATACAGAATGTACCTTGTTGCAATTGTAGACTCTACATAATTTTGTATCTTCTTTATTTTATTTAATACTTATTTTCTAGTAGTGGTAAAATTATCATATATAATGTTTTCTTAGTGTATTTATCATAATTTATTTAATCGTTGCTTTGTTGTCTGACACTTTGTTGTTTCTGATGTTTTTCCCAAAGATACTACTACTGCAGTGAACACTTTTGGGCACATGGTTTTTTTCTTTTATTTGAATTGTTACTTAGGATAAGTTCCCCAAAAAGAAGTAATTAGGTCCAGGGTTAGGCCCATTTAATGATTCTTGATACATAGTCCCAATTTGTTTTGCCAAAGAGTGTTTTGGTTCTCACAGTGTACTAATTTTAGCACAATTTTGTAGTAGTTGGATATTATATTGTTTTACATAGCTAACAGGTGAAAGTGACATGAAATTATTTAATCTCCAGTTTTAAAATTATTTATTGTGATATTTTTAGTAGTATACATGAGAATTAGGTTAATTCTTCATATTTAATTTGGAAAATTAGTGCCTTAATTAAAAATGTAAAACATGTTAAAATTTTTTTGGCACCCAGTCTTATTCTACTTAAATCTTTTCCTGACAGCTTGCCGATGTTCACCGTGCTCAGGAAATTTACCATTCCACTCACTTTACTCCTGGAAACCATCATACTTGGGTGATTTTTGATTTTCCTCTGTTCCTCTGATGCCCTCTTTCCCCTTCCCTGCAGTATTTTTACCTAGCAAATTCTCAACATCTAGTCCTCTTTCCAAATAGTTGATTTGAATTGTTAGTAGCAATAATTTAAGGACAAATAGTGTGTTAACTTAAAAGCAGTCTCCTGTAATGAGTGATATTTTAATCATAATTTTACATTTAGACAAATAATACATGCTTGTGGTAGAAATTTATTTTTTTAAAAACCCAACAACCCCTAAACAGATGTAAATCTGTTTTCTGAGCCAGATGATTTTGGAATACAGAGGAAAAATTGTCCATGTATAGATCAGGAGGGGAGACAATCAGGGACATTCGTTCTGATGCAGTGATAATGATGTAATATCAGAATGAGTTTATTTTTATAATATTGGGTTAGAAGTTTTTCATAAGAATACTCAAACTGACATCCAAAAAGGTAATTCCTGATTTTGCTGTGAAGATTACTTAGCAATGAAATTTGGATGATGGCCCAATTTTATCTTAATCTTTGGATGCTTGATATAAGTACAAACCAACTAGACCCACCAGCAGGAGCTGTTCTGCATTTTGTCTCAGCATCTCTCTAGTGAGAACAGAGAAATACGTTTATAATTAGATTAAGATGGTTCTTAAGTAATGTAGTAAATCTGGTGTGATTTACTAATCTACTTACAGATACTTTTAATGTTTTTTCTAGGTAAAGCATTATTCATTTGATTTTAGCTATAAAACTGTGAACAATATTTATATTCAGTTTGTTTCAAAAATATGTTCTATATTATTTTACTCTTCTCCTCCTCCTTTCTTTGATCTGTCTCTCTACCTACCCATCTGTGTATTTATTACAGGAAACAGTATTCCCTGAACATCGTTGTCAGTGTCTTTGCCATCATTCTCGGTGCCTTCATAGCAGCTGGGTAAGACTTTGGACAGTTTCTGCTCAATAACTTCTTTGTGTCTTTGACAATAGGCCCAACACCATTCTCATTTTTTATTTTCCATCTGGCTGCCATTGAATTGAGCAGCCAAGAGACAAATCTGTCCATGTTATAGGAACCTCCATATGTTCCTGTGAAAGTCAAACTGGATTCCATGTTGGCCAAAACATTTCTGAGAATATATAAAGAGAGCATTATAAGATATTAATACAGCATTTCTTCATAAAAAGGAGTGAACTGTTTACTTTTATTACTGAATGTTTGTCTTCAATATAAAAATTTTACCTGAAAACTCCTTAGGCATTTGATTAAGAAGAATAGCAGATTTATTAAGACCTTGAATGCTGATTCATTTTCTCATTCTGTGATGCCTTAGAAGTCAGTATTTCCAAGGTGGAATACTCTCATGAAATGTCTTGTAATGTCTGGGATATGAGCCAGCAATACCAGTGCATGACTACTACCTTGCTCACTAATATGCAAGACCAGGAATGAGAACTCCAAGTTTGCATTTGCAAGCAGGCACCCAGACTCCTGTCTTTTATAGCATGGTGGTTACAGCATGTGGGCAGTTATTCCCTGGATTTAAAATTTAGTCCTGCCTCTGTCAGCTTTTTCTCAGCCTCCCTGTGCCTCAGTTTCCTCATCTATAAAGTAAAGATTATAATAGAAAAAACCCCACCTGAATGAAGGAAAGAAAGAAAAGGTTAGAGGAATTCCAATTAAACTAGTGTCCTTAACTCATTTAGAAATAAGAGTTCTGGATCATTACTTGCAAAATAAATAAGGGTATGGTTTACAGTGCCCAGATGTCTGGGATCTTATTCTAGCTGCCTCAGTTACTATCTATATAGGCAAGGACAAGCTATTTAGCCTCCCTGTACCCCAGTTATTTCAACTGTAAAGTAGGGATTAGAATAGCATACACCTAATAGGTTCCTCATGAGAAGTAAATGAGGTAATAATAAACTAGGGTTTACACTAGTGCGTGGCCAGGTCAACAAAAATGTATTGATTGTTTACTGTATGCCAGGCATCATTCTGGGTGCTGGGGAATCCAGCAGTTAACAAAACAGATAGGAATTCTTGCCTTCATGGAGCTTCCATTCTAGTTGGTGGACAGACAATAACTCAAAGAAATAGACTTAAAAATATAGTGCACCAAGACTTCTGGTCAAGATGGAGGCATAGGTAGGTATGCTTCACCTCCCTCCACAGCCATAAGGATTATTTCTACCTCAAAATAAACAGAACTACCAGGAAACTGAACTGTATGGAAGTCCAACAAACAAAGATTTAAAGAAGAAATACCCAGACAGGTAGGAGGGGCAGAGCTGAGGTGGAGAGGATGCAGTATGGTGGTGGTGGCAGTGTTGGCTGCAGCAGTGGCAGCTAGGCAGTGGCTGTGGCTGGCAGGCAGAAAGTACAGTCACACATTATAAAAGATGGGAGGGACACCTGGGAAGTGATCCCAGTCCCAGACTGACTGCGTAGCTCACAGTTCCAGCGCCGGGAAAAATAGAGCCTCATTGCTTCTCCTGTGAAAATCAGTGGGGGTTGGGACAGCAGAAGTAACTGCCAGTCTCTCAGCAGAGACTGTTTGTTTAGAGGGACCCAATGGTCCTAGAACATTCTCAAACACACCCAGTCTGAGGACCACAACCAGGGCAACAGCTGGAGGGGCAGCAGTCCCATATGGGAAGTGGGTGAAGTGCCTGGAAAAGGGGCGAGTGCTGAGCAAGTGGCATTGTTCCCTCTCAGACCCCGTCCCCGCATACAGCATGACAACATGGTGAAATGGGTTGCTTTGCACTGATGAATACCTAAGGCTCCACCCCTTACAATGTAACAGGTGTGACAGCTCTACCTAAGGCACAGAGGCAAACAGAGGAGGCTGCCACGTTGAGGAGACATGGAAGTATGGCCCAAAAGAGGGAACAGGTCAAGGTTCTAGGGGAGAACTAAGTGATGAGGAGGTAGCCAACCCAACAGACACAGAGTTCAAAACACTGGTGATAATGATGCTCAGAGCCTTGACAGACATGATTGAGTATGGCAAACACATAAAGGAAGAAGTAAAGGCTATACTAAGTGAAATGAAGAAAAATCCACATGAAACCAATGGTGACAAGAAGGAAGCTAGGGTTCAAATAAATGCTTTGGAACAAAAGGAAGAAATAAACAGTCAACGAATACAGAATGAAGAAATAAGAATTGAACAAAATGAGGAGAGGCTTAGGAATCTCTGGGACATCTTTAAATCTACCAACATCTGAATCATAGGAGTGCCAGGAGGAGAAGAGGAAGAGCAAGAAATTGAAAACTTATGTGAAAAAATGATGAAAACTTCCCAAAATTGGCAAAGGAAATAGACATACAAGTCTAGGAAGCACAGAGAGTCCCAAAAAAGCTAGACCCAAAGAGGACCACACCAAAACACATCATAATTAAAATGCCAAAGGTTCAAGATAAAGAGAATCTTAAAAGCAGCAGGAGAAAAGAAGAGAGAGTTACCTATGAAGTGGTGCCTATAAGACTACCAGCTGATTTCTCAAAAGAAACTTTGCAAGCAAGAAGGGGCTGGCAAGAAGTATTCAAACTCATGAAGAGCGAAGAGCAAGGACCTACAACGAAGACTACTCTATCCAGCAAAACTATCATTTAGAATGGAAGGGCAGATGAAGTGCTTCCCACACAAGGTAAAGCTAAAGGAGTACATTGTCATGAAGCCATTATTATCTGAAATGTTAAAGGGACTTATTTATGAAAAAGAGGATCAAAACTGTGAACATTAAAATGACAACAAACACAATTATCAACAACAGAATCGAAAAAATAAAAACAAACTGAGCAAACAACCAGAAAAGGAACAGAATCATAGGTATGAGGAGCATTTGGAGAGGTATCAGCTGGGAGGGGGAAGGGGGAGAAATGGGGAAAAGGTGCAAGGATTAAGAAGCATAATTGGTTGGTACAAAATAAGGGGAAATTAAGAATAATATAGGAAAGGGTGAAGCCAAAGAACTTAATATGCACAGCCCATGGAGATGAACTAAGGGGGAAGGGGACTGCTCGAGGGAAGGGAGGTACTGGGTGGAGGGAAACAAAGGGAAAAAAATTCGGACAACTGTAACAGCATAATCAATAAAATATACTACTCCTCTCCCCCCAAATATAGCACACCAAATGGTGACAGACAATAATAAGTCTTACTATTATAAGTGTAGAGACCAAAGTTTATTATTTATGTTTTCATGTGTCTCTTGCTCCTCCCCAGTCCCGGCTGAGGCTTAGTGCAACCCCTTGAAAGCTGGCCCTGGTGTCGGCACTGTTTCATCCCTGTGGTATATGCCAGTACAGACGTTAAGCAGTAGCACTCAGAGCCTGCTTTAGTCATGAAGACTTTTGCTCTAACAAAATCAGATGAGAAAAGTACCTAAAAAAGGGGGGTGCTCTGTTGTAAGCTCCCTCTTCCCACAGCACCCCAGTTATCTACCCTGGGCAGCCTCTCTCTCTTCGGTTTCTTCAAGCTCAATTTGAAAACCATTGACTTAGAGCCAGTTGGAAGACTTAAAAAAAAAAAAAGGTTTATAAACATGTCTGTAAGTTTTTAATGAAAAGTGGCACTTCAGTAGCTGTGTGTGTGAGGAAGCACATTCCAGAACCAGTTAGTAGAAATTCAGCTCATACTTAACATACGTGATACTCTAATGAGCTGGAAGGGCAGCTGGTATTACTTAAGAGCCAGCTTGGAATAGTAATTCTTGACTTTCCCCTTTCTCAGCACCCACAGAATGGAGAACATACTGGTGGGTGACAAGTACAGTTCTTAGCTTCAGGCCAGCTGAGACCCCACCCTTCTCTCCTCTCACTGAAATTAACTCATCCAAATGCAAGTAATCCTAGAATGGACTCAGTTGGATCAGCCAGTTAATGTTGCTGTAACAAACAGCTCCCACATTTCATCTTGATTGTTTAACATATCAAATGTATTCTGCTCACACCATTCAAACAAACCAATACCAGTTAAAGCTGTGTGTGTGCTCTGCTCAGTCAGTGTAGCTGCTCTGGGATCCAGGTTGATGGGACCCTGCCTCAAAGGGGGCGTCTCACTCATCCAGGCTGGAAGTGGGCATGTGGGGAATTGTGCACTCTCTCTGCAAGCTTTGGCCCTGAAGTGAAAAGTGAGGTGTTAATTCCTCTTACATTTTATTTGCCAAAGCAAGTCATGTGTCCAGAAAAAGTTGAAATAGAATGTCTGAACAGTCCTAAATGACAGCCACAAAGTGGAACCATGAATCCGCTCATTTATAAACACGTAAATTCTTCTCAAACTTCTGTGCTTTCACTACTGGCCTAAACAAATGATGTTTGAAACTGCCTCATCCTCTAATCCCCAGAGAGAGACCTGAGAACTCTGGAAATTCCCTCAGGCTCTCTGAGGAAGTGAGCAACACCTCCCTTCATTCCTCTAGAAACCTGGCTGTTTGCTCATTCAGTTCTTTGCCAGTTAAGGGAAAGGCCAACTTTCAGTCACTGAGCCTAACATGAGTGGGCGGGAGGTTTGAACCCTTAAGAGACTCTATTTATGTGAGTGAGCCAAAGAATTCTGCTTTGTGATCTAAAATTAACTTACATTCTCACAAATACATTTGTAGATAATAGTGCTAGTGGAAGCTTCAAGCAAAGTCTGGTTTAATTTGTGTTCAGATCTTGATGCAATTTTTGCCTCTCTACTTCTCTTTGGTTAGAAATAATCTTATTTTGAAATTGAAGGGGATCAGGACATGCTGCTCCAAAATACACTGCTTTGGCATAAGCATTGTTTTGATCTGAAGGCAGTTGAGAATCAACAGAAGTAGGAATTCTCTGCCTTGCCTTTTCTGCCTAAAAGCAGATGATAAATTTCTCTTTGTGAAGGTGTCACCTCTCCCAGACCAGAAAATAGGAAAGCAATTTTTGTCACTTGACAGTGAGAGTTAGCATAAACAGATCTTACTAAAATAACCCTTATCTTCCATTAGTTTCCCCCGTATATTTCCTAGTCCCTTCCCCATAATTTATTTGTTCCTTAAAACCTAAACCTTCTTCTTTGTTAGTGGTATATAAGCCCTGGAGTCTAACAGCTTCTTTGAGTTTCACTTCTCTGTGAACTCCTGTATGCATAAAATACTTAACAACAATATGTGTCCTGTGAGCTCCTGTATGCATAAAATACTACAATGTGTGTCCTTTTTTTTTTAATTTTTTTTTAATGTTTACCTGTCTATTGTTAAATTCGCAGGCCCCTATTCATTGAACCTAAGAGGGTAGGGACACCTTGGCAATATTTATGAATTATGACATGAGTCTGATACTGTCTGCAAGGCCAAGTGCAGATGGATGAATCACATCATGGCTGAGCTGTTCTGTTTCCTCCCTATGCCTCTGCCCCAATATTTTTATCCTAGTATTATTTATTTAAAGTAAAAGTTGAAGAGTGTTTCAAAAGAATGGGGAGAAGGGAGCCTTAGAGGAGTTGCATAGATGGAATGTATCCCTGCTTTACCTTTTTGATGGACAGGGTATTGGGGTTGCTGTTAGACGATATGGCTGTTTGGGCACCAGATGGAAGTGTCAGTTTCTCAAATGACCCCTCTTGCCTCAGTCAATGCCCAGCTGTCTCCACAGGGCTGTACCCTGGGGATCGCCCTATTTACTACAATAAGCAACTGCCACTGGGTATGTTGAATAAAAAGGCAGAGCTCACCAATTATTATGCTGATTTATCAGTTAGCAAAAGAAAGGGTTGTGCTATAAAAAGAAGATGGTTAATGTCCTCTGGTTTTAAGCCATTCATGATTAAGTTGAAGCCACCTGTTGGCCTAGAGTTGTTTTTGTCTGGAGGCAAAACAGAGGAATTAGCCATTTACCACCACTGAGGGGGAAACTGCCAGAGGAAGGTAGTTTCTAGCGTCACAAATGAATTTGATTGGGGAAAGATGAAATAGGGAGACTTTGAGGCCAAGATGTGAGTTTCTGAATAATCCTCCTCTCTTGTGTTCTCCCTTCCAGTTCCGACCTTGCCTTTAACCTGGAAGGCTATATTTTTGTATTCCTGAATGATATCTTCACAGCAGCGAATGGAGTTTATACCAAACAGAAAATGGACCCAAAGGTACCCTATCTTCACTTCTATGTCTTTTAGGCTTTGTCATCTGGACCCTGAAATTACATGAAGAAATGAATTTGTAAAGTTAGCATGTAATTTAATTTATATAATGTCACATATCTTTTCAGTGATCTTGTCTGTAGAGTTTCTTGTTACTCCTTGTCATGCAAAGTTGTAGTTGAAAATTATAGTATGGGAGAAGATGCCACTGTTTTTGATGCAAAATCAGATTATATAAAAGAATATTAGGAAGGCAAATTAAAAGAAGTTGTTTTTTTTTTGTTTTTTTTTTTTTACCATCATCATCAGTGACCAAGTTGAAGTCTGAGAGCAACTCCAGCTTGAAACCTTCCAGTTTCAAGTTTTGCTGCTTACTAGTGGTAGTCATTGTGACTTTGAACTTGAACTTCTTCAAACCTCAGTTTCCTCATCTGTGGAATGAGATTAATAGAGTGGGTACTTTATAAGGCCCTGTCCAGCAGTAACCACCTCTCATGGTCCTGAGGGGTGGTGGGCAGATGAGCTTTTCTGTTGAGATGCTGCCCTCAGCCCTCACCCCCACCCCAGCTGTTCTGGAAGCACCAAAGGATGAGCCAGACATATGTTTCTTTGTACCAAGTCCTTTGTGTGGAGCTAAGGGTTTGCTCTGATGGACAGGCTTATTTCTATGAGCTGTTTCTTTTTTTCTGCTCAGCCATTTGTTTTTTAATGGTGGCAATTTTACAAAAACAAGTTTGTTGTCTTTTGAGAATCACAATATGTCACCTTTTATGGAAAGTGGTGGAGAAGTGGTTTAGCCGTTTTAATGAAAAGTAAATTTATGGAAGATTGGAAAATGAGATAACTAGTGATTTAACCCTGCTGTTCATTAATAGAAAGAGCAGATGTTTTTAAGGAGTTCTGTTCATATTAAAATTTTTAATTTTTTCTTTTTTTGTTCCAGATTTTAAAGCATGCTTTAAAAAATATTAGAATGTCAGAGAAGGGTGGAACTTAGGAGATCATTTATCTCCATTCATTTTATCGGTTATTTTTGTGTTAAACAAATGTTTTTTCTACGATTACAGTGTGCCTGAAAGAAGCATTTTATATCAGAAATGTGCTGAAATTATTCCAATACAGAGTTGGTCAGGATGCATTTTGTAACTGCATAAATCCATAGTTTATAAATGGAAATTTGATACTTTATGTTTCCCAACTCAAGTGGAGTTTTCTTTGTTTTTGCAGGAGCTAGGAAAATATGGAGTGCTTTTTTACAATGCTTGCTTCATGATTATCCCAACCCTTATTCTTAGTGTCTCCACGGGAGACCTCCAACAGGTGAGCTGGTGACAGTCATTGCATTCTTACTCAGCAGTCTTTCACAGTCTTAATATTTAACCTTCAGTACTCACTGAAGTATGAATTGTAAATGTTACTAGGATTCCGTGAAAGCAAGATGTATGATATCCCAGTAAAACCTTTGGCACTATTCTTTCATTGGTATTTACCTTTAGACATCTGGGAAGTGGCAGAAAGTGGTCCCAAGAACTCTGGACTGGAAGCGTTTTGGAAAAGCAACCATGAAAATCTGAGTTAAGAGTCTCACTGCCCTTTGGTGATGTGGGGAACCTGGGAAAGGTGCTTGACTTAGAAGGGGATTTTGACACTAACAAGTAAATTTATTTATTTATCACCTCTATTATGGACATTTTAAAACATATGCAAAGTAGAGAGTAATTTAATGAACTCATGTACCCACCCAGCTTCCACACTTTTTGGTGTTTTGCCATTGATATTTCTTCTCTACCCTGTGCTCTCACTTCTTCTCCCACTGAAATATTTTAAAGCAAGTTCCAGACATTTTGCCATTTTGTCTCTAAATATTACAGGATCTGTGTTTGAAATTTGAGAAGGTATTTTTCTTCTGGTATCTGTCCTGCTCCCTTATGTGGGCACACCAGTGAGGCACAAATAAAGTGGTGGGTTAGTAGAAATACAGGTGGCCCAGCTAAAGAGAGTGGAGGCCAGTCTCTTAGGAGGGGCAGGTGTGTACCCCAGGACACTGACAGCAGCCACCTGGAAGCGTGCCATCCTTGCCCTTCCTGGTTCTTCAGGACGTTGCCAGCCACACCACTTCTAGGAATGTTGCCTGTGTCTTAAGGAGATGTTTAAGGTCAAGTGAAAGGCTAGGGTGTGGCCTCAACCCACAGAACCAGAGCCCGGCTGGCCTAGGGTGAGGGTCAGAGAGGCCCTGTGCAGCAGCCGTTTTTCTCCTGCAGGACAGCATTTCTGTGTTTAACCATCAGTGTGGCTGTGTGGTGCCCACAGGCTGAGATTCAGTCCCATCTGTAGCCCTTTTAGGGGTTTGAAGGCTGCGGGCTTCTGGGGACTCCCGGGGTGAATGTCAAGGCCTATTGTCTTCTCGCAGAACTGTACTTTCTCACTTGTACATTTCCTCTCCGAAAAGCTGGGGACAGACAATAGAAGAAGGGCTTAGCAGCAGCATCCCTGGGTAAACACCCATTTCCACGTGTTTCTGTTGAAAACCACGCAGAAACTCCAGTTTCGACAAACGACTTTTCTTGTGCGAGTTGAGGCCTCACTGTAGTTCAGTGTTGGACGGTAGAGCTAGCACCCACCCCTCTCTAGTAATACTGTATAGGGCAAGATATTTGAAAACACAGTATTTACTTTTCAGCCACCGACAGTTGATTTTAAAATGCCCTTGGGGCTTTTAATTTAATTTTTTATTTATTTTTAATCCTTATCCGAGGATACGTATTGATTTTAGAGAGATAGGAAGGGAGAGAGCAAGAGAGACAAACAGCGATGTAAGAGAGACACACCAATTGGTTGCCTCCCCTGTGTGCCTGGACCATGGATTGAACCCACCGCCTAGATATGTGCCCTGACTGGGAATCGAAAGGAAGTTATGAATCCTCAGTGAAGTCATCCTAACAGTTTGTCTCATTTCATTATCATAGAAATGAGGTTTTCTATTCTGAAATCTTGATGTCTTAGAGCTTTTTCAGGTATATATTTATGTCTGAAAATAGAAATCTAGAAATTCCTAGAAACTCTTTGAACACTTGACTGTAACTAAAAGCATATTTCCCCATAGGAACAATATTAAGAATGGCATGGTGACCAGAAATTAACTTTAGGTGCCTGAGCAAATTAGACTAAATAGTATGTATGTATGTATTAAGTGTGGTTATTTACTCTTGCTTATCTGTGCCATGTCTTTTTGATTTTGAGGCCAGCCAAAAGAAACCTTGAGGGTAAAGGAAAATTTGTTCATCCCCCACAATTGATTTAGGAAAAACTTCTTCCAATTGGTCACTTTTAACCATGGCTGTCCCCATGGTAGATTGTTAACTAGATGCAATAAAGAAGCAAACTACTGTACATAGATGTGTTAGTCTGCAATATAAAATTGCATTTTACTTGCCAAGTTTGGTTTGATCATACCAGAAGTTGATTGATAAATTAAACTAAATGTTAACTTCTCTTGTTAGGGAAAGGAGCACTTCGATGAGTTAGTTTTCCTGGTTGGCAGGAGAGGGTCAGAGATTGTGCTAGGACTTGGTGTGAGTCACTGCACTGGGGGTTCACCCCCGGACCTTGGACTTACACAGTTAGTGGCTCTAATAGCACCTTGATTCTATCTCTGATTATCAGTCAGTGATTGTTAACAAATTAGGCCTCTGGAAAACATTCAGTGGGTGAACTAAAGTCATTTGAATGATTGAGTTATTGAATCAAGGTACATTTTTTAATTAAAAATTTATTTTTAAATTTTCATTTATAGTTGACATACATACTGTATTAGCTTCAGGTGTACAACATAGTGATTAGATGTTTATATAACTTAAGAAGTTCTCACTTGACAAGTCTAGTATGCATCCACCTGACACCATACGTAGTTTTTAAATATTATTGACTGTATTCCCTGTGCTGTGCTTTACATTCCCATCACTGTATTTATAACTGGCAATTTGTCGAAGTACACTTTGTGTATTACAGTTGATGAATAGGGATAAATATGACTTTTTCTGATCAAAAATCCATAAATGCAAAATGAAAATGATTCACATGCCAACATATCTTTACAGCAATAAGAAGTCTAAAGGAAGAAGTACTTTTATTGTTATTCATCTTGAATTAATTTGTTTTAAAATAAATATCATACTACCTTATTTTTTAAAATACTACCTGTATAGCCTCATCGTTATTAGAGAAACAAAATAAAGCTAAAATCTGTCAAACTTTAGGTTGGCAAAGAATCCAAATGTTTTTATGAAAATTACTCCATCACCCTCTATGGTTCATGTGGCATCAGGAATATATAACTTTGATTTACTGTTTACCTGGTTTAAGTTCGTGGTGTATGGTTTTCTTTTATTCCCACTTCTGTTTGACTTTCAGACACAAAGTGTTTCGCATAGCTTTTGTCTGGTTTTGCCCTTTGGCCTTGGCATCAGCTCTCAGGTGTTTCTGCCCCTTTTGCATGGCGCTTGCCAGTATGACAGGTTTATTATACTCATTATATTTTGTCTTTCACAAGTAAGGATTTTTTTAAAAATGCTTTAAGATGGAAAATTTCAAACCTCTGCAGAAGGAGAGAGAATAGTATAACAAATGCCATGTACCCAGGAACTATTCTCAGCAGTTATCACCACTGAATGTGTATCTTTTTGATGAGAGAGGCGGGCAAAGTATTACTAATGAAACAATGTCAGTAAAATATGACACGGTTGTAGTAATTAGAAAAGAGAATTCCATTTTATTTGGTTTAAACAATTTGAATTATAAACTTCAGAAGGATTTGAATAATTTTAAACATATGAAGCTAATAAAACTTGGCCAGCAAAGTATTGCTTAACAGGAAGTGGGTAGAACTTATATTTAATCATATTATTCAGCAATATTAATGCATAGTCTTTTTTAAAAAGATTTTATTTATTTTTAGAGAAAGGGGAGGAGAGGGAAAAGGAGAGGGAGAGGAACATCGATGATCAGTTGCCTCTTGTACATGCCCTGACCAAGGACAGAACCCACAACCAGGCCTGTGCTCTGACAGGGAATTGAACCAGTGACCTTTTGTTTTGCAGGATAACACCCAACCTGCAGAGCACACCAGTCAGGGGAAATCTTGTGTCCCTTTAAAATCATTTTTGGAGGCAGGCAAGGGACAAATCAAGAATAAAATGCTTTTTATTGTCACCTGTCATTTCAAGAGGGTTAATTTTATTTTCTCAGCTAGAAACTAAGAGCAGAAACTGAGTCTTAAACTTTCCTGTCTGTCAGCGCCTCCACCAAATTACTTTATTACTTTGTAAATAGCAAATAATTATGTATTTGTTAATGATACTTCCTAAGCATTTGCTTATTCTTGAAAACAGAATAATGCCAACATTATTAATTTTATAATAACATTTGTTCTAAGGTTACTTTTATAGAAAGTAAACCTAACCTGATTTTGTGACTATAATTATAGTAAAGATTTAATTATAGCCACAGCAATAATAGCTATCATTTTGTCCCTGCCACCTGCAAGGTTCTAAACAGTTTCATTAAATCCTCACATTGATCTTTGGATAAAGTTTTAAAAAAATAATCCTCATTTTGTAAAATGGACCTCAGGTTTAGGGAAGAAAAGTAATTTGCCCAAAGTCACATAACTGGTCCTACTTAGGATTTTTAAAATAACGTTTTTCTCTTTAGGAAATTGGCTCCTGTACTAAATAAAATGCACAGTTTGGTAAAACCAGTAGATTTAAACTGTAATATTATTAATCTAATCATTAGTTTTCTCTCTTTTTGATACTAGGCTACTGAATTCAGCCAATGGAAGAATATTCTATTTATCATACAGTTTCTTCTTTCCTGTTTTTTGGGGTAAGAAACCATCGATAAATACAAGCTTTGGTCTCTGGTGTCTCTTGACAAGTCAAATCAAAATATACAGTTTGTCTGTTCTGTCAAAATTATTTTTTTTCAGTATATTTTATTGATTATGTTGTTACAGTACTCCCAATTTCTTTCCCCTTTGCTTCCCTCTTCCCAATACCCTCTTTCCCTCCAGCAATCCCCCCCCCCCCTTAGTTCAGTCCTGGGTTGTGCAATATTAGTTCTTTGGCTTCACCCTTTCCTATATTATTCTTAACTCCCCCCTGTCTATTTTGTACCAACAAATTATGCTTCTTAATCCCTGTACCATTTCCCCATTTCTCCCCCTTCCCCCTCCCAGCTGAGAACCCTCCAAATGATCCCCATACCTATGATTCTGTTCCTTTTCTGGTTTAGTTAGTTGGATTTCGTTTTTATTTTTTAGATTGTTGTTGATAGTTGTGAGTTTGTTGTTATTTTAATGTTCATAGTTTTGATCTTCCTTTTCTTAATAATTCCCTTTAACATTTCAAATAATAAAGGCTTGGTGATGATGAACTCCTTTAGCTTTACCTGGTCTGGGAAGCACTTTATCTGTCCTTCCATTCTAAATGATAGCTTTGCTGGACAGAGTAGTCTTGGTTGTAGGTGCTTGCTTTTCATCACATTGAATACTTCTCACCAGTCCCTTCTTGTCTGCAAAGTTTCTTTTGAGAAATCAGCTGGTAGTCTTATAGGCACCCCTTTGTAGGTAACTCTCTGCTTTTCTCTTGCTGCTTTTAAGATTCTCTCTTTATCTTGAATCTTTGGTATTTTAATTATGATGTATCTTGGTGTGGTCTTCTTTGGGTCTAGCTTCTTTGGGACTCTCTGTGCTTCTTGGACTTGTATGTCTATTTCCTTTGGCAAATTTAGGAAGTTTCCCTTCATTATTTTTTCACAGAAGCTTTCAATTTCTTGCTCTTCCTCTTTTCCTCCTGGCACCCCTATGATTCAGATGTTGGCACGTTTAAAGTTGTCCCAGAGTTCCTAAACCTCTCCTCATTTCTTTCAATTCTCCTTTCTTCATTCTGTACTGGTTGATTGTTTTTTTCTTCCTTATGTTTCAAATTATTGATTTGAACCCCGGTTTCCTTCCCTTCACCATTGGTTTTGTGTGGATTTTCCTTCGTTTCATTTAGCATATCCTTCACTTCTTCCCTTATGTGTTTGCCATACTTAAGCATATCTGTCAAATCTGTGAGCATCTTTATCATCAGTGTTTTGAACTCTGTGTCTGTTAGGTTGGCTATCTCCTCGTTTGTTAGGTTGGCTATCTTCTTATCGCTTAGTTCTCCCACTGAAACCTTGATCCGTTCCCTCTTTTGGGTCATACTTCTCTGTATCCTCATCTTGACAGGCTCCTGTGTTTGTTTGCCTCTGTGTCTTAGGTAGAGCTGTTGCACCTGTTACATTTATGGGGAGGAGCCTTAGGTATTCATCAGTATAAGGCGACCTGTTTCACCACGTTGTCACACTGTGTGTGTGGGAGGAGTCTGGGAGGGAACAATGCTGCTTGCTCAGCACTTGCCCCTTTTCCAGGCACTTTTCTCATTCCATATGGGACTGCTGCCTCTCTAGCTGTTGCCCTGGCTGTGGTTCCCAGAGTAGATGGGTTTGCAGATGTTCTAGGACTGTGGGGGCTCTTTAAACAAGTGGTCTCTGTTGAGAGATTGGCAGTTTCTTCCCCCGCCCCAATCCCCACTGTTTTTCACAGTCAGAAGCAATGGGGTTTTATTTTCCCTGGAGTTGGAACCATGAGCTGTGTGGTCTGGTCTGGTGATGGGAGTGCTCTCCAAGTGTCCCTCCAGACTGTTAAAAATGTATGACTGTGCTTTCCACCGGCCTGCCGCTGCCACCACTGCTGCCGCCACCACACCATGTTCTCTCCACCCTGGCTCCCTACCTGTCTCCTCCTACCTGTCTGCATGAGTATTTCTTCTTTATATCTTTGTTTGTTGGACTTTCGTGCAGCTCAGTTTTCTGGAACTTCTGGTTGTCTCTGGTTTTGAGGTAGTTGTATTCCTTCTTAGCTGTGGAGGGAGACACAGCGTGTCTGTCTAGGCCTCTATCTTGGCCAAAAATCTCAAAGTTCTTTTGTTTGTCCTCCAGTTTTCTCTAGGTAAAGTACCCCTGTAGCAGAAGAGTGGACTGGGACCCATATTACATACCGTGTTCTACTACAAATATGATGTTGCCTATTGATTTCTGAAAGTTAGTTTGAAATGAAGTTAGCTGACATGTCAAATTCAGTACTGTGTTTGTTTTTGTCACAATGTCCCAAGGTCCCCATTTTCTGTAGTGCTGTACCTACTATATGCAGGGAAATTTCTGAACGATATTGAAACCATTGTGTTGTGCAATAATTTTAGCCTTTTGTTTTTCAAATTTTCCTTAGGTCTGTCTTCCTGTCAGAAGCCATGCAGCTGTGTCTTTTCTTTCTTTTTTTTTTTTTATGTTCCCAGACTTGAAAATTTTCATGAATAAATAATAATGCAGCTAGTAAATAATCCAAAAACTGTAAAGGAATGCAGAAGGAACACAAGCCACCCCCTCCATCCCTCAATCTCCTTCATTCATTCATTCACTTCCCCTTTCTCCCTGCCTGTAGCACTGCAGTTTTCCTTTCCAGAGGGAGTCATTGTTTGAAGACTTTGGAGTATCCTTACTGGGCTGGACTCTATGTGTACACAAGCACCTGTGTCTTATCGCATTTGGAAGGGTCTTTGAATGACTCAGGGAATCACTTCTCAAAAGGCTTTTTCTGTGAAGAAAGATGAATTTCCCACTTATTTTTTACACCATGAATACTACAATTTTAATTATGTATAAATGAATTAAGACAACTCATGATCTCTTTTATCAACACTCAAATTATCAAACTGGGTTTTAATTGCAGTAATAATATTTATGTATATCCTCCAGTTCAGTAATCCTCTGTTTAGCTGTGTCTGATTTAATGTTTAAGCTGATGATGGAATTTTTGATTTTAATATTTTATATTTTATTTGTCAATATTTCACAGCTTTTTTTCAAACTTATCTGCTTATCCTTAAAATTCTTTCATTGGTGATCTTTGTGACTATTGCTTTTATTTCTTTAAATATTATATGCATAACTATTCTATATTCTGTAAGTTATGATTCCAATATCTGTAGTTCTTAAGAATCTAAAGATGCAATTTGTTGACTGTGTAGTTTGTGATTGTCTTTACAGTTTACTTTCTAGTGTGTTGGGTGACTTGTGATAGTGAGCATGTTGCTTAATATTAATCAGTCCTGTTGTCTAAAATTGGGAATTTGAGAAACTTTTCTACAGGGACAATCTGATTTTGCTCCAGCTGGTAGCCAGGTGTTGTCCCTGACCTAAACCACTGCAGGCCTTTTTGAGGGACTGGGTTCAGTGCACTACAGTGACCCATCCTTCCCACGTGGAGTTTGGCCCAGAGCTCAGTTTCCAGACTGTTCTGCTATGCCTCTGCCCTGAGCCAACCTGATCCTGCCCCACTGTTTGCTGCTCTGACTGTTGCCTGGCCATAATTCCTTACTACTATGTACCCAGTTCCCTTCTTCCACAGGGGTGATATTGAATGACCTCTAGTACCTCTTTCAAGACCAGCAGTCTCTCAAATAATGTGTCCTTTCCAGTTACTGGTTGTTCTGCAATGGGAGAGTATTAAGTACTCTAAGTACTTAGGCAGCCATTGTTAGAAGCCTAAATTTAGTAAGATATTTGTAGTTCTCCCAGTTGTTGATTGAGAACATTTCAACTAAAAAAAAAAAAAATCTACTAAGCTGTGAATTAGTTACCCTTTGTCAAACCATCTATTTTTTCCTTTCCAATTAAAAAAAAAAAAAAATCAACCCCATATCACAGAAATTCAGATCAGCAGCTTTCTCTGCCTCAGCCCATTCACCTGTGAACAGCAGAGCCAAGTTTCAGTCTTTTTAAATGTTATTATCAACTTTATGAAATACTTGTACTTGACTATTTAACCATTTCATGAGAGATGTGGTCAGCAGTGCCTGGAAGTGAGCTGTCACTCTGGGGCTTGCCTATGCAAGGCATGATTGACCCCATCTGTATACAATTCCATATATATATTTTTTCCCATTTAAAAATGTGCTTCTCAGAAAAAAGGTACTCTTATTCAAAGTTCTTAATATATTATCAGTGGTCACTTTGCAAATGAAAATGTCCTAAAAGTATAGTAATTATAAATCAATCAGTAAAAATGATGAAATCATTAACATTTCAGATTTCACCCAACTTTTAGGATGAAAATGTGGTAGGTCTCAGTTTTTTAAGTGGGTTTTTGAGGCCACTAAAATTATCACACCATTCCGACAGTGAAGTGCCTGAGCTCTGGAATCAGAGGTCTGGGTTTCAGTCCTGGCTTTGCTACTTATTAGCTCTGGGTCCTTGGATAAGTTCTTTAACCTTTTGAGCCTCAATTTTCTTAAAATGAGAGCGATGAGCTAAAGTATCTGATTTATAAGGTGGAGTTCTGGGAATTGATTGAGGAAAGAGCACTTAGAACCATGCAAGACATAGAAAATGCTCAGTAACTATTAAATAGTATTGCCAATATTTCTGTTTCTTACTCATAGATAGAAAGCAGGATGATAGTTATGGGGGCATTATGGTGTGGAAGGATCGAGCAAAAAGGAAAAAGGACTCATGGACATTGTCAACAGTGGGGTGATTGCAGGGGGGAGAGACTATAACAGGGTTAAATGGAAATGGAAAAAATTACATTAAAAACATTTAAAAATATTTCTGTTTCTTGAGGGAAACCTGTTCAGTTTGACTGTCCTTTTTTTTTTTTTTGACTCCACGCACATTTGGTTCTTCCTATAGCAATGGATTCAAGAGTATTTCTTCTGTTATGTATACTTTACCTTCAGCAGTCAAGTTTTAATTCTGAAACTGCTCTAGAAGGAAGCTTCTAGGGCTGGATTTATTCCATGACTTCAGCATCATTGCACATGATGGAGGTCTAGGGTTGGAGTGAGTGCCTACCATGGGCAAGATGAGATTTCTTGGAATTCTTTGAAAGCTGGAATTATGGAAAGAGTAATATTCCAGAGTACTATTTTGGTTAGTGCAAGGAGTGTTAAAGTGGCTGTTTATTACTTGAACATTTGTTTTGAATTTCTGTATATGTTTGTGCATGGAATGGTAACCAGCAACAGGTTGTAAATGAGGTCATTTCAGTTCTGTTCTGACTGGCACAAGTGTGCCAGACAGGCTTAGGTAAATGGTCGTTTTATTTATTTAATTTTTAATTTGTGGGTGTGTCATTTACAGAAACAAGAAGAAATCCTTGAGCAGGGGTTCCAGCCCAGGACTGGTCACCTGTCCACATGGGCACCTCTATGCCTGGGGCCCTATCAGCCAAAACATGCAGCTGGCATCTGCTATCTGAATAAATGTATATCACACAGTTTTCAAATGTACGCAGATGATATATGATTTTTAAAATAGAGTGGCAAAAAGCTGCTGAGCATTTGCAGTGCTTTTAAATATCTTCGCATTTTATTCATCCACAGGTGCTAAAATCAAAACTAATGTAATGTGAAAGTTGACTTTTTGGTGTTAAAAGTGGTGTGGTTTCCTTTGGATTGAGATCATAGAGTTACATTTAGTTTAGAACCTCTGTCTTTGCCAAAGGACTGCATAAGTACTTACATATAGAAATACATTATGTTTCTTAGGAAAAAATTAATACACTACTTTGATCTTAGTGGTTTCATATTCATCCTCTTGGGGACACCTAGTGGTTGAACTAAGAAATACAACCGTTCTGTGTAGTTGCCGTCTGTTGCCAAGAACTGCTTGCTAATTTAAACTCCCCCAGGATGTTAGAGAGGGGTGCTCTTCTTCTGCTCGCCCCAGCTGGTGAGTGTTCTAGTTGCCCACACCTGTGGGTATTGGAACCTTTGATCCAAGGTGTCTGTGATTCTGAGTGCAGATGAAGATGGTTTCACTAAAATGTAGGATGGACAAAATGCTGCGCGATTGGAACCCTGGAATAGGAATGTTGAAGCAAAGATAAATATAAAGGACCTTCATATTTGTCCTGGGTTTAAGGCTGCACTGCAGTTGAGGAAGCCTGCTGGGAGCTTTGCTGTGTTCTCTAAATTGGGTTGATCCCCTCCCCTGAGCTGTACTCTGTGATTTTAGTAGACTCTGAGCAACTCCAGAGTGGATGCTATGGGTACTGTGCTTTTACTACCCAGGCCCAGCAGGTCAGGCACTCAATAACATCAGGCTGAGTTTTTTAATCTTTTCATTTTATGCATGAGTAGGATTATTTATAGTTCTGCAGGACTCTAAATTAATGTAGAATTCATTAAGAATGTAAACATTAAAAAAAAACTTTAGATTTCGTTAAGCCTTTAATATATACTGTTGCTCTATTTATAAAGCTAGTAATTCTTGTATAAATATAATAATTTTACTTTCATTATTTGATTAGTGATTTGTTATTTCAAGTTTAACTGATTAAAATTTCCTAAACAATTTACTGTAAATTAGTCCCATTTACAACTTAGTGACCTAAAGGTTTTTAATCTTTTTAAACTGCATTTACAAATGTGATTTACCTGTTTTTTTTTCCTAGTAATTTCTAGCCCTAATGAGGCCCTAGCAAAGCTAATGAACCAGGTTGCTTTACACACCCAAGCAACTCTTTGAAATCTAATAAACCAAAGTTGAAAATGTAGTAAATCAACTTCTTTTCAACATTCAAGTACTCAGTACCGATTTACTCAGACTCTTACTTCTTTCAAGTGAAAATTGCAAGTCTAAAATCAATTGCACATTGCAAATTAAAACCACAAAGGCCGAGATGCTGGCTTCTCTAAGTTGTCAAATTATTGTAGTTTTCTTAATAACAAAGACACATTTTTCTGAGAATTACAAATTTTAAGATTATAATTGAGTTTATTTTTCAACTTTATGGTAAAGATATATTATACTTGAGCTCTAATTTTTTCTCCACCTCACCTGTTAATATACATCTTAGGCCAAAAGTGGTTCCTGTGTTGATTTATGATTCTGATTCTGTTTCTAACAATGAGTGAGATTTGGGCCTGGGGACCGAGTGCTAAATTCCTGCAGGGTTTCCTTACCAGTTCACAGACTGAGTCCTTTCTTAGAGTCTGGTCCCCTCTGCCTGCCAATTGGGAGTCCAAGTCCTTGCCTTCTCACTGGGATTTAGCTTTAAAATCCAACACATCTTCTGCTCCCTCTCTATTTTTCCATTTTCATTCTCAACCAGTTTTGATTGCAGTATCTTTCAGCATTTAATCATCTGATTCAGGTGGATGATATTTTGTAACCCATGTAAGTAGAAGCTGATTTTCTTCACTGCTTAATTGAAATGAATCTATTTCTTTACCTGTAATTGGACTGTGGATTCTTTCCTGGACACATATATATTCTTGTCTGGTGCTTAGTCACAATTCTGTAGTCATTTTATTGACAAGTGAGTGTCAAAATACTGGACAGTGTCGAATGCCTGTTGAATTAACTTTGGTGATGAGAACAGGAGTATCACTGACATGGGGAATTCATTTATTTCAATCTCCTTGGTCCAAGCCAGCAACTGTTTAGCTGATTTGCCCTTTTTTTTTTTTTTTTTAAATTTATTTATTTATTTTTAGAGAGCAGGGAAGGGAGGGAGACAGAGAAACATTGTTGTGTGAGAAATCGGTTACCTCACACACCCCAAACAGGGAACCTGGCCCACAACCCAGGCATCATGCCCTCACTGGGTATTAAACCAGTGACCTTTTGGTTTGCAGGCTGGTGCTCTATCCACTGACCATACCAGCCAGGGCTGTTTTCTTTCTAACACCTGTGGTGAGGGTTCATCTGTGGAGCTTTGAGACTGCACATTGGGCTCACCTCAAACCACTTGAAAGAGAACCTCATCCAGGCGTCATTGTGTGCTAAAAGTGCACTCGGTGATTCTGATGCACAGAGGGTTAAAAAACAGTATTGTAAGATAGCCGTCAGATCATTTTAAAAATCTCATTGCTCCTACCTCCTTTCAAGAAAACATTAATGGGAAAAAGACGGACAAAATGAAAAGGACACAAGGTAGAAAGTTTGGCAAACCCATGACTAGACCATTTTCCTATAAAAGATCAGAGTTAAAAAGATGTTTTACAATGTGCGTCCTAAAATCTTTATGGTATTAAAGCACCTGTGTGTGGGTCGCTCACTGACTCTCCTTAAGAAACCTGTTGTCATTACCCTGCACCATAAGGCACACACTCAGGTGTTTTCTCCCTCGCCCAGGTTTCTGTTGATGTACTCCACGGTGCTGTGCAGCTACTACAACTCGGCCCTGACGACAGCGGTGGTTGGAGCCATCAAGGTAACCGGGTGAAGCCTTGGGATGTGTAATCAAATTGAGAACTTGACTGTGAATCCAATCTATATGATAGAAGCTGAATTTGATTTTATTTTGCTATCAGTGGTAGTAAGAATGGAGGCTTGGAACTTTTTCAGCTGTGCCTGAATGATCCTTTCTTTTGTTTTCTAATCTCCTAACTGCATAAAACAGAAGGAGGATTAGTTCATTTAAAAAGGAGAGACTAATTATGATTATTAAATTAGAGGGAAAGGATAAAAGGGAACGTGAAATAAAACTGAAAAATCGCCAATTTTCTGCACTCACCAAGATACCTTGTTATCTACAGTTTGGTTTTCTGAGAGAATCTGCCAACTAAGAAAGGGAATCCTTGTGAAGAGCAGTTTCTGTAAATATATGCTCAATTATAGGCTAATAAAACTCATAGATTGGTGTGGGTTATCTCATGCATGTGTACGTGCATTTGAATAGAATCACAAACCAATAGAGGATAGGGGTGCTCTGAGCTCTCACCTACAGTTGCTTTGTTTTTCTCTTCACACGAACCCCTACAGTGAGGAAATCTGCCTGCTTCCACAGTAAGCTTGTCTGTTGGCTGCCCAGAAGCCTCCTAGAAAACACTGGACAGACTACCCCTTGGAATTTATGAAATGTCTCTAATCTGTTCAATATAATTAAAATTTACTATCCAATGATTATAGAGAGATGAGATCTGGAAAGCTGATTAAAACCCAACTCTTAACATCCTTTTGCTGTGCAAGAACTGGAAGGGGGCATGAAGTTTTCTTGTGTTTGCTCTGCCATAGTTTGCTTCATTTTTTAAATAAGGCCTTTGTAATGGATTTTTATTCATTCATCCAACATTCCGTGAACACTTACTATGTGCAGAGTAATTAAATTTTTTAGTTTCAGATTTCATCATATTTTTCTCCTAAATTCTTGCTCTCTTTTCCTGCAGAATGTATCCATTGCCTACATTGGGATGTTAGTTGGAGGAGACTACATTTTCTCTGTGTCAAATTTTGTAGGGTTAAATATTTGGTAAGTGGGATTTTTAAATGAATTCATTTTAGCAAAATATGAATTTTTAAAAGTCTGATGAATATGTTATAAGTGAAAGAATAGGTATTTTGACATGACAATTTCTAAGATACTTTTATCTGAACCACTCAGTTCATCTGTTTTTATGACATACTCCCTCATGTAGATCATGGGGTCATCAGTAGTTAACATTCTAGAGGCTGAGATATGAATTTAATTCATGTGTCCTCCTCACAGAAAAGCTCCCTGCATTATCTGTCTTCCTCTTGTGAAGTGGACCTCGTTAAGCTTGTGCTCTCTCAAAGCACCATATGCTAAGTGGACTGAGAAGAGTGACTGAGATACTTGTAAAAGGTCTTTTGGGGTCACAGACATGGGATGCTATTTTAGGATAATAATGTATAGTTTTTTCAGTAATAACCAAGAGCTTATTTTCTCAACAAGGTTCTGCATTAGGTTTGATCCACTTTTTTTTCTGCCCCAAAATATTTGTAAAATAAAGAGGGGGAATTCCAATAAAGTAATGTACAAATGAAGAAAACCTGGGGACTCGATAATTCCCTCAGGTTTAGCTGACTGTGTTTATGAAGGTGGCAGTGACTGCTGGGGCTTTTCTTTACTTTTACTTTTTTTTCCCCCTTCTTTCAGCATGGCAGGGGGCTTGAGATACTCCTTTTTAACTCTGAGCAGCCAGTTAAAACCTAAACAACCTGTGGATGAAGAAAACATCCCTCCAGATTTGAAGAGTTAGACATTGGGGCAAAATTGTAAACGGACCTCCAGTCTGGCGGCTACGAGGGGGGTTGTTACCAGATGTGGGAAAGTGAAGCCAGATGCTTGAGACCTGGTGAAAGCAAGAAAAGACATGTCTGCAAAATGCAGAGAATCTACCTCACAATGCCTGCACAATGAGCCATCATCGCCTTGAGAAATGTGTCCGGGCAAGGCCTTACCATCCGAAAGTGAATCTTCTCAAAATAAGCCACTGGTTAAAGGGATTGTTTCAGGGGGTCCTGTGTGGTCGATCACTCCTCTGTTCCCTGTGCTTAAGAGGAGGTACAAGGTCGACACTGTGAAGGTGATTATTTTCTTACCAGCACCTTTGCCTTAATTTCGAAGGTCCTAGCCAAAGCAAAGGGATAGTGAGAGCATTTTTCAGTTTAAACAGATCTATTTTTATTTTTACTGAATTAGCCAATTAATTGCCAGTAGAGTTATCTGTTAGCTTTGATTTGATCTTACATGTTGGTATTTTTTCCCAATCACCAAAGTAAAATTAAAAAATAATTTATATGCATGCCTCCCTACTGTGTGTAATATTATGGTAGACAGGCAGAGAAACTGAAAGTCACTTCTTCACTCTGCCTTCAAGAGTGATACTCCTCTTAATGTTTGTGTTGGGAAAGATTATAAAATAACTCAGTGGGACATACTACAAGACTTGGTGTGCCCTGTCAACATTTAAGTAGGTCATATTTCTCTCCTCATCTCCCTTCAAGTTTGTTCAGGGGGTATGAAATTCAGATCATGTGGACTTTAGCCAAAGTTATATATTCCTCCAGGCCTGCCTGACCTCCCAGACCCGTGGTGTGTGGGAAGGAGCCCTGAGTGGCTGAGAGGTACCGTTCCTCTCTCCATCAAGACCTGGGCTGTCCCCACGGGGTTGTGGTGCAGGGGAGGATCTCAGTCTGGGAGACAACAACCCTGCCTTCTAGCCTTGTCTTCACTGCCAGGCCACCAAGACCTTCACAGGTCACCTTGCATTATGGCCTCCATTATTTTTACCTATAAAATTGAACTAGATCTTTAAATCCCTTCCAGCTCTAACTTTCTAAGTTTCTAGAAGCTGAGCCAGATGTGGGGAGGGCAGCAAATGAAGAAATAATTGTGCTGATGTGTTATTTTAATTTTTAAAAAACATTTAAAAATCTTAATTGTAAAATATACATAAAATTTATCCTCTTAACCATTTCTGAATGTACAGTTCAGTGGTGGTAAATATATTCACATTGTTGAACAACCAATCTCCAGAACTTTTTCATCTTGCAAACTGACACTGTGTACCCATTAAACAGTAACTCCTCATTCCCCATGGCAACCACCATTCTAATTTTCGTCTGTATGAATTGGACTATTTGAGGCAACTCAGGTAAGTGGTATCACTTATCATTTCACTTACAATATGCCATCATATGGATATACCCCACTATGTTGACCCATTGAGTGGACATCCTGTCGTTGGATATTTGGGTTCCTTCCACTTCTAGCCCTTATGTGAATAATGCTGCTATAAACATGGGTGTACAAATATGTCTTTGAGGCCATGCTTTTAATTCTTTTTGGATATTAAAATAAAACTTGTTTCTTCTACACACAGAGAGCACTTCTGACAGCAAATACGCAGGGTCTTTTTTTCACATTAAGCAGTTCTCTAACTCTCTGGAAACCACCTGGGTGTCCTACAATTTAATTCTGATACTACCTGCAGTCAGCACCCCCCGCCCCCCCCCCCCCCCCACACACACAGTTAAGAGCTCAGTCCCTCAAAGAGTGCTTCCTCTGCCTGGCTGCTGTGGCTCAGTGGATTGAGCGTCGGCCTGCGAGCTAGGTGTCGCTGGTTTGATTCCCAGTCAGGGCACATTACTGGGTTGCAAGTCGGGTCCCCAGTTGGGGGTGCGAGTGAGAGGCAACCACACACACACACAAAAAAAGCTTCCTCCAATACAGATGCCAATCCCAAGTCCCAGATTGTGACCAGTGCTCTGATTAACCAGCCATGGATCAGGGGTTTCCCCTTGGGTGCAATAATTTGCTAGATTGGCTCACAGAACTCAGAGAAGTGTTCTGCTTTCTATTACCAATTTATCATGACGGATACAACTCAGGAACAGCCAAAGAAGAGATGCAGAGGACAAGGTGTGTGGGAAATGGTTTGGAGCTCCCATGTGCTCTCTGGGCCCGCTTTTCTCCCAGCACATCCATGTGTTCACCCACTAGAAAATCCCCACTCTCTCTTTAGGTTACATCACCCTTAGCCGCAGTAACACGGACCACAGATGCACGATTTTACTTTCCTTGTACAACAGTACACAAGGGTTCGGATTTCTTCACATTCTATTTAGCACTTGTTAATTTTTTTTTGTAGTAGCCATCCTAATGTCTGTGAGGTGGTATCTCATGTAGTTTTGATGTGCATTTCCCTGATAATTAGTGATGTTGAGCATCTTTTCAAGTGCTTATTGACCATTTATATGTCTTCTTCAGAGAAATGTCTGTTCAAATCCTTTGCCCAATTTTGAATTGGATTGTTTTGTTGTTGTTGAGTTGTAGGAGTTATTTATTGTTTCTGTTAACTTTTTATTTTTATGTTATTGTTTTTCTATTAGAGTTGTCCCAGTTGTCTCTAGTTCAGTTTTGCTCGTTTGTTTGTGTTGTTCATTAGTTTCCTGTATTAGGTGATATCATATAGTATTTTTACTTTTTAAAAGGCTTGTGGAGTGTGTCCCTTGGGAATCCCAAACCGTGTAACCACTGTCTGTTGCATCCTCAACATCACTTCTAAAAACCAGAGACCAAAAATTCTAATATTTGGAAAATGTAAATATAAATTTCTTATTTTTTTCAGTGACAAAAAACAAAACAATCTTTTGCTTTCTTCCAAAATTTTTTTCTGATTTTTATTCTTAGGAATCGTAAAGGAAATCGCATTTGTGTTTTTATAAACTTTAAATATGGTCAGTCTTGTTTTCATAGCTAGAATTCCTGGGGGTGGGAGTTCTTAACTGGAATGTTTTTCTTTTGCAATCACCCAGATACCTTCCCCTTTTCTTAAATGACCCTTTCTTCTTACCTGTGTGGAGACGTCTACTCCTGCTTCCATATGTGGCCAGCAGAGGGCACCCTAAGAGCAGTCCAGCAGCCCTTGTAGCTGGGTTGAAACTTGGCAATTTCTGCTATAGCGCTCAAGAGCCAGGCTCTGGAGGTGTGGGGTTGATGGCAGTTCCAATCCGACTTTTGAATTAAGGCTAGTTGAGGGTGCTTGATGCGGGGAGGTGGTGCAGAAGGGATCCATGAGCTCCAAGGAGGCTAAAGAAATGTAACCCAAATGCCTTAGATCCCCAGATTCTTTTCTCTTACTAAAAATCACAAAAATCACTCTTGATGGGACAAATAAAACTGCCTTTGAGATTGTGCTTACTTCTGGCTATTGTACTGCAAATAACAGCAATTTATTTGTTAATTTGGATTTTTTCTGCTGTTTATAATTTTTTTAAAAAGATCATCACCCGAGGATATGTTTACTGTTTTGAGAGAGAGAGAGACAAGAGAGAGAAAGAGAAAGAGGAAGTGGGACAGGACAGCTAGGTTTCACTGCCACATCCTCCTCATTCAAAGATCAGAACAGAGATGTGGATCCTCAAAGTCACTGTACAGAACTTTATTCTTCAAATTCTGTGACTGCTTACCTGGAGTGTAATGTTAAAAGACTATCCAAGTGGGATGACAGCATGAGGGGCTCTGTGAACCCACTCCCCAGGGAAACAAGGAAACTTCATATAAATAGTATGTACCTGTGGTAGATAGCATCTAAAATGAATCTCAATGATCCCCGTCCCTTTATATGCACATCCTGTGTAACCTCCCCTTGAATGTGGGCTTGCTTCTCATGCATGGAACAAACAAAAATGATGGGATGTTCCTTCCACAATTAGGTTACAAAGGAGTATGGCTTTGGTCTTTCTTATCTCTCTGACTCTTCTTACTTGCCCTAGCTGATAAGCCAGCGAGAGTCCATGTTGTGAGCTGCTTTATGAAGAGGTCCATGTGGTGGAACACCCATGTGTGGGAGACGTCATCTTGGCAACAAACGTGTGAGCTTGGAATGCATCTTTCCTCAGCTGAGCCTTGAGATACTTATGATTTTTAGTTACCCAAGTAATACATGCTCATTGTGAAATTTTAAAATATAAAAAAGGACAAAGATGTAAGTTAAAAAAAATTTTGGTTCATATCCTTACATAAACTTATTTCTACTAATCACCACATTTAGAAGAACAATTGGGACAACACTGTTCGGTCACCTGCCTTGTTATAGATGTAATGTTATTAATCCTCACACTAGGCCTGCAAAGTAAGAGTAATTCTGAATCCCATTTTGTAAGAATGACTTGAGGGACAGACGGTTAGCTTGTCCAAGCTGTGTGACAGGATGGCAGAGCCCAATGCACATCGGACTGTTTTTCTCCAGAGCCTGTCCTCACCCGCATCTCAGCTGCTTCCAGATGAGCTGAGCCATGGAGATGACAGAACATGAAAAGGAAACAGATTCTGAGAGGAATTGTTTCTAATGTTGATTTTGGTGACTGCTTCTATCTAGGAAAGGGAGAAATTTAAAAATGACTAATTTTTCCAGCTTGGGTAGCTGGGGGCAGGATGCTCCCACAAATGATACTGATTTCATAATCTGTTCAATAATACATGTGACTTCTACTAGGCAACGAGTATTGCCTCATTCAGACTTGCCTCTAACTCAGTAAGGACTTCACACACCATGTGATTCAATGAGGTCCACAATCCAGTCACTCTGCACCAAGGAGACCTGGCGCTGTGGGAGCCAGAGTGGGGACCAGGGCACCTCATATTTGCTAGCATGGCCTACCCACACTGTGTTTCCCACAGTGGTTCCCCTGTAACCAGAGGGGAACCTGGAACAGGCATCAGGCTAGAGTGCAGTCAAGCAGAATGGTTCCTTCTCCGCTCCACACCAAGGGGACTCTATTTCTGTACTTGGAACAACCAACAATATACTGGGACAGTCACACCTCAAGGGTCCACTGAGCCTCCTTCTTATTTCTCCTATGTACTCCACCAAGATTTAAACTTTCTCCATTTCCCTGGGAAATGGACCCTTTTACAGTAGGTAGACAATCTCTTCCTGAGCTCAGTTACCAAAGGTGTCCATCAAGGATTCCATTTTTTTGCTACAACACCTACCTGAAAGGGATATAAAATCTCTAAAGAGAAATTACAATTATCTCTAGGCACTGCTCATTATCTTGATTGTAATCTAAGCATTGAAAGTCGATATTCAGCTATCTCCAAAAAGAAGCTAATCTAAGAATTCCCTAGAGCCACAACTAAGCAATAGTTTCATGGATTTTTAGGTCTAGCTTGGCTTCCCCACTCTATGAATTTTCTAAAATTTCAGTCTCTGAACCCTTTCTTGGGAAGATAAACCTGAGCAGGCCTTTGTAAGACTGAAACAAGCACTGTCTGAACCACCTGTGCTACGGTTACCTAACTCTTCAGAACCTTTCACCATATTTGTGCCTGAAAGAGATGACCAAGCTCTGGGAATGCTCACACGAGAACATGGCAGTGAGCATGGGTCTATGGCCTGTCATAGCAGACAGCCACATTCAGTTGATGGTGCCCTCCTAACTGCCTGCGGGTACAGCTGCAGCTGCAAAGTGAGTAGAAGCCTCACGGGATTTATCTTGAGGTCATAACATTTATTTACAAACTCCACAGGCTGTCAAAAGTCTTAACTCTGAATTGACTCAGGATTTCTCTGCTTGCAGACTAACCCCCTATGAGATCTGCTGTCCTCACCTAACCTACATCTGCATTTTGCAATGTTTTTTACTCATGCTATGTTACTACCCTTGACTAAGGTGAGCCCCATAATTCAGAGGTAATAATGTCCCATTTTGTGCCACTGTGCCCTGATTTTCAATACACCCCTTTACTAATCCAAATCTAACTTTGTTTATTGATGGTTCACACTGTAAAAATGAAAAAGGGGATTTTCAAGCTGGTTATGCTGTTTCTACCCAATATGAGTTACTTGGAAGGGGAAACCTCCCACAAGCTCAATTGGCCCAACACAAAGAGCTCCATTCTCTCACCAGAGCATGCCAGATACCAAAAGGACACATTGTTAATATTTATACTGAGTGCCATGCACCTCTGAGGTCATCCATGATTTTGGGCTGTTACGGAAACAAAGGGGCTTTCTTATTTTACAAGGACAATACAAAATGGGAAACAAGTAAACAATCTTCTTACAGCTATTCTCTTATCTTCTGAAATTACTGTCACCAAAACTGAGGCTCATGCTAACAGGACTGAACCTGAGTGTCAGAGAAATGCCCTAGCTAACTTTCATGCAAAAGCAGCAGCAACAGAATCTAGAAAGGTTGGGACACATGTGAATAAAGTCTATGCTGCTTCTGCAAAAATAGACACAGACTTCTGCCATGATGATGTCCTTGCCACATGAATCAGGGAAATCAGGATGAGGAAATATGGTTGTAAATTAAATAAACAGTCCAGGCTATGGGAAATTTAGATGACCGCTTGGATCTTTCAGACTCCCTGGCAAACCCCCTTTTTTTAATTTATGCATTCCTTCACCCATGATGGTGCAATTAAGATGACTCAAATTATAAAGAAACATTGACGGGGAGTCTTCTATAAAATTGCAAAGACAGTTTTCCACCAATGCCTGACTTGCTAGGTCCATAATCCTGGAAAATCTTTTTGTCCTGAAAGTCTCAAACCTCTTCCCTCTGGACACTTTGAACACCTGCAGCTGGACTGCTACTCAGTATATGTCATCAATGTGTACTGTTACTGCATGTATGTTTTCTGGGTGGGTGGAAGCCTTCCCTTTCTGCAAGGCTGATGCCCTCACAGTGGCATAGAAACTTGGAAAATGTGCTTCCCACTTGGGGTATACCTTCCACAATCTCCAGAGATCGAGGCACCCACTTCACTGGGAAAATCCTAGGAGCTTTAATAAAAACATTACAAACTTCTTAGAATTATCAGTGTCCCTATCGCCCTCAATCACTAGACAAGGTTGAGGAAACTAATGGGATCCTCAGGCTTAAAATCTCTAAACTTGCCGAAATGACTGGGCTCTCTTAGTCTAAGGTGTTGCCTCTGGTCTTGCTGACTGTTCACAGTAAACTGGGAAACCAAGTTACTCCATGTGAGATAGTCACCAGCAGACCAGTGTTTACTGGTCTACACTTTCTGCTGATCCCTTGTTATCTCATACTAGTACGTCTTTAAAGTGTTGTACTAAAGCTTATCATCAACAGGTTAAAAAAAGCTTTTCCAAATTTTTCAAAGGATTCTGTTGGTCATGGTCTGGGACCTGGTGACTGGGTATTGTGGAAATGTCACTAGAGGAAGACAACCCTGGACCCCACTGGAGGGAACCTCACTGAGTGCTCCCAACCACTGACACTGCTGCACAATTAAAAGGCTTTTAGCCTTGGATCTACATCTCACAGCTAAAGGATGCTGCCTCTGACATCTGGTCCTGTACAGGTGCTGGAAACCTTCGAATCAAATCGGCAAGGAAGAGACTAGCTGACATCAACTCAAGATACTGGATCAAGAATTCATAGTTTAACTAACCATGGGACCCTTTATTTTTCTCTTTCCTTCCTTTGCTCTGGCATTGGCTTGGAAATATAGTGTCCTTATCCACATCTTCCAGGCCATTGCTAAGTGGAATAACCTTTCAGACTACTAGATTAGTCTTTAGAGATTCTGATCTATCCATGATGCTAAAGAAACCTGGTTACTCCCTGTGGCCAATTTCTCTTCTGTCCCAATGTCACCGCACACTATGACCTCCCCTCCCCCATCTCCAAGTCTCTTAGCAAGTTCAACCTTTATGGCCAGAACATCCAGTGCCTTATTCTCAGCTTTCTCTGATTACAACTGTACTTGCCCAGTGAGACATAAATACCTATGTAAGTCTCAGTACATTTGCAGCCCCATGTTCTCACGATTATCTAAATCAGATCTGCCCCCAGTCACAAAAAGATTTCACCAGCAGCACCCATCTTTGCAAGGGATTTAGATCAGCTCTTTATTTCAGGCTAGATTTACTTCCCAAATGTGTTGAAAACTTAACTGATCCTTGGCTTGAATGGGCAAATGCAACAATTTCTGCTAATGAATTTATTAACAGCGCCACCTTAAGGGGGATGGCTTGTGCCCCAGCAGGGTTATCTTTGTTTTGGTCATTGTCATTCTCCTTGGGCCTGTGAGTACATAGATGGCTGGAGCAAAACCAAACAATGCCTCTTAGGTTATTTATCTGTGCCCTAAACTGTTCGCAAATGAACTGAGGTACTTTGTTGGTTGATTCCCCTGAATTTACATCATGGAGTTAAAAAAGACCTACCAGGAGGCATTCATGATTCAGGATGTGCTGCCTTTGGCAGGGCCCTACTTCCCTGGTTGGGAGTAAATGTAAATGAGGTTATGATCAGGGACCTCTCCTTAACACTTGAACATGTTGCAGAATCCACTGCTAAGAGCAGCTGCCCAACAAAAAATATCCTTAGCCTCTCTGGATAAAGTTGTTCTTGATAATAAAATAGCCTTTAGTTATCTTTTAGCTGAACAAGGAACTGCCTGGGCTACAGCCAACCACACCTGCTACACCTGGGGAAGTTGAAACTCCGTGATATAAAATCACTGAGCAAGCCACTTGGCTTAAAAGGGTGACTCCCTCAAAGGGGCATTTCTTCTACCTATTTGATTTTGAATGGTTTGGGTCTGGGGACTATGGCTCTGAAGTGCACCCCAAACTTTGGGAATTATCTTGCTTATAATAATCATAATAGTCTCCATGATGTTCTGTATGCTCCCAAAAGCTTTAAATGCATGTTCACAGCTGCTGACCACCAAGCAGATGATTTCCCTAAGACTGGCACACCAGAAAAAGAATGAAGAATGTGACTAACTAAAAAATTGTGAGCCTGCAGTTATAACCTGTGACTACCACAGAGACAGCAAAAAACATCATAACCTGTGAGTACTGCACAGAGCATACAAAAGCTATGGGAACTACAGAGCCATAGCTGAGAGTGGCACTAATCCCTTAAATTTAGGTCATATCTCTCAGTTAGGCAGAGAGTCTGATCAAAGTGGGGGCGGTTAAAGGAGACTCTAGGCCCCAAATGGAGTCACCGTGCTAAGCCCTGGGGCAGCAAATTAAGACTTCATACCTAACCTAACTGTAGTTTGAGCCTCTCTTGGGAATGTAATCTTTAACTAGTTAATCTGCAATTGCCCGATCAGTACCAGCGACGTAATCAATGCGATGGAATCTTCTGTCTCCCATCGGTAGATGACCTTGCCTGAAACAATCCAACCTTTGCTAGAAACTTCCTTTGCTTGCGCCCTTCTGCCTATAAAAGCCTTTCATTTTGTAGAGCTCTTTGGGCTCCTTTCTATCTGCTAGATGTGATGATGCCCGATGCATGAATAGTTGAATAAAGCCAACTAGATCTTTAATTTACTCAGTTGATTTTTTTAAACACTGGTATCTCTCACTTTCCTCTCTTGGCATCCTCTTCACCCACAGGAACTCACCAGTCATCTGACATATGAGCAAACCTGGGGATAAGGGAGAAAATACCCCATGGGGCAGACCTGATCAGTGGGCACAGGAGACAGTAGATAAACACATGCTGCCTCTATACTTAAGTCAGAAGAGCCTGAGGTGCATTCTACAGTTTCTCAGAGGCTTCCCAGCAGGATGAAATCTCAGTTGCCCACAGTAATGACCAGGTGTGTCTTTCCATCTTGTCTTTCCCTGTTCAATCTCCCAGTGCCAACCTACCTCCTGTTCATTAGAGCCACTTCCCAAAATAATTGTCTTTACTAGGTCTTCATAGCAGAAAGAACTCAGGCTTAGATGGCCATACTATCTATGTGTCAGTCTTTCCTTTTAAATTCTATCTCTCAGTATAATATATTTTATATATAAATATGAAATATATATAAATATGAAGCTATCAATAATCTCTTTCCTTCCTCATATCTTCTTCAAGTTAAGAAGTCTCAATATCAGATTATCCCACAGAGTATCTCTCTCAAGGAGCTGTTACACTTTGCTCTTTCAGTATATATTTGGCTCCAGCTTGGCCAAGCTGATTATTACTGTTTGCTTCTCTGTCGGCAAAACCCAGGAATCACACCACTTATTACAGAAATTCTCTTACAGTTACAGTGTTTACATTGTGTTCCCTATAACTGGTAGAGAAAAGATACTAAATTTTTCCAAGTTGGAAATGGTCATTTGGAGGAATGCAATGAACATGTGTATTTTAGGATGCAGGCTGTGCTTTAATTCTGGAAGCAACTTTTTGATGAACATTTTAGTAATGTTCATGCACCTACCACTCCCTCCATTATGGTATTATATATACTAAGTAAAGTAAATGAACAAAGAAAACAAAACAAATTCAAAGATGCAGACAACAGATTGTGGTTACAAGAGGGAAGGGGTTGGTAAGAGAACAAAGTGGGTGAAGGGGGTCAGTTGCATGGTGACGAATGGAAACTAGACCTTTGGTGTGACCACGCTGTAGTGTATACAGATGTTGAATTATAATGCTGTATTTCTGAAATGTATATAATGTTATAAATCAATGTTACCTCAATTATATAAGTAAAGGGTCCTTGCCATTCTGGGAATGGGGTAAAAGTGGGTATGTACAAAGCAACAATGGACATTAAATGATAGTAAGTTTTATTATTAACTGCCATTATAGTTACTTATAATATGTGTAGATAGGATCCATTAAATTAGTCTCCTTACTTTTATGTTTTTGATATTTTTCTTAATATAAATTTTTATGAGGGCAAAAATTTTGGAAGAAATTATAAAGATTTATTGAGTGATATTAAGAAGAACTAAAAGGAGCGAATGCCATGTTTATACGTTGAAAGACTCAAAAGTGTAAAAATAAATATTAGTTCTTCCTCAATTGCACCCTAATAGAGCTCACCCCAGTGACTTCAGCAGCACCCTCACTGGCTACCTTCCTGCAGGTTTTTGTCAGCATTCCAGTGGGGATTTCCTGTCCCAGGCAGCACTTCCCTGAAACCAGCCTCATCTTCTTTACTGTGAACAGCTGTCTCAGGGCAACCCCGAGAACTTCACCATCTGGTTGTCTGCAACCACACTCTTTCAAGTAAGGTCTGAACCCCAGTCTTTGGTCCAGGGCTGCCTTCCAAGTCTGTTTGTTTCTTAGATAATCTTCTTCAGCCATTGGATGTTCTTCTGAGTTCTCTTTTATGCCCTTTTAGTTGCTAAATTTCTTATACGTAATTAATAATTTTTTATATTGTATAGCCCCTGTTCAAATTGCTGTGTGGTTTGTATATCCTAAGTGGATCTGACTGATACACTAGTAAAAATCAAATTGAAATTGTACATATGTAATATGTGTGACCAGAAACGGTGTGTGTGTGTGTGTGAGAGAGAGAGAGAGAGGAACTTGCACACGTGTGGCCAGTACAAATACAAGAATATCCATAGCAGTGTTGTTCAGCATAATTTAAAACTGAAAACAAATCCAACAGGAGACAAATTGGCTGTGGGATGTGAGAGAAAGAGAGGAGTCAAAGGTATCGCCAACATTTTTAACATGACCAACTGGAAGATAAGAGTTGTCATTTCCTGAGATTGGGAAGTCTGCAAGTGGATGAAGTTTATGATATTGAAAGACAATATGAGAAGCCAGTTGTAGATGTCTTAAGCTTGAAACGAGGTATTTAAATGGAGGTGTCAAGCAGGCAGTTGGATATGCAAGTCTGGATGGCAAGCCTGGATTATCATTGGGGTTGTACATTTGACAGTCCTCAGCATACAGAGAATCCTGTTAGAGTCAAGAGACTGGGTAACATCACTAAGTAAGTGTGACATTGGGACATTCTTCCTGAATGACTGCCATCATCTCACTCTCCTTGCTTTGGTTGTCATGCCCACCCTCCATCTCTACTCCCAAAAGGCCATCTTCCTTCAGCACCCAGAGTGACTATCTAAAAGCATAATTCAGATTATATAACTATTTTCTAAGCCTCTTCAATGGCTTCTCACTACTTGTAGACTGAAGTCCAAACTCCTCACCAAGAGGATCTGGCTCTTCTTACCTGCACCACACTATTTTTCTTTCCCTGTTCTCTCCAGACCAGTCCCATACTGGGCTATGTTATTTAGTCCTCAGATTCATGGATCGTTCTCATTTCAGGGCAGCTGCACTAGCTGCTCCTTCAGCCTGGAGGGGGAGCTTCATCTCTCCTGGCACCTTTTTCTTACTCAAACTTCAGCTCAATGGACCACATCTTTACAGAATCACTTCCTGGACACCCTGGCTAGAGTATTTGATCACTAGTCACTCTAACAGGACATTCAGTAGCACTTTCTCACAGCACTGATATATGCCATTGTGTTAGCTCTTTGCATATCATCCATCTCCCCTTCTAGAAGCGCAGCCCCCCCAGTCTTGCTTACTACTGTATATTCATATTCCCGGTGCCTTGATCAGAGATGCCACCTGGTAGGCAGTCAACACGCATTTGCTGAATAAATGACTTACAGGATACTGCATCCTTTTTAGCTTCCAAATCAGGGATAGTCTGTCCAGTGTGGCTCAGTTGGTTGGAGCATCATCTCACAGACTGAAAGGTCGCAAGTTTGATTCAGGGTCAGGACACATACCCAGGTTGCAGGTTCAATTCCCAGTCAGGGCACATATGAGAAGGAAACTGATCATGTTTCTCTCTCTCTCTCTCTCTCTCTCTCTCTCTCTCTCTCTCTCTCTCTCTCTCTCTCTCTCTCCCTCTCCTTTCCACTCTCTCTGAAAGCAATTAAAAATATGTGCTAGGTGAGGATGAAAAAAAAAAAAAAGATATCAGGGAGAGAATCTTGGGCTGCCATTTAAATTTTGTCTGGGCTTTATCTTTCTTCGTGTCCGTCTTTTACTCCTTCATAAACTCCCCCATGGGCATAAAAACCCAATAGCATTATAAGGAGATTAGAAAGAATAATTTATTCCAAAGTCTGTGAATCAGAGGATTGTGCAAAGAAGTTACTCTAATCTAAAGGTCTCTGCACAGCGGATCCAACTGGGTGACTCCAGACAGTAACTATCTGCCTCCCGGGAGCCACGCCCCGTAGGCCTGCGGAGCCCCTGCCAGGTCTGCAACAGTGTCTGCGTGGTGCCATCATGGGGGCGGCCCTGGAACACTTCTTTGTCTTTGTAGGGCTGCTGGTGTGCCTGGTCTACCTGGTAAAGTGGATGAGATTCTTCAAATGTGTTTTCCTGCACTTCCGGAAAGTTTTGCCAAGGTCTTTCTTGAAGTCAATGGGACAGTGGGCAGGTAAAGAAAGCATTCCATCTCTTGGTTTCTGTTGCTCTTGCTTATTATTATTTGTGTCTCAAAGACACATAGTTTTTCCCTTTGAGAGCAAAGATGTAATTCCTTTGGGTGATTTTAAGTTGGGGGGTTCTGGAAAGCATGAGTAAAGTTTGAATTGCTGGAAAACAAGATGTGGGGTCTGAGGAGGTGAACTGGGGAAGACTGTGCCTGTCTGCTTGTCCTCTCTAGCTGAGCTTTCTTCCTTGTGGAGCTTCTGATGATATAAGTAATAAATGCTACAGAAACTGCTGCATCCTGTTCTCCACATTTCCAAAAGCCTGGAGCCATCATTTTGTTACAGGGTGTTTCAAAATTTTGAAATCCAAATAATTTTAATTCACTTTATTAAAAAAATTTTTTTCCAAGCGCTTTTGGGAAGTGATCATATTACAAAATCAAGACAAAGTCTCTATGGAGGCACCTTTTTAAGATAGTTAAGTGGAATCTGGGTCTTTTGTGAGTCCCAATTAGGTTAGTTGCTGCCTCCCAATGGGACTTACTTCCTGGAACTGCCACTTGGAATTTTAGCCCAAGATTGGGCTTAAGGTAAAAGGCATGAGTCTGGTTTCAGCATCTCCTCAAATAAAGTACTAAGGTTACATTTCCAAGTTGGGCACTAAGAAATCTAATGACTTAAAAAAAAAAAAAAGATTAAGCAGCTTTAGGAATACCATGCCAGGCTAAATAGGAGGAATTGTAAACAACCCTATAGAGCTGCCAGATAAAATACAGGATACTCAGTTAAATTTGAATTTCGGATAAACAGGGAGTAATTTTTTAGTATATGAATCCCAAACACTGCATAGGACATACTTATACTAAAAAAATTATTCATTGTTTACCTGAAAATCAAGTTTAACTGGGCATCTTGTATCCTTATTTGCTAACGCTGGCAATCTTACAACTTTAGGAATGGAAATAAAAATTTTTGCCGTATGAAAATTGTTAGGAATGAAAAATAGGTTTTTAACTGTTGCTTGGTCCATTTGCAGTGTGTGTATGAATAGTTGCTCACTCCCAGGGTGATGTGCTGGGTTCAGTGAACTTGCTAGGTGCTTTAACTTGAGTCTGCTCCATGCAGATGCAAATGCCTACACACTGAGGGGGCTTAGAACTCTGTGCAAGTGCTGCCCATTGGTGCTGGGCAGAGCCCTTCTAAGAACACACACTCCAGAAAAAGGTCACATGAGGCTAGAGACTAGAGCATTTGTTGACTCAAAACATAATCTTAGGACTTCCGGCCAAGATGGAGGCATAAACAGACATGCTGTGTCTCCCTCACAACTAAGAAGGAATTGACAGCCACTTCAAATCTAAAAAGCCCCAGAAGATCCAGAAAATCGAACTACATAAAAGTTCAACAAAGAAATAAAGAAGAAATATTCAGCCAGAAAGGTAGGAGAGGCAGAGCTGCGACAGAGAGATGGAGGTGCAGGGTTGCAGGGGCGGAGCTTGGCAGCGGCAGAGGGATGGTAGCTGTGGCCAAAAGCAAAGTCATACATTTTAAACCTGGGAAACAATTCCAGTCCCAGACCGGATTGATCCCAGCCCCAAACCAGACTGCTCAGTGCATGGTTCCAGCGCCAGAGAAAATAGAGCCACATTGCTTCTGACTGTGAAAGCCAGTGGGGGGTTGGGGCAGAGGAAGAAACTGCCAGTCTCTCAAAGGAGGCAGCTGGTTTAGTATTAGAAGGGGGAGAAGTGCCTGGAAAAGCGGTGGCAACCAGCACTGCTCCCTCTCAGACCCCTTCCCCACATACAGTGTCACAGTGTGGCAAAACTGGTCACTAGCACTAATGAATACCTAAGCCTCTGCCCCTTATAACAGGTGTGACAGTTCTACCTAAATCACAGAAGCAATCACAGAAAGCTGTCAAGATGAGGAGACAGAGAAGTAGGGCCCAAAAGGGGAGGAGGGCAGATCAAGGTTCCAGTGGGAGAACTAAGAGACAAGGAAATAGTGAATCTAACAGATGAGGAGATAACAAACCTAACAGATGCGCCGTTTAAAGCACTGGTGATAAAGCTGCTCACAGATTTGACAGAAAAAATTAAGCAGGACCAGGAAGAAATGAAGGCTATACTAAGTGAAATGAAGGAAAATCCACATGAAACTAGTGGTAAAGGAAAGGAAACCAGGGTTCAAATAAACAAATTGGAACATAAGGAAGAAATAAACAGTAAACCAATACAGAAGGAGGAAAAGAGCATTGAAAAAAATGAGGAGATGCTTACATACCTCTGGGATAGCTTTGAACGCACCAACATCTGAATTGTAGAGGTGCCAGGAGAAGAGGAAGAGCAAGAAATTGAAAACTTATGTGAAAAAATAATGAAGGAAAACTTCCCTAATTTGAGGAAGGAAATAGACATAAAGGTTCAGGAAGCACAGAGAGTCCCAAACAAACTAGACCCAGGGAGGACCACACCAAGTCACATAGTGATTAAAATGCTAAAGATTAAGGATAAAGAGAGAATCTTAAAGGCAGAAAGAGAAAAGCAGAGTTTCCTAGAAAGGGGTGCCTATAAGACTATCAGCTGATTTCTCAAAAGGAACTTTGCAGGCAGGCAGGGACTGGCAAGAAATATTCAAAGTGATGAAAAGCAAGGACATACATCCAAGAATACTCTATCCAGCAAAGCTATAATTTAGAACAAAAGGGCAGATAAAATGCTTCCCAGACAAGGTAAAGCTGAAGGAGTTCATCATCACCAAGCCATTATTATATGAAATGTTAAAGGGACTTATTTAAGAAAAAGAAGATCAAAGCTATGAACATTAAAATGACATAAAATCACAACTATCAACAACATAATCTAAAAAAATAAAAACAAAAACAAACTAAGCAGACAACCAGAGTGGAAACAGAATCATAGGTATGGGAAGCAGGTGGAGGGGTGTCAGCTGGGAGGGGGGAGAGGGGAGAAGGAGGAAAATGGTGTAGAAATTAAGCAGCATAGTAGGAGGGTGTAGAATAGATGGGGATGTTAAGAATCGTATAGGAAAGGGAAGCCCTGGCTGCTGTGGCTCAGTGGATTGAGCATCGGCCTGCGAGCCAAGTGTCACTGGTTTGATTCCCAGTCAGGGCACATGACTAGGTTGCAACATCAGGCCCCCAGTTGGGGGCATGTGTGAGAGGCAACCACACAGTGATGTTTCTCTCCCTCTCTTTCTCCTTTCCCCTCTCTCTAAATAAATAAACAAATAAACAAACAAACAAATAAATTATTATTTAAAAAAGAATACTATAGGAAAGGGTAAAGTCAAGGAACTTATATGCATGAACCATGGACATGAACTAAGGAGTGTGGGACTGATGGAAGGAGGTGGGGAGCTGGGTAGAGGAGAACAAAGGGAAAAGAAATTGGGACAGCTGTAATAGCATAATCAATAAAACATACAACCCCCCCCCACCCCGAATAATTTTAACCTGCCTTTTGAGTCAGTGTGAATAATGTTATCATTAGCAGGAGTAAAATGTCTTTGAGCATAGGCAGATATTAGGTAGATAATGTATTTTAAGCAGGGGGGAGAAAATCCAATTATTAGAGATTTCAATAATTGTTAGTGATTTGTAACTCCTTTATCTCCCAAAAGGAGATAAAAAGGAGATAAAAGAGTTACAATCCATTCCCAAAACAATGCACATTCCTTCTGGCCAGTGGCCATCTGACCAGCCCTGAGTCATGGGAGGGGGAAGGGCCATGCATTGACCCCACAGCATAGTAAATACTTCTACTAAGAGGAACAGGTAATATGTGTGGATTCACTTAACAGTACATAGTTAAACAGATAAAATCACTAACATTTACTGAAATCAAGGTGCTTTGGCCATTGTGCTCTTGGAAGCTCGTACAATTTGGTCTACTTTCACTCTCAAATAAGCTAAATGTATGTGTATCTTTTGTTCACACTTTTAGAAAGCATACCTTTTTAATTGTTGGTGTAAAGATAAATTACAGATATGTATTTACTGGATTGTAGTGCATTTTGAAATTGTGACTGAAAGAGGTCTATCCTAGAGCTCAGTCATTAAATATGTATGCAGTGTTGTATATAAAAGAATTAAAAGGCCAATCTGATTATTATATATGAAACAATAGGGTCATTGAGTACAGACTCTTCAGATCCCTTCATTTTATTTCATCCTCCGTTTGAATTTCTGTATTTTCCTCTTTGTTAAGTTCCTTACCTTCCCTGGGCTTTGATTGCCATTGATCTCTGGGGGTGGAGATGGGAAGGGGGAGAACTCGACTCTGAGGAGGAACTTTGAAATGTCCTTGCAGTACAGTGGATATGTGAGTAGAGAAAGTAGGGGGCATTGCTTGCTCTTGATGAATTGAGCCTTATGGGGTCTGAATGAAATGTTCCCTGCCTGAGGTTCTTTATTTCATTTTGGAGTGTGTTTTCTCCAGCCTCACCAACCCCTCAGGTGAAAAAAAAAGTCATTTTGAATGTTCAATGAGGGAAGTTGAGGGCTGGAAGCCTCCTAGTTGGGCAGGGTTGGCATGGGAGCAGAAGGGTGCTGCTTTAGAATATTGTGTCCCAGAGAGAAGGCCTGCAAGAAAGCGTTGCCAGCTAGAAAGAGGACTTGAAGGTTAGCTCTGTCCTCTAAAACCACTTCTGCTTTTTGCAGTGATCACTGGAGCAGGAGATGGCATTGGGAAAGCTTATGCATTTGAGGTAAGTTGGGTTCTTGGAGACTTTCTCTGCTTCTGGTATTGAACACATTGTGGTCATGTGACACCCACCCCAAGCACTAGTGTCTGATTATAAAGGCTAGATATTCATTTATGAAGGAAAATATTTCCTGTAAAAAAGGACAGTTGAAAGTCATAATCTCACTTCTTGATACCTTAAACAAACAAACAAACAAACAAACAAACCAATGATATTCAAAGGTGGCAGCATCTTCCCTTAGGAGTTTTTAAAAAATTTTAAGGGGCGCTGTTATTTTCTGTTGTAGCTGTACCACAAGCATTTCTATACTTAAACACAATTAAAAAAAAATATGAACTACTTTAACTTATTCTTTACATTATGGTTAGGGCATATATTGATTTAAAAAATTATTTGTGTAGGCAGGACATGTTATCTATGAGTATAATTTCAAGAAGGTTAATGGGCATTACCAAATATTATATAAAGGATCTGATAGGGCTGAGAGTCACTGGAATGTGACTAGCATCTTTTAGTATTTCTTTCCAGGCTTCCTGTTTCTCTGCACATAGATAGATAATAGATTAGAACCTTTAAAAATACATTTATAGCATATGTACTTTTATATGCTATTTGTATTATTATTACAAATTCCATTAATGAAATATTGTTTCTTAAAATTCCTACATACTTTATTTCTTCCTAGTGTCATTACATTGACCTCTAGAACCATGTAAAGTACAAAAGAAGAAATAGAAAGAATCTTAGAAATCATGAGGATGGCTTTTAAAAAACCAGTAACACCTTCAAAATATGAAACTCGCTGCAGTGATGAAAACTACATTGAACACCAGCACAGCACCCACGTGTTTCCTTGTCCCCAGATGCCTTCTTCATGACAGACGCTAAACCATCTGATGTGAAATGGACAGTGCCAGGTGTATGGGGGACACCTGATGGAAACTTCTGGGACTTTAAAAACCTAAACCATGCCAGCTAGAGAAGCCCCTTGTACTGGTCTTTTGGGTCTGTCCCTCCATCCTTCATCCTCTGACAATTTCTTTGGTACCGACATTCTGCTTCAATTGTTTGCTCTTATCCTCATTTGTATATGACACCTTTCTGGTCATGAGTGGTGCCCAGAACTTGGCAGGTGAGTGGTCATATTTCAGTGTTGAGGTGGGGGAGACCACTCAGCAACCACTTTCTGAAACATTATGTCTTTTGTACCCAAAAATCAGAAGGAAAGCTTTTCTAGCTATTTGCATTAAAATTGTATCATCTTTTATGTAACTATTTTCTACCTTAGACTAGGTTTCTGGAAAAGGCCTAATCTTTCATCCAAAAGATTCATGGACTTACCTCTCAGTTATCTGGATGGTGCCCTTGATATCTTAAGACTCAGATACTTCTGTTTCTCCGTGTAGGAGATCCATGTGGGAGGTCTTCTTAGTCATTCATTTCTTTACTCTTTCAAAAGCAATGGCCTGGGGCGGGGGGCAATCAGGAGCTTTGGGTTCCAGACCTCACTCTAACACTAACTGGAGATTTTGGACAAGTTGCACATCCTTCTCAGGCTTCTAGTCTTCACCAGCACAAAAGATACCTCCCAAGAGCTCTCAAGTTCTAAATTCTGTTTTTGTTCTAGACTAATTCTCGCTTTTCTTTTTTTGTATAATCTTTTCCTTTGTTTCTTTTTGTTCTTTTCTAAAGCCGTTAGACAGTTTTCTGGGCTCCTTACCTCTCCTTCATGCAGCCTTTTGTCTCCCTTCCAGAGAGCCTGTTCTTGCCTCCCTGGTAAGTGCTACTCCAGGGAAAGCAGAGCAGAGCATGGGATATGAGGACTGAATCCGTTGTTTGGGAACTGATTAGACATCTTTGTCTTCAAACCCTGACTTTGATGTTCACTGCAAAATTTACACATCAATGAACTGGAGGTGATGACAATCCCACCTGGACTTTTGCAAAGGTTAAGTGATGCCATGAGGAGGGCAGAATGCTTTGCACAGAGAAAGCTCTTCAACATTCAAGTTTAGCCATTATTATCATTAGATGTTTAAACTGTGTTTCCTTTCCCATATGTTCCTTTTGTACTTACTCATATTTTCACTCTTGCCATTGTTCTTTCTTCTTCCTTGATGTTCCAAGAGTCTTTTTTTTGTTATTTTCTTTCTATTTTGAGAACTCCTTTAGCTATTCTTTTAAGGTGAGTCTGCCAGTGACTAATTTTCTTTGTTTTCCTTCATCAGATAATGACTTGACTTACCCTTCATTCCTGAAGGATAATTTCGCTGGATAATTCATGGTTGATAGTCCTTTCTTTCTGCACTTGAAAAATGTTGTGCTACATGCTCCTGGCCTCATTGTTTCTGATGAGATGGGAAGGGGGAGAAATTGTTTTTCCCCTCAATGTAAGGTGTTATTTTCTCTCTCATTGTTTTCAAGACTCTTTTCTTTGTCTTTAGGTTTTGAAAGTTTAGTTATGACGTTCCTTGGTATGCATTTCTTTGGGTTTATCTTGTTTGAGGTTCACACGGCCTCTTGAATCTGTAAGTTTATGTCTTTTTACAAATTTGGAAATCTTTCATTCATTGTTTCTTCAAATACCTTTTGTGCCCAACCCTCTTTTCTCCTTCTGGGATGCCAGTAACATGGATATTAGATCTTTCTTACAGTCCAATGAGCATCCGAGATGCTGTTCATTTTTTTTTTTTTTTTGTTATTTTCAGTGTATTTTTCTTTGTTGTTTAGATTGAGCAATTTCTATTGTTTTATCTTTAAGTTTATTAATTCTTTCCTTAGTCCCCTCCATTCTGCTGCTGAGCTCATCCATCAAGGTTTTAATATTTGTTATTGCAAATTTTTTGCTCCATAATTTACATTTTGCCCCTTTTTTATATCTTCTATTTCTTTGCTAAAACATTCTATTTTTTATATGTTTTAATTGTGTTCATCATTGCTTGTTAAAGCATTTTTATGATGGCTGCTTTAAAGTCCCAGTCATATAATTCTAACAACTGTGTCATCTTAATGTTGGCATCCATTGATTGTTTTTATTTCATTCAAATTGAGATCTTCCTGGTTCTTGGTGTGAAGAGTGATTTTTGATTGCATTTTGGACATTTTTAGTTTTATATTAGAGACACTGGATCTTATTTAAATCTCCTTTTTAGGTCTATACCAGCATTGCTTCAGCAGGGGAGTAGGGGTTGACTTGTTCCTACGACATGAGATAGAAGCTCGGGTTTTCCACTTGGCCTTCATTGGAGTGTGCTCCTGCTAGTTGCTGTTGGGTGTGGGTGAGGGTGCTGACTCCCCGTTATGTCGCTCTGGATGGGAAAGGCAGGAGTGCCTCCTTACTGCTCCCCAGGAGGCCTCCAATGGGGCTTGGGGAAGACGGCCTCATTACCATGGGGGCATGGTATAAGTCCTGACTGTCCTCTATGCCTTCCCTGTCACCACCCTAGGAGAAGGGAGAGAGGGAAAGGGATGCCTTGGCACTGTCAAGTGCTAGTAGAAGTTCAGGTTTCTTTTGACATGGTGGGGTGGGTGGGATGAAAGTTCCAGCTCCCGTCTTGGCCTTCTCTGATGCCAGCCTGGATGGGGGCTGTGGCCGTCATTACAGCAGCCTCAGTGAGATGGAAGTCTTGGCTTAGCACCCAGTGTTTGCAGGCAGGGGTGGGGCCATACAATTTTTTTTTGAATTGTTTACCTGGAGTAAAGCAGTTTTTGATTAAAGTTTTCTTCCTCGCTGGTCCTTTGGTTAGAGAGAATGGGCTTCTGTTGGGACTTCTGTCTGCACCTGCTGATGTTCTGAAGCTGGAGGTATGTGAGCCCTCTACCTGGTCTTCTCTTCCTCTTTTGGAGTCGTCTTATGTTTCTTTTCTGTATTCTGTTCAGGTCATACTTTGCAGTTGCATGTAATGGTAGGAATGGGGAAACATACTTCCACTCCATCTTTCTGGAAGCCTATTCTATATTGCATTTTAACTTACTCTGCAGTTATATTTAGAGTGGCAAAAGAGGCTTCACCTCTTGCTGAAGGAATTTCAAGTATTACTGGAAGCAGGTGGGAAAAACTTGTGGAGAGAGATGGACCTGCGAGAGAGGATGAAAGAAGGCCTGCCTTCTGCGCCTCTGAAGTTGCTGCTCCACCTTGTCTTTCACGTCATTTCTCCTCCTTCAGCACCTGAATTTAAGCCTCTGCTTTTATTCACTGTCACCCAGAGGAAGCTCTGTCTTCCCTGGCAGTCCCACCACCTGTTATAGATCAGCAGTAACAAGTACTTTCCTTGACCCGGCCCTAACATACAGTAGAAGGAGAAGGACCCATTCATCAGGGCAGCTGCCAGTCTTCAGGCTGGTGCCCTGCAGTGAATTCTGGGAAAGAGAGAGCTTCTGTGGCTTAACTCCTGGAAAAAGGTGGGCAGCAAAACCCACATATGGAGCCTGTCAAGCTGGACATTCTGTAAATGAGATCGAGCTCTGCTCAAGTGGACAAAGGGAACAATGCTGGCCCAGACAATCAAGTGCTCTTTGCACCGCCCCACCCCCGCCAACCCAGACCACTTCATAGGGAACTTAAACATGTCTATGGCTTTTGAGAGGATGGAAAGCCCACCAGGCAGAGAGGATCCTTTGTACTGAAAATACAAATTGTTTCCCATTTAATGGACAATCTCCCCTTCAGGAGGCCGATGAAGTGAATTGAGACAAAGGTGCTTACTATTTTAGTCATCCTAGAATGGATCCCAAGGCTCAAAGATGAGGGCTGGAGATGGGGGGGTGGGGATTTTCCACATAGAGAAGAAAGAGAAGATTCCAGGATACCACTGGCAGCATCCCCCTGGAAACACGAGAGTCCTTGGTGTTTATTTTTTTAAATCTTTTAATTTTCTACTTATTTTTAAGTTTGTTAGTAAACTTTATTTTCAGAGCAGTTTTAGGTTGACCATAAAAGAAGTTGACGGTACAGAGATTTTCCATATGTGCCCTGGTCCCACACATGCACAACTATCCCATTATCGATATCCCCAGCCAGAGCGGGAAGTCTGTTACAATCAATGCACCTTCACTGACACGTCATTGTCACCCAGAATCCTTAGCTGACCTTCGGGTTCACCCTTTTGGGTTAGTTTTCCTGTGGTGGTTGTTTTTCAGAGGGAAGAGTGAGAGAGGCACAGCTGAAGATGCATTTCTTTTAGGGAATCTGCTTCCTGCTTCCCCTCCTTTGCTCTGTCTGGCCAGAATGGAGCTTTATCTAGGGTCCATCAAAATGGTCACCAAGTCTTTGACAAATTTCCTGTGGTTTATTTTTCACTTAAACCATAGCTGTGTTCCAGCTTTGGTTGTTAAATATATTTTTGTGTAGGCCATGTTTAAGTATACTAGGAAATTGACTATTTAAAAGGAACAACAGATGCAGAGAATCACCTCTAATTATCTTTTTTAAATGTCTGGATATTGATTGATTATTTTTTTATAAAGTGGAAACCTTATTGTACATATTCCAGGTCAGGGACTTTATGGCCAAAGATCATCTGTTAGAGTGAATGTAATTTACTTAGAAAAAATTCAGATGATATGATATGAATATGGGTCAGTTAATTTTTATATTTTTATATTTTAAACAGTTTCTTGAGACATAACTTACAAAGAAAAAAAATTTACTTGTGTTAAGTGCACAATTCAATGACATTTAGTAAATCTACCAAATTGTTCATCACCAGCACCTTCGGGTTTTAGAACATTTCCATCACTCTAATACAATCACGTAATAAGCTCCCTCATGCCCAGTCCCAGTTGCCCCCTCATTCCCATCCCTAGCCCTGGGCTGCCACTCATCCTTTCTGGATACTTCATATAGATGCTACCACACAATAGGTAGTCTTTTGTGACTGGTTCTTTCACTTAGCATAATGCGTCGTGCTTGCTTGGCAGCATGCAATATATACTAAAACTGGAACGATACAGAGAAGTTAGCTTGACCCTGTGCAAGGGTAACATGCAAATTCATGAAACATTTCATATACTCATTAACATCGAAAATGTTCTGTCATGTGTATTTTACCACAATTAGAAAAACAACAGTACAAATCATTTAATTAAAGCCATAAAGATTTTTAACTTACTGGGTCCTTTGTCACTAGCTCAAATGGCATCAGTCTCTGTTTAAATGAACATTGGTTCTTCCTTTTGTCTTCAGGAAAAGCTGTAATTTTCCTCAGGTGTAGCATGTTTAGGTGTGATGTCCAGCACACAGAGTTTACGTGACCCCTGTACCATGTTAATGCATACCACTTCTGTACTGTGTCACTCGGCCCCCAGGAGTCTAGGCAGTATCTCTTCTGAAGAGAACTCCTTGCTGATCTCATGGAAGCATCCACTTACCCTCCGCTTCCCTATTCCATTTTCTGTGCTGTTGGGATCCGGAGAACAAGGAGAAAGGGCTCCGGTCAATGACCATTCCTGTGTAAAGTGAACCACAAGAAGAATGTCCTTGTGAATAGGAAGCAGCTCAAAAGTTGGGCAGAAATATGTTTTTTTATTAAGGGGTGCTGCCTTGGAGCCTGATACATAAATTATAATATAACGTCCTTCAAATTCTGGTTTCCAGCATACATCCCATCCCGGGAGTTTCCGATGAAAGGGCATTCAGATTGTGGGAATCTGCACGAAAGGAAACATAGAATAGTTCCCGACACATCATAAACACGTGCACACATGAACTACTATGGGTATGTTACATTTGGTCTCACCCAGTGTGGCTGTTTTGCTCCTAACCCAGAAACCTTTGCCACATTCTGCACAGTTACACTCAGGAGATGCAAACATATCCCCTTGCGACCAGTGGCTGATGCCCCAGTTCACCTTTAAATCAAGCCTTCTTGTCTGCTGATCGGCTTTGTCTTCTTTGGTTTTCCCACCACCAGCTAGCAAGACAAGGACTCAATGTTGTGCTGATCAGCCGGACGCTGGAAAAACTACAGGCTATTGCCATGGAGATTGGTGAGTGACCCCAAGGAATAAGGGAGAAGTGTGTGGAGCCCACTGGTCAGGTCTGCTCCAGTTCTGCCTGTTGAGCATCCCTTTTTCTGTTCTCTGGAGTCTGGGGCGCTAGTCCTTCTGCAGGAGCTCAGTTTACAAAGATAAGTGCAGGCTGCTAAGTGGGTGCTTTAGTTCACCAGTGAGTCTTTGGGCTCGATGAAGCAGGATCAGACTCATGCACAAGTAGGTCTACTCTCTCTGTCTCTAGGTCCAGTGTCTTTATCTTTAGAACTGGACCTCCTCATGCAGAATCTGCAGCTTCCTGGCTACGTCTGCCACTCCCTTCAAAAGCAGACCTGTGTTTGAGACTTCACTTCCCTGTGTCTACACTCTGCCTTTTGCATGGGGGTGAGGGGTGATGCTTAGTGGTGGTTGTTAGGTTTTTAAAAAAGATTTGATCCAGGGCTGCTATGTATGGTTGTGAAGATTTTATACTTTACAGTCCTAGGAGACAGCATGCATATTGCAATATTTTAGTATTATAATCCTCTCTGAAGTACTTTTAGTTAATAAGGATCATAACATCCCATTTTGCATTTTAATGATTAATTATTAATTTAGTAATTGGTAAATTCCCTAACTCAAAGGAATAAGTCTTTAATTATAAGAAGACGCGTGAAGACCATGGCCGGTTCTCTGGGAGACAAGTCTGTGTTCCTGGGGGAGGTTAGGGTTAGGAGGCGGACATAGGAGACCCAGGGCTGAGCAATCACATCTCGAAGGCTCAGTGTTGTTGGACCAATGAATTCTACTTTTGTTTCATTTCTGCATATCAGAAGTAGCTTTGACCAGGATTAGGACATACTTCAGTGTTCCTTTCACAACGTCAAAATGTGCTTTTTACTGTCCTCTTGCAAAGCAAGTAGTGTCTTTGTTCTGAAAGCATTCCCTCTCCCCCAAACTATGCCTCAAGATCACTTGCCCCAGAAATACTGGGTCTGAATTCAGTGCAGAGCAGGCAGCAGCTGGTGAAATCTGTCTTTTGCTTTCATAACTGCCTGAGTGCTCTTGAATGGAAGGAGCCTTGGCTGGGTGGGAGCAGGGCGTGGGTGTCGTTGGGCAAGGTAGTTAGCATCTCTGAGCCTAGTTTTCTCCTCTGGAAAGTGGGGATAATACCTACTTTACAAGGCTGAAGAGAGGGTTAAAATAATGTTGTAGGTAAATGCTTTATGAATTCTAAAGTGTTGGACAAATACAGAGTGTTGCTGTGTCTCTGCAGTGGGGACCTGACCTGGCACAAGCAGCATCACTCTTTGCTGTCACTGCTCTTAGTCCAGGGGTCTCAAAGCTGAGCGTGCAACAGAGTCACCTGAAGTGCATGTGCAAGCAGATCACCACACCCACTCCCAGGTTTCCCTGGTTCTGTAGGTCTGGGGTGGAGCCTGAGATTTTGTGTTTCTAGCAAGTTGTCTGACACTCACACTGAGAATCACTGCATTAAATCTGTTGTAATGCATATACTATATGCATTACTATATAGGCTCACACAGAAACCACCATTCACAAATCTTTCAGCACATACCAGCATTTATCCAGGGCTATTTCTTGTTTCTAATGGGGAGATGGGCTTGTGCTCCCCAATGTCTGCTCTGGTTGTGTGGGAGCACCAGGGGAACTCCCAGGCAAAAGGGGATTTGGACTCCTGTTCATTAACGAATAACTATTGTTTCTAATGCAGAGCGGACTACAGGGAGTAGTGTGAAAATTATACAAGCAGATTTTACTAAGAACGACATCTATGAATATATTAAAGAAAAACTTAAAGGCTTAGAAATCGGAATTTTAGGTAAGTTGATTGTAAAATTCGAAGTTTGTAATAAATACATCAGTGAAATAATTATCTTAGTGAGGCTTGATTATTCCATGGTGGCTTAAACTTAACTCGTAACTGTATTTTAAGCTGTAGCATTAAATGAATATTAAATCTCAATTCTTCATGAGCCATTACAGGATGAATGGATTTATATATAGCTTTAGAATTATCAGATTTACACACATTTCAACCTTCATGACCACATTTCCCAATGTTAAAATAAATTTTCTTTCACGGAACTGATATTGACACTTGACAGGAAGAGGGACTCTCAGAAACATTGGCTTAATGGAACTCATTTAGCAAACAAGTATTGCTGTGATTGATCCATGAAATGGCAAGTCAGTGTGGTTATTTGAGATTTGACTACCTTATTCAGGAAACAAGATAATATTTTTTCTCTGCCGATTTATAAACAAGCTATTTTATAACTACATACACAGTACAGTGTTTGTATTGTGTATACAAGGAAGATTTGATTTCTGAACTTCCTGCTGAATTTAAAAAATATGCCCTGGCCAGTGTGGCTCAGTTGGTTGGATGTCATACCACAAAGCAAAAGGTCACAGGTTTGATTACTGGTCAGGGCACATGCCTGGGTTGAGGGCCTGGTGCCTGGCTGGGGCACATGTGAGAGGCAACCAATTGATGTTTCTCTCTCACGTCAATGTTTTTCTCCTTCTCTTTCTCCCTACCTTACCCTCTCTCCAAATAAACAAATGATCTTAAAAAAAGAATTACTAATTCTTTTTACTAATAAAAATATAAAACATCATTGTAGAAAAACTGGAAAGAGTAGAGAAGCACATAAAAGAATTATGAATTTCTTAAAACCCTGACAGCCTGAGATAACATTTTGGTACATACCCTTCCAGAAACATACTTTCATATATTTACATGCATTGTACATATTTACACATATTTTCAAAACCGAGATTAAACTTACAGTTTTGTGACATTTAAAAAATATATACATCACAGACGTTTTCCCACGTCTTTCAGACTCTCAGCGGCCATAGTTAGGAAAGACTGCACTGTGTTCCAGCATTCGGCCACACCATGGTTCACTCAATGTGCTTCTTGTTATCAGACCACAGTATTTCCCTCACATTTCCTCACTGTTATCAAATCATGTTGCAATGAACAACCTTGTGTATAAATTTTTTTTTTGTATATATTTTCTTAAAAAATGCTTTCCAAGAGAAAAATTTCTGGGTTGAATGTGCTTATTTTTGAGGCTTTCAATAAACATGTGCCACTGGCTCTTCTGACATTTTTTTGCTTTGCCTTTCCCTGTCAGTCAACAATGTTGGAATGCTTCCGAGCCTTCTCCCGACATCTTTCCTTAATACACCAGATGAAATCCAGGTATGTCTACGCTTTCTGGGGACAATGTCCTCTCACCAGGTGCTGGGCGCTCCGGCTGGATCATTACCAGGGCCTGGGAAGGGTGTCTGGTCAAAACTCTGAATTCCAGGTGGATGTCTGGAGGTTTCCCTTTCTTTTCATCCTAGTACTTGACACACATCAAGGGTACCGCTGCCCACAACCATCTCTAGGATGAGGTCCTCTTCCCCCTTCCCTGCATATCAAAGTTTCCCTACCTGCTGTCCCAGTCTTCTGGGCTCTGTGCTCTGCTTTATAAGGGGTAGTACTGCCTGAAAAATTTGCACTTGCGTATGAAAGTGGGAGAAGGCTAGCTCTTTCTTTCTTTTTCTTTCTTCCTTCCTTCCTTCCTTCCTTCTCTCCTTCCTTCCTTTCATCTTCCTAGGTAATAAAATTTGTTCAATTTTCACTGTGAAGGAAGTCAATGACACAAACTCTGTGGCTGAGGATATTGTAAGTGAAGCAAGCTTGGCTCAGAACCATGGCTACCCTTGTTGATAACGAATACATTTGTTATGCAGTTAGCAGTCCTCGAAGGTACTATTTGTTAAGTCTTCCCCAGGCCCTGACTTTTGAGGTCATGGGCTTATACCAATTCTGAGCAGGCTGTCATGCGTCATGTTTCCATTCATAATTCTGCAGGTATTCCTATGTTCCTATGTAAGCCCTGAGTCTACTGCATGGAAATAGAATGCCAGATTGCTTGGACATCAATGCATATCCTCACCAAACCCTTCTTTGTCATACCCCTAGCTCTGTGGTTTTTGCTTCTGGCATAAATATGTGTCTCTCCATTAAGCAGTTTCCATTCTTGCTTCTCTTTCTCTATTTATGTCTGTATTTGTGCTTCTTTCTGTGTCTGTCCTTCTTTCTCTCTTGGTCTGTCTCGGGTGATTCTAGTAGTCTCTTTATCTGGCCTCTGCAGCCCAGAACCTCTACCTTGTATTATACAATCATTTGCCTTCTTGTTTTCTATGTTGTTGTCTTCTAGACCAAGTGTGCTAACCTCTCTTCCTGCAGCTAGAAATTAACAATGTCCCTTTGGAAAACTGTGTCCATATTCCTTTTGAAGTCTTTGAGGACACTCTTAATGGACTTCTGTTCAAGATCACACTTTATAGAAGCACACAGTATCGAGGTCAGATGTTTCCCAGTTGTAGCACATACTTGCTGAACATCAATTAGGAGCCTAATAGGCTGGCTAAGCAAGTGAGGAAACAGCTCAGACACGTGCTTTTCCCACTTTATGGTTCTTTAGCACTGACTGCATATCAAGAGAATTTCTGAAATATCTGACTAATTTGTGGTTATGATTATTTATTACAGAGCCTCATCCATTGTAACATCACCTCAGTAGTGAAGGTATGTGATAAATGTGTGTGCTAATGCATTAAAATGTAGCAGCTATCAGAATGTGGCAACTCAGGAGGATTGACCCTCCCCTGTAGAAGGAGAATTCTCTGAAATTGAACTGCACTTGATTGAGAGGTCATGTAGTGGCCTTTTAATTGTCTTATTCTGTTTTCATCAAGTACAATGATGAATTCATTCTCACTAGTATTTAAATCCTATTTCTGCATACAGTTTTGTCATATGTCAGAGCATATCAGACCTGTGATGGTGAAACTGATTCTGGATTCCAAGGTGATTTCTTTAAAAAAATCAATGATGTCTTCATTTTATTCTTGTAAATAGAAGAAAACCCATTGTTTGGAAAAAAAGACAGAGGGCATGGCATGGATTTAATGGACTCTTGTTTGTTTAATAAATATGAGGGGGGAACCAAAAAAACCCAAAATTACCTTCTAAAGTGTGGGCCCCTTGTTGTACAGGCTTCATCTATGAGATGAGTGTTGTAGAAACCCATTGGTATCAGTGTACCAGCTGGTGTTGTGAGAGGCTGTGTTCTTCAGTGAATTTTTTTGAAGATTGTTTCAATACATTTGCCCATTTCATTATAGTTAATTTACAAGAGCACCTGCCCACACTGTGCTGAGTGTTCAGCAGTTTTTGACCAAAAATGACATGACTCCCATGCTCCACCCTCCCTGTTCACGTAATCTTACCCCAAGTGACATTTTCTTTGTTTCCCCGGATGAAAAAAGTCCTCAAAGGGAAATGTTTTGCCAAAGTGGAAGAGGTAAAACAAAAATGGCAAAAGCACTAAAAGCCATCAAAATTGACAAGTTCAAAAATTTTTTTGAGCAGTGGAAAAAACATCTTGATAGGTGTATTGCATCAAATGGAAAGTAATTTGAAGGTGACTGAAGTTCAGTCATGTAAGAATAAATACACAATTTTTAATAATAAATTATGTTTTTTTGGTCCTCCCCCTTGTATTTGTTGAACTGAAGTTCACATTCATATGTATTTCTGATCCCTGCTCAGCTACTAGTTGGACAGTGTTGGGCATGCTATTTAATTCCCTTGAATTTCAGATTCTTTGTCTGCTATTAAAAGTATTAGATTAATCCCTGGCCAGTGGGACTCAGTTGGCTGGAGAGTTATCTTGTAAACCAGAAGGTCACAGGTTCAGTACCTGGCTGGAGTGCATAGGAAATGTAACTGATTGATATTTCCTTCTCACATCAATGTTTCTCTCCCTCTCCTCCCCTCTCTCTAAAATCAATAAGCATGTCCTCTGGTGAGGATTAGAAAAAAAAGCGTTGGACTAAGTGTTGTGTCAGGTGCCATGCAGCATAAGAATTTATAGATATAACTACCACAAGGCTGTTCTATACTGTGCCCTTGATTGAATAAGAAAAAAGCACCCCTTTGGGGCAGACAGTTTGGGAACAGGTGCTGCTTGAGCGTGAACTCAACATGCTGCTTGGTGAGTAGATGGTACTTTTGTGTGGACACAATGTTTTCCTTTCCTGTGAATGGCAAGAGCCCTCTAAATGGCTTGTGGGTGAACCCCAGGCTTTCAGCTCCTACGTAGACCACAGCTGGGCAATTGGCTCAATGCACCGAATTCTCAACTGCATGTGGCAGCCCTTGTGACCATTCCATTAGGCTCAGTGGACCTGCAGCAGTGAATCAGGTATGATCCCTGATTTCATGGATCTGGACCCTAGTTGGGGAGCAGGAGGAGGTTCTGTCTCATCTTAAAAACATGGACTTTCCTTTCCCAAAGGAAAATCAGTTGCTCTCAACCTAAGGAGAGGAGGTGGATGCTGAGAAGACCAAAAAGAATTTTTTTTCAGGGGGCCAAGTTGGGCTGACAATTTTTTCCATTGGTTATTTTTCTGTAAGCATACTGGTATTTTATAGTTTCCTGCTCATTTTTTATTGGTACACACATTTTTTTTTTTTTTTTTTTTTTGCTGAGCAATCAATGGCTTTTTAAAACTCCCAGTTGATATAATTGTAAGTTTTATATATCCAACTGTTGGCAGTCTTACCACTAAAATTTTTCACATTATTTTACCCATTGGTCACAGGGCTTCCCAAATGTATTTGATAACCTCTGACTAACTTTAGCAGAGAAATTGGGTTTGCTAAAAAATTGTTTTATATATTGCTTGATACTAATTTCCCTAAAAACAGAGAAAACACACCACAGGTTCGGCTGTCCACGCTGGTTGGAAGCATGACAAGTATCACTTAATTATTCCAAAGGAGTCATCTGTAAATAGTAGCAATCTCTGTCAAGGGCAGAGATTAGAGATGAGTTTGATGGCAAAGAAAGGTGAGATCAGAGACTAAATATTGGGAGCTTTGTGACAGAGACACACAAAGTCTGATGTTATCTTTCTAATTGGTATTACTTGCCCAAGGAGGCTAGTGAATTCATTCAGGACACTTCGAGGATATGCAGGCATGTTCCACTGACACCGTCAATGAAGGTGGAAAAGCCAAGGAAGGGTGGCGATAAAATCTAGCCCTTATCCTTCTCTCACCTCCCTTAAGATCCAGGATTTCAGGAGGCAGGCGCGTGGGTTCTAGGGAGCACTCGCCCTAGCACTCCCACCCTTGCTGCTAACCCAGTGCAGTGAAAATATTGTTCTGGAGACTCCTGCAGATGGGCTCAAGGGCCTATGGAACGGAGTGGTGGCAGGGCTTCCAGGCAACATGGAGAAACAGGCAAAACCTCTCTTCTGGCCCCCAGTCTTTTTTATTTCTCTGCCTCTCCCCATCCGTGTGGTTTATCTCCATCTCAAACCTGCTCCTCAGGCAGGGACCGAGTCCACTCAAATATACATTTGAGAACATTTTAGTGCACACAGTTGCCTCCTCCTTAATTCTTAAAATGTGTGCCTTATAATTAGGATGTGCAACATTCTTTTCATGGGACATTTAAGCTCCAGAAGTTGCAGAGAAGACCTCTTTGGGGGGCAAAAAGTTGGGAGGGAGAAGGGACTTCTTAATATTGTAATTGCGACAGACAGACAGACATGTGTTGTGTCTAGGGAGATATTTCACAGACCACCTGCAGGTTGCTTATGTGGCTGCTGCTGAACTGACAGATGTCCTCCACCTCATCCCTTGAGATGCTTATGGACACTTGTGTGTTTTCCTGATGGTCCCCCAATCCTAACTCACAGCTGAGGTTTATGGTGACCAGTCTACTTTTGCCTGTCTCCCAGAGGAAGGAGTATCTGGGGAATCTCAGTGTTGGTCCCACAACCAGAAGCCAATTTCCATAATTTCCCACTGTCCTCATTTTGCAGGAAGACTTTAGCTTTATGGGAGAGAAACCAGAAGCCTTTGAGCAGTTTGCTATTTGTCTAGGTTGCCTCCTGTGGGTTCCACCCAGACTCTGGTGTGGCCAGAATTACCTCCAGTAAGTGCCAGCAGACTTCCAAGGCCATCTGAGAAGATGAAGCAGTTCTCCTGCTTCCCCCCCACACCCGCTCCCCCAGGTCACACTGCCTGCCCATTGCTGTTTCCTTACTTCGTTGAGGCTTAACTTTGGCCTTTTCTTGTAGATGACACAGCTAGTCCTGAAACACATGGAATCAAGGTAAGGCCTTTCTTTGAAAAGGAGTGGAGCAGCAAGGTCTCCCGGGTCTGACAGTCAACGTGGAGCCTGGGGGGCGGAGTTCATATGACTGCTACTATGACAAATGGTAAAACCATGGTGAAAGGACATAGAGAGTGCAGAAAAAAAATAACGTTCTGAGCTAGGCAGCTTTGCAAACAGATAAGCATATTTGAGGGTCAAATGTAACACATACTGGAGGGAAGAAGAGAACAGCAGATTCAGCACACATCGTATTAAAAAAATAATTTATGTTGAGCATAAAAGAAACTTCAGAAGTTGGCCTGAGACCAAGACCATCTCTTTGTTATTATGAATTTCAGCTCTTGTCAGAATGAATACTCTAATTTAGTGGTAAAAATCACCACGCCATCAGTGCCTCCATTTATTTCATGTTTCTATCACCCTATTACAACACCCATTTGGGAGCTGTTTTTTTTTCTTCTTCAGATGGTACTCATTAAAAACAAATGGTAGATAGTTTTATCTTCCCTAGAGGAAGAAGGGGCTTGGCTGTGGATTCTAAAGTGCAGTCTCTTGGTTTTTCTGAATCGAACCCATCTCATTGGGATGAATTAAAGAGATTAAATTTCAAAAGGATAATTAAGGACCCCAGAGATTTGTGTGGGGTGCCTGTGTGAGCAGATGATAGACTGTCAAATTCCACCCGAGACATATGGCATCTGTCTTGTGGGTCATCTTTATGAGTCAGAGGGGACCTTGAGCTCCTGTGGCCACATTTGAGAGAGAAGGATCTCTTCCCCTGATCTTGTCTGAGCTCAGCTGGTTTTCTGAATTTCGGTGGGAGAACCTTTGCTGCACCGGAGCCTGTTTCCAGTCACGAGCCCTGATGTCAACTAACTGACGAGTAACATCATTGTATGGTGCCATAGTCCACGACAAAGGGAAGTTCCACTGCCAGTCCTTGGAAGCAGAACAGATAGCGCACCTGGTAGCTTAGAAGATGGAGTCTCCCCCACGTTCACATGAGCCCCTTTGTTTTCTTCCTTCTCAAGGTGTGATAGGCAGCAAAGGAACCAAAACTTTGCTTCTTTGCCTTTTAGGCAGAAAGGGCTCATCTTGAACATTTCCTCTGGGGTGGCCCTCTTTCCCTGGCCTCTATACTCCATGTATTCAGCTTCCAAGGTGAGTGATAACATGTATTTTGTGTCCCCTTCTCTTTTTTCCTCTTGTTTTTTCCAGTTGGCATTTTCTTTTGGATCATCTGACTGGTGGATAGACAGGAGGCACTCTTCTTCTTCTTCTTTTTTTTTAAGTGTATTTTATCGATTATGCAATTACAGTTGTCCTGACCCCACCCCCCCCTTGCCCTCCTCAGCTCGGTACCTCCCCAGGCACTCTCCTGTGTACAGGGTGGAGCTTTAGTCAGCAAGTGTCTGGTGCAAGCAGCACAGCCGGGCATGCACAGCCCCGGGGGGGCCTCCAGCCCTCACCTCGCCCCCTTGCTGGGGAGCCCTGCTGCCTCCTGCCAGCAAGTAACACTGTAGTTTCCTTCCTGCCCTGGAGGTCTAGCCAGGTGTCCCCAGACCCTAGTCTTAAAAACAAATTCTCAGAGGAAGGGGTGCTCTACACAAGGGATAGCTCCCCTGGGTTGGGTCACTTATGTGCATTGATCCCAAAATGTATGTTCCCACTGATTGAGGAGCCTCTTCTCAGACTGAGAATTGAAATTCTAACTGCCATCAAGAGAAGCTGCTCCATTTTAAGATAAAGTGGTAGGTTCCTTGTGGTGCCCTTAAAAATCTGAGTAAGTGGATTCTGATAGAGAAAGCAAGCTCTGGGCCCTGAGGTGTTTCTTCTTCTTGCTCCAGGCTTTCGTATGCACCTTTTCCAAGGCACTGCAAGAGGAATATAAAGCGAAGGGAATCATTATCCAGGTGAGGTTAACAGTTCTGAGTCCATGGGAATAGGAACCCCAGATCCCTATTAAGCTGGGGCCACTGCCTCCTGCAAGACTGGCGGTGCAAATGCAGCCAGAAGGAAGGTGGTCTGGATGACACAGGAGCTCTGGCGACCATTGGTGGCCACTGGGCCACCATGGTACCACCTGCTGCCACCCACCCCCATGCCTGGGAGCTGGAGCAGGAATTGGAGCAAGGTGAGTGAGCGCTCAGGACGCTGAGAACTTCTTACTACCTGATGCTGCATCAAGACAGAAACTGACTTAAAACCACAGAGATCTGTTTCCCATTCATGATGCACATTCACTGTGAGCTGCCACAGGGGGTTAGCTCATTGTTGTGACGCAGAGACCCAGGCTGATGGGGCTGCTGTTTTGGATATCATTAGTTGACCTGCCAGAGAAAAAATGGTAGGAGCTTTAGAGGATCTTGCTTTGATAATTAAAAGCTCTGGCTCAGAAAAGACACGTCACTTTTGCTCATACTCATGGGCCAGATCTGGTCACATGGACCCACCTAACTAACCACAAGGGTCAGGGAAGTGCAATTCTGTCCTGTGTACAAAGGAAAAAAGAACTAGAAATAGTTGGGGAACAACACTAATGATTACCAGAGCTACTTGCTTACTAGCCATGTGACAGTCTTAGCATCATCTTGATCTTGATAATTGTGGTCCTGAGACGCTGTGGCTGCCAAGGCAGTGGGTTCCGCAGGTCAGCAGGGATGGGCGGAGGTGGGCAGGGAAGGGAGCCCCTTCCTTGATGCAGAAACCTTGGCGTTAGCAAGTATGAGAAGGTGAAAAGACTCTATAAACTTTCAAAAACCAACTGGCCTCTCCAAGCACTTAAATAATTGGTGCTCAATAAATAAAAATTTGTTAAACAGGCAAGGAAGTATAGACTTGAGTTTGATTTTTGAATTCCAGCTCTGCCTCTTATCATCTGAGTGATCTGGAAAACCTGCTTAAATTTCATGGGCCTCAGCCTCCCCATCTGTAAAAAGGGGTTTACAACACCTGCTCACTTCTCTAGATTATTATAAAGATCTAATGAATAAACAGGTATGCAAGTCTCACCACTATTTTTTACAATAAGGTGTTTTGTCAACCAAATCTCACTGTAGGAATGAAAATACTATTTCCATATCAGCCAATGGGTTGGGAATACATGCTCCTATGTCTCTCTAAGAGTAACATTTTGAGATCTTTGTAGGAAAAGTGTTATGCAAATTAACAACCACATTCATTTTCATGAGAACAAATTTAATTGGATTGATTGTTTCAGATTCAATTATGAACAATGTCATTTCAAGTGTGGTGCGAAGAAAATGTGATAAGATAAAAATTGCAAATGTGATTTGAAGAAAAATAAAACAAACAAAAAGCATGCATCTTTTTTTCTCTCTGAAGTTGCCAAGGTCTCTATGTCCAGGAATAAAGTAAAAAACCGCATTGTGAAACCTCATGCCACAAGTGGTGAGACCATGGGTAGAAACACGGTGTCAGATATGGAGGGTGAAATGTGTGGCTGGCTTATTTTTCTTACCGTAATAGGACAGATTATGAGATCTTTGCCACTCCTGGCTCCCAACTGAAGTGTGAAAGTAAGAACCCAGAGGGCTTTAAATTGCTCCAACTTTGGCTATATAGGTTAGAAATAAACTTCTGAGATACAGCTGCCAGATAAAATACAGGAGATTCAATTAAATGTGAATTTCAGATAAATAAGAAATAACATTTAAAATATAAGTATAGCCCATGGAATACTTGCGACAGAATTATACTGAATTATTTTGTTGTTGTTTTCCTGGATTCAATTTAACTGAGTGTCCTGCACTTTCATTTTCAAAGTCTGGCAGCCATGTTCTGAGCGATGCCTTGTGTCCTCAGTCATGCCTTTGGACCAGCTGGTGGTGTGTGGCTAAGGCCTCCCCTTGGATTAGTGGTGGAGTGAAACTAGAAACCCGATTGCCTGCTCTGTGCCAACCCTACGCTTTTTCAGTGCTCCCTTATCGTTTTGGATCCTGAACCTTTTAAAGAAAGAACAGAGTTGGAAATGAAGGAATGGTGAAATGGGGGTTCATGTCTCAGGGTTGGGCAGATTGCTCCTGTGTTATGGCTTTATTTCCCATTGTAGGTGCTGACCCCATATGCTGTTTCAACCCCAATGACAAAGTGTCTCAATACCAGCATGACAACCAAGACTGCCGATGAATTTGTTAAAGAATCACTAAATTATGTAATGATTGGAGATGAAACCTGTGGTTGCCTCGTCCATGAAATCTTGGTAATCAATAACTTCTTTCTTGCAGCGAGTGAGGACAGGTGTGCTGGTGGCTCTCGCAGGGTTGAGCTAGGTCTTCCTTGCTATTGGAGACCTGGGTGCTCAGCCCATAAATAACCTCCAAGTTTGCAGATCTCACCCCTGGCTGCCTCACCTCTCCCCTCAGAAGGTGAGGTGGCTCCCAGAGCTCCTGGGAAGAGTTGACCAAGACACGAGGAGCCTCTTCGTGGGGCTGCCGTCAGCTCTGACCCTCTGTGCTGGTAAATAATGAACTCTCTAGCTCTCCAGAAAAAAGTAAAACAAGACACCTCAATTTGTAGCATTTGCTGATTTCCATTATTTAAATAAAAGGATTTGCCAAAAATGGGTGCAAAATCAACAAGGCTGCGGTTGAGAGGGCAAACAACTTAAACTTCGGTGTGAATGTGGATGACAATAAGGAGCTCCTAGAAGTGGTTCCTAAAGAATTGACTAATGAGGAGTTGCTGGAACTGGGACAGAAATGTGTTGTTGTGTTTTGTGTTGTTAATTAATTTTAAAAAACACCAAATGGTTTTCATTTATAGAGAGGAATGTTCATGTTGCATTATCTGCTTACAAACACATCTATGATGAAAGAAAGAAACAAATTAAACAAAGCATAATGGACATACTTCGGAAAAGAGTGATATTTCCTCAAGAAGAGCCTTGGCAGGTCCTTCAGAAGTTATTCTAGAAAAAGACATCGTTTTCATAGGAGATAACAACAGCATGCGTGTTGTTGCCTCTGAAGACCATCTAGTGGGACAAGATGTGGAGGGGGAGAACAGTGATATTAAGGATTCTGACCCTGTGTAGGCCTAAACTAGTATGTGTGTTTGTATCTCAGTTTTTAACAGACAATTTTAAAAAGCAAAACAAAATTTTAATTTAAAAATAGGAAAAAGCTAATAAAATAAGGATATAAAGAAAGAAAATATTTTTGTACAGCTGTAAAACGTGTCTGTGTTTTAAGTTGTTATTGCCAAAGAATTGAAAGTTAAAAATACTAAGTTTATAAAAGTTATAGTAAGCTGTTTAATTTATTATTGAAGAATGAAAATTTAAAAATAAATTTAGAGTAGCTTAAGTATACAGTATTTATTAAGTGTACAGTAGCATACAGTATTTTCCTAGACCTTCTAATTCACCTGCTACTACCTCACCGACTCACCTAGAGCAACTTCTAGTCTTGCAAGCTCTATTCATGCTAAGTGCCCTATATAGATGCAGCTTTTAAAATCTTTTATACTGTATTGTAACCATGTTAAAAATTTTTCAATGTATTTTTTCTATGTTTAGATACACAAATACTTACTGTGTATTATAATAGCCTCAGAGAAGGAAAACTCTGACTCCAAAAAACCTCCGCTGCCTTGCGGCATACCTCTTCAGGGAAAAGGCTAAGGGAGTAAACCCCGAAGGAAAATCCGGAGCCGGAGTCCCTAAGGCGGTTTGACGTTGTAGTCAACACCGGCAATTCCTGCGGCGCACCTGAAACCAAGCTGTATTGACTCTGTCTTTCCCTTGGACCCTTCAGCTGCGAAGAGAGGGGGGGTCTGCTGCATGGGCAACAGCAGACCCTCCATATCACCCTGCCCAGGCTCTGTAGCTTCAGCTCCACTGGAGAGGACACTCCAGCGTCATCGCAAGATGTCGATTCAACACGGGAGGAGACAGATACCGTGTCACTCCCGAGTCGGACTGCACAGCCATTCTCGGCGGTGCAGATAGACTCTTAAGAAGCTACACCATCGTCTCTCGAGACGGACGGCTGCCGACGATTATAATAGCCTACAGTATTCAATACAGTAATATGCTATATAGGTTTGTTGACTAGGTGCAATAGGCTATATCATACAGCCTAGGTGTGTAGCAGGAGATACCATTTGGGTTTATGCAGGTGCACCCTATGATGCCTGCACAATAACAGGATCATCTAATGATGCATTTCTTAGAATGTCTCCTCCTGGTTAAGTGACACATGACTGTACTAAAAGAATTTGGGACTTAACTTTAGTAGTTAGGAAAAACATTTAAAAACATGATGAATATAAACTGAGATGTTTTAGTAATAACTTCCTTGCTCTTTTTTTTCACCCAGACACTCATGTTTTTGTCTATTTAAGGCGAATTTTCTGTGCCTGATCCCATCGTGTGTCATCTACAGCAGCATGTTCAAGAAGCTAGTCCTGACTCATTACACCAACTATCTCAAGCGGAACACCAACATCAGATAGTTTAGGTGGGCTGTTAGGCCATCCAGCACTGTTTTCTTCAACAAGTTCTTCATAGGCTGCAGAAGACCAAGAAGCAGACCGTCACCCCACACACTTTGAAGCTGGAGGGGCATGCCGCAGATACAGTACCTAGAATACAGCTTTTGTGTCATTTTGCTCATGTTAAAAGAGAGGACAAATGGAGACCAGCCTTGAAGATTCCTTGAGCAGATAAAGCCAGATTACTAGTGATGGGATTCAGGGCCGGCCTCCCCAAAATATGTCACTTTGGAATATTGATTACTTTGAATTAAAGTTAGTTAAGGAACAGCAAGGGTACTCTGACCCTTCTTTGCCCTGCATCTAATAGGAAATACTGTTGTGACCATCTTTGGAAAACATAATGAACCACACTAATTAATCTTACTCTTAGTGTTTGTCCTGGCATGTATCGGTTATGAGGAATTACGTGATATTTCAACTATTGATGGAGCAACTTATAAAAGTGTAGACATCGCACTTCTAAGCCATCACATCAAACCCTGGTAAATTTGCCTTTGGGGAAGAACTGCCAGAGCCAGCAGCTTAAGTGAAAAAAGAAATATACTTTAGCTTATACAGCCTGGGGTAAATTTTAGAAATACTATTTAGTTGTGTGACATAGGGGTTTTCCTAATGTACTAATTCTGGCTTGATTTGAATGATTATCTATAACCTGTTTAAGGCTCTTTAAATTAAGAGATAATTTCCTCAAAATAAAGGCCCAAAGATGATGGACTGGCGTATAAACAAGGGTAGAAAAGCTCAATATTAAAAAATTTTTATACCCACCACCACTAGCACTACATAATAGTTAACATTTGTTGAGCACTAATGTGTCAGGGACTATGTAAATCTTCATAACTTAGGAAGTAGGAACTATCACTATTATCTACTTCATTTTAAAGATAAGGAAAATGAGGCACAGAAAAACTGAGTAACTTGCACAGGTTCACCTGAACAGTGAGTGGCAGAGCTAGGATTTGAACATGAGTCATCTGCCAGCATATGTAGACTAAAGCACAATAATAGAGCCCTACCTGTCTGGGATGAGGTTCTTTAATTGGACTTAATGGAAAGGGGTGAGCCATATTTCTCCCAACTCGGCATTTTTTTACTTTCGTATGTTGTGAAAAGAGGTGAGGAATTGGATTTTGCAGCCAGGCCCACGTGTCTTCACTCAACACTGACCACTTTCCCAATTTACCATTGTCTGGGAATCATTTCAGAATAGGGAGGCTTGCCAAATTTCATTGAACTTTAATTTTTGTTGAGGAGCACTGAGCTTTTGTTTCTTGTGTGATTCTCTTCTTTTTGTTTGGAGGGTGTGGGACCCCTCCAAATGACCATCAGCAGCTGGTCGTTTTGATAGAAGCAATCACTCTGTTCTTTCAGCTTTCCATCTGTGCTGCCTCCCAGCATGCTGAAGGCCAGAGGATCCCTCTGACAGCACTTGGAGCAGGGAAATAAGGTGATTATGGGCTGCTGCTCTGAAAAAAGTTGGAAGCTGTTGCTGGGGCTGTTTCCTGGTGTGTCATTCATTTCTTGTTCTTGTGGGATAGGAACCAGAATGCCCCATTTCAAAAAGACTCCTTTAGCTAATGCTTGCCAGAAAAAGCTGAAGATGGTCATCCAGGGCCAGCATGATTTTAATAATCTTTGTCTGCTTCTGATGCCAAAAAAAGATGATTATTCTCACTGTAGTTTATCCACTGTGCTTGGGACTCAGCCTGGCTTGACTTGTTAGTGCCCTCTAACGGTCTGGGAGAGAAATTGTTGGATCTTACTAGCTAATCTTCCAGGAATTTTAGAACAGAATTTAATATGGGGAAAGAAATCCCTCAAAAAAAAAAAAAAAAAAAAAAATTAGCCCTGACTAAATAAATTGAGATATAATTGACATATAACATTATATTAGTTTCAGGTGTTCAGGTGTATAACATAATGATTCGATGTAAAATTTTACAAGGTTATCGCCACAAGTCTAGATAACACCCAACACCACACATGGTTACAATTTTTTGTTATTGTGATGAAAACTTTTAAGATCTGCTCTCAGCAACTTTCAAATATACAATAAAGTATTATTAAATATAGTCGCAATGCTGTACATTATATCCTCAGGACTTATTTATTTTATACTGGATGTTTGTACATTTTGACCATCTTTTCCCATGTTTATCACACTCACTCCCCGCTCTGGTGACAACCAATCTGCTCTCTGTATTGTTGTTGCTGTTGTTGTTTTCAGATTCCACAGAGAGGTGAGATCATATGACATTTGTCTTTCTTTTTTCTGACTTATTTGTCTTAGCATAATGCCTCCAAGGTCCATTCCTCATGTTTTTTGTTCTTTCATTTGTTTGTTTGTTTTAGCTACCTTTGGGTGTATATAGGGTGGTTATCAAGAAAGAAAGAAAAGGAAGAGAGAAGAGGAATGAAATTGTTTGAGTTTCACATACTCTGACAAGATGGCTGACAACTGGCCGGGATACTTAGGCTTTTTGCATTCTGCTTACTTCATCAGTAAAATAAAAAAGTTTGACTACACGGTCTAATTTTCTATTAAGCTCTTACAGTCCATACATTTCAAGTAAGTTTTGGAAATAAAATTTGTTGAAATAAAGGAGGTTGTCAAACTTTAAAAAATAATTTCATTGATTATAAACATATATTTGGTAGGAAATATAATAAGTATAGAAGAAAAAGAAGAAAATAAAAATCACCATTTGTTTCACCACCCAATGCGTTCTTCATTGATTGCAGATTTTCTTTTATAATTTTTTTGTGTGTGCGTATGTATGTGTGTGTGTCTACACGCAGATTTTACATTTTTTTCTTTTCCCTTATTATTATAGCATAAGATATCCTGGTATTGAAAAGTATTTAAAAGATGATTAGCAATTGTTACTTAATACTTATTCACATGACTAAATGTAATATATTTTACCATTATTTTTGCTTCGCATTTAGGTATTTTCTGATTTTATAATCTTATCGATAACATACAATCTACATCCTTGCATGTGCATCACCTCATTGTTGTTTTGAATATTTTTATAGTGGTTTTATTAATTCCCATACTATACAATTCACTCACTTAACATGTACACTCGATTATCTTTATTATATTCATGGAGTTGTGCAAACATTGCCACAATCAATTTTATAACAGTTTTAGAACATTTCATCACCCCCACATAGGAGCCTCATACCCACTGGCAGTCACTCCTCATTCTACATCCCTCTTCCTGAGCTCCAGGCAACCACTAATCTACTTTATGTCTCTATGGATTTTCCTATTCTGGACTTTTAAAATAACTGCAATCATATAATATGTGGATTTTTGTTATTTACTTCTTCAACAAGGTATAATTTTTTCAAGGTTCATCCATGTTGTAGCATGTATAAGTACTCCTTTTTTATTGCTGAGTAATATTCTACTGTATCGATAGGCCATGTTTATTGGTTCATTAGTTGATGAACATTTAGGTTGTTTCCATTTTTTGGCTATTATGAATTATGCTGCTATGACCATGCATGTATAAGTTTTGTGTACATATGTGTTCTCACTTCTCTTGGGAATATACCGAGGAGTGGAACTGCTTGGTTGTAGGGTAACTATCTCTAAACTTTTGAGGAACTGCTAAGCTGTTTTCCAAAGTGGTTATACTGTTCTGGCTGGTGTGGCTCAGTGGGTTGGAGCATTGTCCAGTAACCAAAAGGTTGTGGGTTCAATGCCCCATCAGGGTGCATGCCTAGGTTGCAGGTTTGATTCCCGTCAGGAAGTGTGATCTCCGGTCTAGGCACCTAGAGGAAGCAACCAATCCATGTTTTACTCTTGCATCAATGTTTCTCTTTCTCCCTTCCTCTCTTTCCTTCTCTCTCTAAAAGCAATGAAAAAATATCCTCGGGTGAGGATAAAAAAACTCACTAACACTTGTTCTTATCTGTCTTTTTGATTATAGCCATCCTAGTAGGTGTGAAGTAATATTTCATTGTCGTTTTGACTTCCACTTCCCTGATGGCCAGTGATGTGAAACACCTTTTCAGGGGCTTGTTGGCCATTTCTCTGTCTTCTTTGGAGAAATAAATACTCCGCTTGTTTGCTCATTTTTAGAGGAGGTAGTCACTTTTTTACTGATGTGTGTGCATCTTTTACATTTCTGATTTTTTTTCCTTGAAGTAGGAATTCTGGATGAAAATATCTAAACATTTCTTTAGAGTTCCTAATACTTATTACCAAATTGTTTCTAGAAAAGTTGTATAAATATATCTGTGGTTCTCAACACAGGGTGTGATTTTATCCCTGAAGGGGACATTTTGTAATATCTGACCACATTTTTTGTTATCCCAACTTAGGGAAGGAGGATGCAACAGGTATCTCTTGCTTTCTCTTTTTATCCTCATCCAAGGACATTGTTTCATTGAATTTTAGAGAGAGAGGAAGTGAGAAAGGAAGTGAGAGAAACATTGATGTGAAAGAGAAACATTGATTGGTTGCCCTCCATATGCACCCAAACTGAGGAAGGAACCCACAACCCGGGTATCTGCCTTGACTGGGAATTGAATTCGCAACCTTTTGATTACAGGACAATACTCCAACCAACTAAGCCACACTGGCCAGAACATGACTGGTATCTTTTATAGGCAAAGGCCAAGGATGCGTCTCAATATCCTATACTGCACAACGCAGCTCCCTTCCCTGCAGCTAAGATGGAATTATCTGGTCCCAAATGTCAATAGTGCTAATGTTGAGAAAATTAGACCTTTGTTTTATGAGGGTGTTTGTCTCAATAAACCACTGTTTTCACCTATTAAGTCTTGGTTTTAGAATTATGTTAAATACTGCCTGTTCAAATGATTAACCATTATACTTTTTAATTATTCCCCTTTGGATCAATATGTCTTCCAATAATAAAAACTGGAGTGCAATATTTTCAATTCACTCCCATTAGTATTTGTTGAGACCTACTATGTGTTACTTACTTCTAGACCCACAGTGGGTTATAGAAAACCAACAAGACTATTACTGAGAATGTAATGACAACAATTATTTGCTACTATTTTTGATACCTAATATGTTTTATAACCTGGACATTTTCACTCCTCACAGCACACTATGAAGTAGGTATCGTACTAGTTAGGTTTAAGTTCACAAGTGAACTTGTAACTGTGTAATAGAGACTTTGACAGTGGCTTAAAAAAGGAAGACATTTATTTGTTGTTTTTTTGTATAAAAGTCTGTAGAAAGGCAGCCTAGAGCAGGAATGGCAGCTCTGCTGGATGACGTTTTAAAGCACCCAGGTTCCTGCCAGCTTAACCTCTATTCCTGGGGTATCCAAGATGGTGGCTGGATCTCCAGCCATCACATCCACATTCAGGCAGCAAGATGAAAGGAAAGGATGGCAAAAAGGAGCAAAGAGTGTATGCCAGTTTCATTTTAAGGAAGATTCCTAGGAGCTATGGCATGATACATTCTTCTATTTCTCATAAGCAGAACTTAGTCATGCAGTCACACTTAGCTGCAAGGAAAGCCGGTGCTCCGCAACACCAGACACACATCTCAAGATTTCTATTACTATGGAAAAAGGGTAACAGATATGCGGAGACAACAGCAGTCTATGCATGGTTTTCCCTCCCTTTACAGATAAATCATGGAAATTCAGGAACATTAGATAGTTGTTACGTGCATTAACAATGCTGGACCTGGGATTTGACTCTAGCTCTGTCTGATAATAAAAAGTCAAGTTTTTGCCCTGGCTGGGTAGTGAAGTTGGTTAAAGTATTGTCCTGATATGCCAAGGTTGCAGGTTCATTCTCCCGTCAGGAAATATACAAGAAGTAACCAATGAATGCATAAATGGGTGGAACAAAAAGTCAACGTCTCTCTCTCTCTCTCTCTCTCTCTCTCTCTCTCTCTCTCTCCTCTCCCTCTCTCCCTCCCTCTCTTTCTCTCTCTCTCTTTAAAATTAATAAATACGAATTTTAAAAAATTCATGTTTTTTTGTTACATCACATCATGTTTCACTTAAAATTTTAATGATATTTTCAGACATGAAAATTATAAAACAAGGCAAACATTTTTATTTTATTTTTTAAATTATATTTTATTGGTCCCTTACTCGCCGTCGACAGCCTACCTCGCCTCACTCACACCCCGCCGCTGCCTCGCAGAAATGCTTCGATTACACAAAGTCCTTCAACAGATTCGGCCAGTGTCCAAGGCACTGGCTCCTCATCTCATTCGGGCTTATGCCAAAGATGTAAAAGTTGGTGCAGATGCCCAAGCCTTAATGCTTCAAGGTGTAGACCTTTTAGCCGATGCTGTAGCCGTTACTATGGGGCCAAAGAGAAGAACAGTAATTATTGAACAGAGCTGGGGAAGTCCCAAAGTAACAAAAGATGGTGTGACTGTTGCAAAGTCCATTGACTTAAAAGATAAATATAAAAATATTGGCACTAAACTTGTTCAGGATGTTGCCAATAATACAAATGAAGAGGCTGGTCATGGCACCACCATTGCTACTGTCCTGGTGCGCTCTATTGCCAAGGAAGGCTTTGAGAAGATTAGTAAAGGTGCTAATCCAGTGGAAATCAGGAGAGGTGTGGTGTTAGCTGTCGATGCTGTAATTTCTGAACTTAAGAAGCAGTCTAAACCTGTGACAACCCCTGAAGAAATAGCTCAGGTTGCTACAATTTCTGCAAATAGAGACAAAGAAATTGGCAACATAATTTCTGATGCAATGAAAAAGGTTGAAAGAAAGGGCGTCATCACAGTAAAGGATGGAGAAACACTGAATGATGAATTAGAAATTATTGAAGGCATGAAATTTGACCGGGGTTATATTTCTCCATACTTTATTAATACAGCAAAAGGTCAGAAATGTGAATTCCAAGATGCCTATGTTCTGTTAAGTGAAAAGAAAATTTCTAGTGTTCAGTCCATTGTACCCGTTCTTGAAATTGCCAGTTCTCACCGCAAGCCCTTGGTCATAATTGCTGAAGATGTTGATGGAGAAGCTCTAAGTACACTTGTTTTGAATAGGCTAAAAGTTGGTCTTCAGGTTGTAGCTGTCAAAGCTCCAGGTTTTGGTGACAATAGAAAGAACCGGCTTAAAGACGTGGCTATTGCTACTGGTGGTGCAGTGTTTGGAGAAGAAGGATTGACTCTAAATCTTGAAGATGTTCAGCCTCATGACAGGAAAAGCTGGAGAGGTCATTGTGACCAAAGATGATGCCATGCTCTTGAAAGGAAAAGGTAACAAGGCTCAAATTGAAAATCATATTCAAGAAATCATCCAGCAGTTAGCTATCACAACTAGTGAATATGAAAAGGAAAAACTAAATGAACGTCTAGCAAAACTCTCAGATGGAGTAGCTGTGTTGAAGGTTGGTGGGACAAATGATGTTGAAGTGAATGAAAAGAAGGACAGAGTAACAGATGCCCTCAATGCTACATGAGCTGCTGTTGAGGAAGGCATTGTTCTGGGAGGGGGTTGTGCCCTGCTTTGGTGCATTCCAGCTTTGGACTCATTAAGTCCAGCTAATGAAGATCAAAAAATTGGTATAGAAATTATTTAAAAAGCACTCAGAATTCCTGCAGTGACCATTGCTAAGAATGCAGGTGTTGAGGGATTGTTGATAGCTGAGAAAATTATGCAAAGTTCCTCAGAAGTTGGTTATGATGCTATGCTTGGAGATTTTATGAACATGGTAGAAAAAGGAATCATTGATCCAACTAAGGTTGTAAGAACTGCATTATTGGATGCTGCTGGAGTGGCCTCTCTGTTAACAACAGCAGAAGTTGTAGGCACAGAAATTCCTAAAGAAGAGAAAGACCCTGGGATGGCTGGGATGGGTGGAATGGGAGGTGGTATGGGAGGTGGTATGTTCTAATCCTGGAACAGTGCTTTACCATCATTAGTGAGAACTGTCAGAGGAAGCTCAAGGTGGTGCTCCTTACCTAGGACTTCAGAGATGTCAGTTGAAGGACATGACTGAAGAAAAGGCTGGCTGGTGTTTAAGAAAATCACTATAACCATCAGTCACTGGTTTCAGCTGACAAACAAAATGGTTTACTGCTGTCATTGTCCATGCCTACAGATAATTTATTTTGCATTTTTGAATAAAAATACATTTGTACGTTCCTGATAACTAAGTGCAAGAGCCATGTACCAATATACTGCTTGCAACTAAAATCACTGAGGTATTTTTACTACTATTCTGTTAAAATCAGGATTTCAGTGCTTGCCATCACCTGATGAGAAGTTAAGCAGCCTTTCTGTGGAGAGTAAGAATAATTGTGTACAAAGCAGAGAAATTATCCAATTATGTGACCTTTGTGTAATAAAAATTTGTTTAAAGTTAAAAAATTATATTTTATTGATAATGCTATTACAATTGTCTTGATTTCCCCCCCTTTGTCCGCTTCCACCCAGCACTCCCCACCCCTCAGGCAATCCCCCCACCATTGTTCATGTCTATGGGGCATGTTATAAGTTATTTGGCTACTCCATTTCCTATACTGTACTTAACATCCCCGTGGCTATTCTGTAACTACCTATCTGTGCTTCTTAATCCCCTCACCTCTTCACCCATTCCCCCATAGTTTCCTCCCATTGGGCAATGATCAAAACCCTCCCCATAGGCATGATTCTGTCTCTGTTTTGCTTGCTTAATTTGTACTTTATATTTAATTGTTGATAGATATATATTTGTTGTCATTTTATTGTTCATAGTTTTGATCTTCTTGTTCTTAGATGAGTACCTTTAACATTTCATATAATAATTGTTTGGTGATGATGAACTCTTTTAGTTTTTTTCTTGTCTGGGAAGCTCTTTATCTGTCCTTCGATTATAAATGATAGCTTTGCTGGGTAGAGCAGTCTTGGGTGTAGGTCCCTGCTTTTCATGACTGAATATTTCTTGCCAATCCTTTCTAGCATGCAAAGTCTCTTTTGAGAAATCAGCTGAGAGTCTTATGGGAAATCCCTTGTAGGTAACTATCTGCTTTTTTCTTGCTGCTTTTAAGATTCTCTCTTTATCTTTAACCTTTGACATTTTAATTATGATGTGTCTTGGAGTGGGCCTTTTTGCATCCATCTTGTTTAGGACTGTCTGTGCTTCCTGGATTTGCATATATATTTCCTTCACCAAATTAGGAAAGTTTTCTTTCATTAGTTTTTCAAATAGACTTCCAATTTCTGGCTCTTTCTCTTCTCCTTCCAGAACCTCTATGGTGGGAATGTTGGAATACTTAAAATTGTCCCAGAGGCTGCTTACTCTATCCTTGTTTTTTTAGATTCTTCTTTTTTTTTTTCTTGTTGTTCTGTTTGGTTGTTTTTTGCTTCCTTATGTTCTAAATCATTGATTCAGTTCCCAGCTTCATCCACTCTACTGTTGTTTCCCTCTAAATTTTTTTAAATATTTCAATTAGTGTATCCTTCATTTCTGACTGGATCTCTTTAATGCTGCTGAGGTCCTCACTAAGTTCCTTTTGCATTCTTATAACAAGTGTTTTGAACTCTGCATCTGATAGATTGCTTATCTTCATTTCGTTTAGTTCTTTTTCTGGAGTTTTGATCTGTTCTTTTATTTGAGCCATGTTTCTTTGCTCACTTTGGTGGCCTCCCTTTGTTTTTTTCCTATGTATTAGGTAGAGTTGCTATGACTGCCTGTCTTGGTAGCATGGCCTAATGTAGTAGGTGTCCTGTAGGTTCCAGTGGCACAGCCTGCCCTATCACCCAAGCTGGGTACACAACATGCACCCTTCCTGTGGGCTGAGTACCCCTCCTCTTGCCGTTGAGCTTTGATTTCTCTTGGCCAGTCAATGGGAGGGATTTATCTAGGCCAGTCAGCTACAGGGACTGGCTGTTACCACTGACCACCAACCTCTACCTTTTGTGGAGGATCAGCTGTGCAAGGGTAGGGTGGTGGTGCTTTGATGTGGTTTGTAGCTGTCCACTGGATGCACAGCTTTGGGGTTTCCTGGGTGGTGCAGGCCAAGATCAGTCTTCACCTGTGTTCTGCCCAGGGCCACCCTGTGTGAGCTACAAAGGAATCTGAGATGGCTGCTTCCTGTGCTGGGCTTGGAGGTTCTCAGACAAAGCCAAACTGTGAATCTGGGCTGGCTGCTGCTAGAGCCATGCCTGCGGCCACTTAGCAAGATGTACAGGGGCTGGGGGCTCATTGAGGCTGACTGTTGCTTGTTTGGGAAGATTCAGGGAGTTGTGAAACATGAGTCAAGACCAGCTATTAGTATGGAAAAGTCACTGAGGTGGGCCCATAAGTTAAGTGGGACAGAGTCTCAAGGGATGGCCAGGACTGGGCAAACAGTGTTAGCCAAGTTGATGGAGTCTCAGATATGACACCTGCCTGCTGGCTCTGTGGCTCTGTTGAAGGAGGGTTCAGAAAAGGGACAATGGCCTCTGCCTGCCTTTCTGTCTGGGGGAAAGCTGTCCCCCAGCTCTTGCCTTAATGCCAGACACTTTAATTCCTCCCTGTATGCCACTGGTGCCTTTCAAGCTGCTACCATGGTGCCAGAGTTAGAGGGATTGTGTCTGAGTAAGTCTGTGTGCTGGTTCTTTAAGAAGAACTGCTTGAGGCTCTGGAAGTTTCTTCCATGGACTCAGTCCCTGCTGACTCCTGCAGCCAGAAGTTATAGTGACTTACCTTCCTGGCATTGGAACCCTGGGCTGGGGGACCTGGTATAGGGCTGGGACTCCTCAGTCCTGAGCTATCCCTCCTGAATTTTTATTCACTGCACATGGATATGAGTCCAGCTTGTTCCTTGTCTTTGCCCCTTCTACCAGTCTGAATGGATGTGGTGTCTTTAATTCTGTAGTGGTTGGACTTCCATTCAACTCAATTTCTGATAGTTCTGAGTGATGCTTGTTCTGTAGTTGTAATTTTAATGTGGTTGTGTGAGGAGGCAAGCCATATTTACCTATGCCCCATCTTGACCGTAAGTCAGCAGATATTTTTAAAGAGTTAGGCTCTGTGGTAAAGAGCAGTAGCTTCTCAGTCTTGGCTATGGTTTTAAAAGCTCCCATGTGCCAACCTCACATTAGAGGTGTGACTTAGCCTTCTGGAGAGAGCATGCAGGAACCTGAGTGGTAGAGGCTGGGGCAAGGAGTTGGGCAGCTCATCAAAAAGGTTGATTAAAAAACAACAAAATATTGGTTAAATCTGGAAAAAATAGAGGATAACACATACCTTAAATATTTTTACTTAAATTATTATAGAAAATTCCAAACACAAAGAAAGCACAATAGTATAATGTGCCTTCATGGTATTATTCAACAATTACCAACATTTGCCATTCTTGCTTTGTCTCTAACTTCATCTTTTCCCCATCCCCAATCAAGTTTTCAAATTCTGTTTTCTTTAGATAAAATTTACATACATTAAAATACACTAATCTTAACCCTACAGTTTTGACAAATGGAGAGAGTGTGTAATCCATAATCCTTTCAAGATATTGAACATTTCCTGAGTTCTGTCACTATAGATTAGTTTTGCCTGTGACAGAATTTTATATAAATAAAGTCATACAGTATGGAATCTTTTATGTCTGGCTTCTTCCTCAGTGTCATGTCTGTGAGATTCACCTATGTTGTTGCATTCGTTTTATTTTTTTGCTGTGGAGTATTATTTCATATAGAAATATATCAAAGTTTGTTCATTCTCCTCTTGATGGACATTTGGTTTTCTCTTTGCGTTATCATGACAAATGCTGCTATGAACATCTTTGCCTAGAGATTTTTTGTGGACATATGTTTTCATTTCTCTTCGGTTTATACCCAGGAGTGAATTTACTGGGTCAAAGGGTAGGTGTATTAAACATTTTATTTTAACTTAAAACACATAAAAGTATAGTTCTTCGCCAATCTTTTGATGTAAGGCTAAGTTTTTTTTTTTTTTTTTAAGTGTGGGTCCACTGATTGGAACTGCAGCTTGTCTTTCTTACATAAATCACCCATTGACTACAAGATATAGTTTTTATTTCTTTAAAAAGAAATGAGAACTTAAAGACATTTAAGAGCAATCTGAATGCATAATCTCTTCGAATTTTCAAAATCCTCCTACAATTTTTTTTCTTTTCAAGTATATTTTATGGATTATGTTGTTACAGTAGTTCCAATTTTTCCCCCTTTGTTCCCCTCTGCCCAGTACCCCCCCCCTTCCCTTCAGCAGTCCAACCCCCCTTGGTTCATGTCCATGGGTCGTGCATAAAGAATCTTTGGCTTCACCCTTTCCTATATTATTCTTAACATTGCCCTGTCTATTTTGTCCCAACTGATTATGCTTCTTGGTCCCTGCACCACTTCCCCATTTCTCCCCCTTCCCCCTCCCAGCTGATAACCCTCCAAATGATCCCCATACCTATTATTCTGCTCCTATTCTGGTTTGCTTAGTTGGGTTTTGTTTTTATTTTTTAGATTCAGTTGTTGATAGTTGTGAGTTTGTTGTCATTTTAGTGTTCATAGTTTTGATTTTCTTTTTCTTAAGTAAGTCCCTTTGACATTTTATATAATAAAGGCTTGGTGATGATGAACTCCTTTAGCTTCACCTTGTCTGGGGAGCTCTTTATCTGCCCTTCCATTCTAAATGATAGCTTTGCTGGATAGAGTAGTTTTGGTTGTGGATTCTTGCTTTTCATCACATTGAATACTGCTTGCCAGTCCCTCCCTGCCTGCAAAGTGTACTCTGAGAAATCAGCCAACAGTCCTGTAGGCACCCCTTGTAGGCAACTCTCCTCCTCTCTCTTGCTGCCCCCAGAACTCTGTTTTTTTATCTTTCACCTTTGGTATCTCAGTCATGATGCATCCTGGTGTGGTCCCCTCTGCGTCCAGCTCACCCAGGACCCTTTGTGCTTCTCTGACCTGTATGTCCATCTCCTTCACAAAATTTGGGAAGTTTTCCTCATTTTTTTTCAATTCTTGCTTCCTCGTTCTGCACTGGTTGACTTTTTTTCTTCCTTATGTTCCAAATCATTGATTTGAACCCCGACTTCCTTCCCTTCACCATTGGTTTTGTGTGGATTTTCCTTCGTTTCACCTAGCATAGCCTTCACTTCTTCTCTTATGCGTTTGCTGTACTCAAGCATGTCTGTCAAGCCTGTAAGCATCTTTATCACCAGTGTTTTGAATTCTGTGTCTTTTAGGTTGTCTATCTCCTCATCTGTTAGGTTGGCTATCTCCTTGTTGCTTCGTTCTCCCACTGGAACCTTGATTCCTTTCCCCTTTTGGGCCATCCTTCTCTGTCTCCTCTTTCTGACAGGCTCCTGTGTTTGTTTGTCTCCGTGTCCCAGGTAGAGCTGTCAATGGTGTTACATTTTAAGGGATGGAGCCTTAGGGATTCGTCAGCACAGGGCGACCTGTTTCACCACGTTATGGCGCTGTGTGTGTGGGAGTGGTCCGAGAGGGAACAATGCCACTTGCCCAGCACTCACCCCTTTTCCAGGCCCCTCTCCCACTTCCGCACCGGACTGCTGCCCTGGCCGTAGTTACCAGTGTTGGTGGGTCTGAGGACGTTCTAAGACTGTGGGGGCCCTTTAAACAAGCAGACTCTGCTGAGACCGGCAGTTTCTACCTCCACTCCAACCCCCACTGGTCTGCATAGTCAGAAGCAATGAGGCTTGATTTTCCCCAGTGCTGGAACAGTGAGCTGGGCAGTCTGGTGAGAAGCTGGGAACGCTCCCCAGGTGTCCCTCCTGACTTTTTAAAACTTGTGACTGCGATTTCTACTGGCCTGCCACTGCCACTGCTGCTGCCGCTGCCGCCACAGCTGCCACCACCACATCGCATCCTCTCTGCCCTGGCTCCGCCCCTCCTACCTGTCTGGATGAGTATTTCTTCTTTATATCTTTGTTTGCTGGACTTCTATGCAGTTTGGTTATCTGGAACTTCTGGTTGTTTCTAGTTTTGAGGTAGTTGTATTCCTCCTTAGTTGTGGAGGAGACGCAGCATGTCTGTCTACGCCTCCATCTTGGCCGGAAGTCCCTACAATTTCTTATAGTTATCTTGTCCACATCTAATTCTTCTGTAATATTTTTATCAATTTGCCTTTATTGATTCTTTCAAAAGCATTCACCTTAGTTTTTATAATACTAATTTTCATACCTAGATTTTATTGGTTTATATAATTTTTTTGTTCAATTGTATATGTATAATAATAAATACAACTAACATACAGAAGTTTGGGAACAACGCAATGTTTCTTCGTAAGCACAGAATGCAACTGGTAGGAAGAAATGAAAAGGTACATAACGGAGAGAAAGAGCTTTACACTTGGTAGTAGATATTTAGTAAGCACACTCACTGATATGCAGTCAATCTGTTTTACAGAGAGAACAAAGAATGCCAGTTTGCTCTGGTTACTGTTACTGGGTAATGAGTACTCCCACATTTTGCAGCTTAATGCAACTATTTTATTATGCTCATGGATTCTTCAGGTTATAAATTAGGACAGGGTTTGGTGGAAAAGGTTTATGTATGCTTTAAGACACAGGGAGCCTCAGCTGGGAAGTCTTCATGGATGGAGGTGACAATGACTGAGGACTGGTGTCATCTGGAGGCCTCTTGATTTCACATCTGGCAATTGATGTGAGCTACTACTGGCTGGGACCTCAGCTGGGGCTGTCAATTGAAGCCTCTTTGCACAGCTTGGACTTCCTCACAGCATAGAGATCTTGGTAACTCAGGGCTTCATCAGAGTGACCCAGTGAGTTTGTAGAAAACACATTGGTTTTTTATTTGTTTTACTTCGTGTAGTTATTTCTTTTAATTAAAAATCAATGATATTGAGCATCTTTTTATGAATTTTTTTTTTGCCACCCATATATCTTTTTTGGTAAAAGTCTGTTCCAGTCTTTTCCCAATGTTCTAATTGGATATTTTGCTTTCTTATTGTAGAGGCTAGAAAGCTTCCTATGTATTCTTTATACAAGCACTTTGATTTTTGCTGATTTGATTTGCAATCTCCCTCCCAGTCTGTGGCTTGTGGTTTTTTGCCAAAGAAACATTTTAATTTTGGTGAAGCTCAATTGATCACTACTTTCTTTTATGAATTGTGCCTTTGGTGTCATAGCTAAAAAATTTCTTTTGCCTAATCATAGATCGCAAGCATTTTCTCCTATTTTCCTCTGAAAGTTTTATATTTATATCCATGATTCATTTTTAGTGAGTTTTTGTATAACAGGTAAAGTTTGAATTGAAGTTCATGTGTTTGCCTATGAATGTCGAATTGTTCAAATATCATTTGTTAAAAGAAACGATCTGTTTTCCATTGAGTTGGTATTGCATCTTTGCCAAAAATAAGTTTGCCATTCTTGTGTGGGTCTATTACTGAACTTTTTATTCTGTTTCATTAATTTATGTGTCTGTGTCTCTGCTAAAGCACATTATCTTTATCGTTGTTGCTATAGTAAGTTTTAAAATCAGGTTATACTCTTAAAACATCATCTCAGTGGTTTAGTTACTTTGCCTTTTCATATAAATATTAGATATAACTTGTCTGTGTCTACAAAAAATCCTGCTAGGATTTTTCATAGGAATTGTGCTAAACCTATAGGTAAGTTTGAGGAGGATTGCAATTTTTACTATGTTGAGTCTTAACAATCCACAAAAATGATATGTCTCTCCATTTATTTAGATCTCTGATTTCTTTCATTAAAGTTTTGCAATTTTTAGCATAAGATCCTGTCATGTTTTGTTAGATTTATACCTAACATTTTTTGTCTTTCTTCTCTTCCCCCCCAAGCAATTATTATTGTACTGTGTTTTTAATTTCAATTTCCAATTGCCCATTGCTAGTACAAAAAAAGCACAATTAATTTGTGTGTGCTGATCTTGTATCCTCTGACTTCACTAAAACCACTTATTAGCATTAAGAATAGTTTTTTGTAGATTCCTTTGAATTTTCTACATAAGTAATTATCCACCTAAAATATAAAAAGGACAGTTTTATTTATTTTTTTTCTTCCTAATCTGTATGCCTTTTATTTCCTTTTCTTGCCTTATGGCACTGGTTAAGACCTCTGACACTATGCTGAAGAACAATGATGAGAGCAGTAATCTTTGCCTTAGTCTCAGTCTCAGGTCTTTACCATTCATTAAAATGTTAGCTGTAGGTATATAATATCACTTTTTATGGCCACATAATATTCCGGGATATTTAGCAAAAGCTTTATGCACATCATGATTGCACACCACCAAATATCTACACTCTCTACTTCCCTCCCTTTATTGTGGATTAAAAGTCATTGTTCTCATGCAAGGCCACTGGTCCTCTGGCTTCCCTCTCATCTTGCATATAATTACCTCCTTTCTTTTTTTCACCACCAGTTTCTCTCTCACTCCTGGATCCTTTTCATTGTCATACAAACAAGCTCTAGTATGTGCCATTAAAAAATCTTCCTTCCTCATCTCTTTGTTATTCTTCAACTTCTGTGTTCTCTCTCTGTGCCTTTCATGGAGCTTCTCAAAAGAGTTTTCCTTCATCACTATTTCTACTTCCTCACTTCACATGCTTTCTTCAGCCTTGTCCAATCAGCCTCTGTTTTCACTTGTCCATGGAGACTAAGTTTGCCAAGGTTGGCAATGACCCTTATGCTGCTAATCCAGTGCTCACTTTTTGGCTCTTATTTTGATGGTCACCCATTGACTCTATTGGAACACTTTCTTCATGTGACCTCATAACACCACACCTTAGTTTCTTTCTATCTTACTGGCTGCTGCAGAACACATCTGCTAACACAGAGGAACAATTCTTAACATAATTCCTGTTGAGTTCAATTTTTCAGCTGCTTTAGACTTAAATAGCCATGCTGATTTCAAAACTGCAGTTAGTTTTCTTCTATCACGTCAAGTTTTTTTCCATATAGCTTATCTTAATGTGACCACTCTAGGCTAGGTGGAGCCTGGATCAGGGGAAAAACTAGTGCTCTCCTGTTGGCTGAGAGAAAACCTCACTTGAGTGGGGAGGGGTGGGGGACAACCTCGGAGACCAGTGACAGGTTTATACTTGTCTAGGCTATTCAGTTACACATGAGACAGTGTGGTGAGAGGTTGTGTGCTGCTCTATATAGTGAAGTGTATTCCGAAGTGTAGTCTGAGTTCTTGTTTGTATACAAGGAGTTAGCAGAATTTATTTTTTAATTTACATACCTACTTATTTCCTTTCCTTCAGATTATGTCTGCCTATTATTTCTCATCGTAAGTGCCTAAACAACCCTGATTCGTTTTGTTCTATATGTGGCAGTTTCACCATTCCCAGTCAAAGGACAAGCATCAGTGCATTTTTCAGGCAAACCTATTTTGCATATTTTAAAAACTTGGTAATCAAGATAAGTCTTGGGCCCCTCACAAGGTGTGCAAGCAGTGTGTCGTGAGTTTACGGATGTGGACGAAGGGAACACGAGATAAATTGCCATTTGGTATACCTATGGTTTGGTGAGAGCCCAGAGATCATTCAAGTGACTGTAACTTTTGTACAGTGAAAACATCAGGATATAACAAGAAAAATAATGTAAAATAAAGTATCCTGTTCTACCATTAGCTATACACCCAGTGCCTCATTCAGCTGAAATGCCAGTGCCAGTTTTCATGGAATTACCCGCTTTTGAAAAACAGGAGTATGGTGAAGTACTAAGTGGCAGCAACGACAAAGATTTTGAAACTGAAGATGACTCAGTTTGTAAGAGATTTGATCAGCATGAGTTGAATGATTTGGCACAAAATTTGGGACTATCCAAAAAGGCTTCAGAACTCGTAGCATCAAGACTGCATGAGAAAAACTTCCTTGAAAAAGGAGCAAAGATATCCTACTTTCGATCAAGAGAAAGTATATTTCTGCAGTACTTTCGAAGTGACAGTGGCTTTGTGTATTGCCATAACATACATGGTTTAATGGAGGAATCGGGAATTCCAATCTAGATGCAACTGAATGGCAACTGTTCATCGATAGCTCAAAGTGGAGCTTGAAGTGTGTCCTCCTCCACAATGGCAATTTATCTGGTGCTGTCCCAATTGGCCATTCAGTTTTTTTTTGCAAAGAATATGAAGACACAAAGAGAGTCATTGATCTATTGCAATATCACAAGAACAATTGAATCATCTGTGTTGACCTTAAAATGGTCTGCTTCCTTCTTGGTCAGCAATGCGGATACACCAAGTATCCCTGTTTTCTGTGTATGTGGACAGCAGAGCTCATGAGAAGCATTGGGTGGAGTCAAATTGGCCTCCAAGATCTGACCTCAAACCTGGTGATCCAAACATTCTACATGAGCCACTTGTTGACAGAAAGAACATTCTATTCCCACCTCTTCACATAAAACTGGGTCTCATGAAGCAATCTGTTAAAGCTTTGCCAATTGAATGAGACTGTATCAAATATCTCATTTTGGCACTTCCTAGCCTGTCATTTGAAAAGATAATATACCTTAATATGTATGTTTGGTAGCAGAACTTTATTACTTGTACACAATTTGACTTACCATAACAATATATAGCTTTTATATAAATAAAATAACTCTAAGTAAACAGTATATTCAGGTAATTTTTTCTTTATTTTCCTTTATATGTTCATTTTGTATGATTTTTGTGACAAAGGGAGGGTTATCCTGTACCTTAAAAAGTTGACGTGAGAGAGAAAAACTGGAGTCATTTTTGGATTTAGATGCCAAAAGTTAGTAAAAAACAAGTCAGATCTAACTCAACGAAGATTGTCTTCCCCAGTGTAATTGATCCTCTCACCAGCCATGGCATCAGGATTGCATTAATTTAATAAAATGGATTTGGAAGTTTTTCATTTGTTTATAACTTACAGAACAGTTTATATAACAAAGACATTTCCTGATACCTGGAAGGTTTTAAAGAACTTGTTTCTAAAACTACCCTGGATCAGTGTATTTTTTGGAGATGATTCTTAGTTGATACAGTCAGCTTAACACATACCTATTAATTAATCAATGTTTTTCTCTTTTTCTTTTGCCTGATTCTTCTCTACTCGTTGGATAGTGACCTAAAGCATGACTGCTAGCTTATACAATTTTATTTATTTATTTCACATTTACTGAACTCTATTCTTTTCATCCTAATTTATTTTATTTCAGTCAGTCTAGAAGATGATGTTCTATAAGATGAATGAGGATGTCTGCAATGCTAAGCAGTGAATCTTTCCCACACAGACTGTAGGATTAAGGGAAATAAAAGAAAGTGTAAGATTTTCAAGGTTTTTTCTACACTCCTTTTCCGTCTGGCACAAGTTGCAGAATTGTTCAGAATGAACTTGGGACTCTGCTCTGCTCTGCTTGGACAATTAACTCTTTGGGACTTCACCTCTCCCAGCATGAGGTACTGCATTAGGCTCAGTCTCCCACAGGATCCTTGGCCTCTTCCCCTCCCTGGGTTGGAAGGGCTATGACTCCTCAGATCCCTAGGTGTTGGGTGGTTAGCTCTCCCTGATAACTTTTAAACTGCTGGCACCAAATCCAAACTTGTGTCTAACTGGTTTGCATATTTCTTTGCTGATCTGGTTCCTCTGGTGCTTTCCTTACAACAGAGGGCAATGGAATTTGGAGACCTTCCTCTGGAATGTAAGTTCACATTAAGTCTCCAGCAGAGTGCCCTGGCCCTGGAACCCATCTTGTGAGAATAATGCTGATTTTTCCTATCAAGTTTTGCCAGTGGTATGGGATAGATTGTGTCTCTCCACATTTCATATGTGGAAATCCTAACACCTAGAACCTCAGAATATGTCTGTGTTTGGAGATAAGATTTTTAAAGGAGTGATTAAATTAAAATGAGGCCATTAGGGCAAGTCCTAATCCAATCTGACTGGCATCGTTCTAAGAAGAGGAAATTTGGACACACAGAGAGACAGGAAGGGTGCTCACACAGAGGGAAAGACCATGGGAGGTCACTGGGAGAAGGAAGCCATTTGCAAGCCGAAGGAAGAGAAGAAACAAAACCTGCTAACACCTTGATCTTGGACTTCTAGGCACTGGAACTATGAGAAATACAATTCTGTTGTTTAAGCTGCCCTGTCTTGGGTATTTTGTTATGGCAGCTAAGCACACCAAGACACCCAGTAAAGCAGGGTGTCTTGATATGGGATGTGTGGCTCTTATTCTAAGCCTAGTGGCTGACAAGTAGGTGGTGTTTGGAATGGGCCTGATTTGCATGACCTGAACCTAAACTTCTGCCTACTACCACAGTAACAAAACAAAACTCATGCATATTAAGAAATGTCACTAGAAGTTTTAAATAGTGTAAAGGTAACAGGAATAGCTGAAGGAGAGGGAGCTGCTACACTAACAGCATCAGTGCTTTATGGCAGCCAGTCCCAAAGATCTTATTATGTTAAATTGATAGATAAGAAAACTGAAGCTCAGGTAAGTTAAGTAGACTGCCAAAGTTCTACCCTAAGTGTCAGAACCAAGACCAGAACCATTACAACATGATCTTGAATACGAAAATGCTTTACTGACTACCTCCCACCCAGAAAGATAACACAATGCATGCCGGGAAGTTTTCTGTAGCTAAGAGGGAGCTGTAAAGATCTAGCCACTACTCCCCCTGCTGGTCAATGTGTGCATGTTCAGCAACTCTAAGATAATGGGTCTCCATAATGATAGCAATATGGACTAGATAAGGATGTTTTATTTCTCAGAAGACTTATGGTCATGAATCACTGTGTAGTGAGCAGTGGTAGAAGTGTTACTGACCAAGGCATGAATTAATTCCTAAAGACGAGAAAGAGCATTATGGCCAAGGATTTCTATTTAAGAGAGTGGGAGCTGAGGCTAGACACACACTTTTACTTAAGGATTACATGTTACTGGGGTGGCTTAGGATGTGGGGAGATGCTGTTTTTGAAAGGTTTACTTTCCTAAACTGCCTCTGCAGTTGTGTTTCCTCTGCTTGGTGTTGCTTGTCAGGGCTCCAGGCAGTTGACTGTCCACAAACATTTCTGAGAATGACTGGGTGTGGAGGACTGTGCTGGGTGTGGACTTTGGGCTGCTGCTCCCTCCTCTTTGGTCCACATAAACCATTGGTTTCCAAACCTGACTGTACACTAGAGTCATAGGATAAGTTGGGAATAGAGATTTGCAGGTCATATTCCTGACCGTCTGAATTAGCCCCTCTCTGAGGGGTACAGCCCAGGGATTTGATGTTTGTTGTTATTGTTTCTTTAAGCAGCTTTATTGAGGTGATATTCCCATACAATAAATTTGTGCATATTAAAAGTGTATAATCTGATAGGTTTTAAAACTATCACCAAATCAATCATGATCACCACAATTTTGTTTGCTACCTGTTAAACTTGTTTAGGCTACCCCAGTCTATGGTATTTTGTTATGACCACTGTAGCAAATGAAGTCCCCCAAACTTCCTTGTGCCCCATACCAATCCCAGGAAACCAGTGATCTGACCTCTGCCGTTATAGACTAATTTTCATTTTCTAAAAAATTTATATAAATGGAATCATTCAGTATGTATGTACTTCCTTTTGGTCTGGCTTCTTCCACTCAATATAATAATTCTGAAATGTTGTTTTGTGTATAGATCATTCCTTTCTACTGCTGAGTAGTATTCCATGGATTGGCTGTACACTGATTTATTGGTCTATTCACCAGTTGATAGACAGTTGGGTGTTTCAGTTTGGGGCTATTACAAATGAAACTGTTATGGGCATTCATATTCAAGTCTCCGTATGGACACATATTTGTATTTCTCTTGGGTAAATACCTAGGAATAGAGTGGCTGGGTCATATAATAGGTATATGTTTATATATTTTTAAGCAACTAACAAACTGTTTTCCAAAGCAGTTAATACCATTTTATATTCCCACCAACAATGTGTGAGGATTCCATAGCTGCTCCACATTCTTGCGGGATCTGAGTTTTTAATTAACTCCCCAGTGATTGCAAAGCAACAGGCCCCTTATTGGTCTGAGACTATTCTTGGGCCACCACAGATGAAGGCAGTGCTTCTAGGGACGCCAGTCAGCTGGGTGGAGGCAGGCGGGGGTGGAGAGGATTTGAAATGCAGTGCCTCCAGCTGAGACACGATGAAACATCCCATATACCTGAGTTGTGGGCTGCTGCAATATCCTGCAGTTTTCTCCTTCTAGAACATCCCTAGCATCTCTGCTAGTTGAAATCCTAACATCAAAGCCTATCTCAAATTCTCTCTCTATCTTGTCTCTCAGAATTTACTTCTCACTTGGCATCTCTTTAACATGATGCCGGGAAAATAATATAAAGTTTAGAGTTAGGTACATGTGACTATTAAATATTATTTAATCTCTTATACTTAGTTTCTTAGCTGCAGGATGGAGATAAGATGTGGCACTTGGGGCTCTTGTGAAATAACACAGGCTGGTGAAGTCTCTGGGATCTGGCTCATGAGAGGAACCCAACAAATGCCATCTCTCTCCCCTTACCACTTGCTCTGTAGTTAGATATTTATGTACTTGGCTTCTTTTCCCTCAAGGGCAGGAAGTGAGTCCCACCTCCCCAAATTTATTGCCTACATAGGACTCTGTGTACCCACAGCACATGCTGGATAAAGATGTGCTGCGTGGAGAAATATATCTGAAGAAATTGCCAGATCTTTCTCTGTGGGCTAAGACATTTTGGATGACATCTTTTGGGGGACATTAGAATCCTCTGCCCTCCTGGGATCCCCAGTCTCATGACTCTGACCCTACTCCACAGGTTTTGTCATCTTGCTGAGTTTTTTACCCCCATTCAATAAACAAGTGTTTATTGTGTGTCTAATGTACACCTGTCAGTGTGCAAGGCGCTGAAGATCTGGTGAAGCTGTCCTGGAGCTGATGGTCCAATTGGGGAGACACCACCAATTCACCATAGAAACAAAGGTAGAATTACAGCCATGACAAGCACGACATAGAAGAGGTGCCAGTGCTCAACAAGTCCTCTAGCGATTTGTGCTCCTGAAGGAGGTTGAGAAACAGGGCTAGGACTTAAGCAAGTCAGGTGAGGCTCCTCAAGTCCAAAATCTGAGTACTCACGCTCAAGTTCATGGCCTTAGTGGCCTCAGCTTTAGATGTTTCTTTTACATGGGGTTGGAAATAAAGGTCAGCCACTGTTTGGGCACAGAAGTTTGCTATTATTGTGCTGTGAGCAAAAAAGAATGGGATTTAGGAAAAGTGGTTCTTGATAATCGGAATCTTTTTTATCTTTGGCGAGGACATACGAAGTGCATGAAGCCGAGGGCTCAGGTCTGGTTCAGTGAGGCTGAGAGGTGTCAGTCTGTCCTCTCACCTCCCCAGCGGGTTTTAGAACACGCCCGCCGATGTACTCAGAGGCACTGCTCCGCCAGGGGGCGCTGGAAGACAGGCCTACCTGGCTCCCCTCCATCAAGGCCACCGCTGTCCCTGGGAAAGCCGTCTGCCCTCAGGAAACCATCTCAGAGGCTTACAGAACGTTGGCAAGTGTAGTAGGCCTCACCTTTCACAGTCACGGAGCTCTGCTGTCTGCTGGGTACCTTTATAATTCCTGGAACTCAAGGAAAATCAGAGAGAAAAGCATACATCGTCAGCATCCAAGAAGGAGGTGTGGCCTTCACTGTTCCCAGGTTCCACCTTGGTGTTTAGCCCAAGTCACCTCGCTGTTTGTCTCATGGCTCTGTAGAACAGCACAGCATTTTAAAGAAAAGTCACACCATTTCCTGGTACTTGAGTAAGGTCCATTCAGTGACCCCAGTGGCCTGGCTCTAAGCATTGACCAGGGCTGATTAGATTTCTGGTTCAGGAGCCTGGGGATGCGAAATGGAGAGCCTGAGGCCGGTGGCAGGTTTTGTGAATGCTACATGTGAACAGATAGGGTACTTTAAAGGCGAGCACAGCCTCTCCAAAGTAGAAGTCACGAGCACAGCAAGGCTGTGAGTCAGGTGGAGGAAGTGCACTTACAGGAGGCATGACGTGGGCACCCCGGAGAATACGCCTGCGTTGCAGTTGAAGGACTGGTTCTATCCTGAGATTTCCCCAGGGCTCATTTCAGAAACCCACAGGGCACACCTCGCACCATCCTTGAGCCTCGTGGGGGTGGGTGGGATCCCCATTCCATACAACCAAAGACCCCGGGGGAGCTGGACTGAGCTGTGTGGGAGGCCGTTAGAAAGAACAGCGTTTTGTTTACAATCCCTTGGAAACTGGGCACTTACTATCCTGCTGTGTGCACATATGTGTAGGCAGTGGTCAAACCTACATATCACATGCATTACTTCATGTAATCTTTATAACAACCCTGTGATGAAAACAACACAGCTTTCAATCCTTTTCCCTCCCTCTGCAGAGGAGAACAGCTTTCCAGCACCTTGCCTAGTGTTCCAGAGCCAGACCTTAAACTTACGGTTTTAACCCCCCATTTGGAATGTTCTCCTTCCCAGCCTCAGATCGACCAGATGCCCACACACCAGTCTTTAGTTATAATGCAGACAAGCCACATTGTAGTTTAACTTCCATATCTTGGGGAGATCCGGGTGGTGAGTGAGGGGCCCCACTGGAAACGCCCGCTTCACCTGTCGCTCCCGGAGCCGCCGCACGAGGGCAGTGTGCCTCCGCGCTACTGCTCCAGACGCGAGACAGCCGTCTTCGGCTTCAGAGTTTACTCAATTCCCCTTTCACAGGATGACTGTGTGGCATTAGAACAGGTTTGTTTCATGGGTACATCTTCAGTAAGTTAAAAAAACAGGGGGCTGGATATAGAGGGGCCCCCCAATTAAAGTGGGGGAGAGCAGCGTCTTGCATCTGATGTAAGCATGGCCTCTGCTCTTGTTGATTCAGCTGGGGCCAGTCTGTCCAGGGTCCCACCGAGACGTTTAGCTCCAGGCACAGACCTCGACTGGACACTGTTTCCAGTGCGGTCAGCCGGGCTGGGGAAAACTTTCTTGGTTGTGGGGGACAGTTTGGTGCCCAGGGAATTGGTCTTTTGCCCTACAAGCAGCAACGTCCAAGTTCAGCCGCCACTGAACATGCTGCAGCCTCTTTCCAGGCCTGGTGGGCATTGCCCAGAGGCTGGCAAAGGACACATTTTCCTAGGTCTACTCTGCACTGGGCTTGATGAGTGAAGCACTGGTTTAGGTCACTTGTTGCTTTTGTAGCTTACCCTTTTAATGAATAATGTTGGTTTTTTAAATTTAAAATTGTTTTCAATTCCAGTTGACATTCAATATTATATTAGCCTCAGGTGTACAGTGGATAGACTTGTATATACCTTATGAAACGATCTCCCTAATAAGTCTAGCACCTTCCCTCCCCATCCCAACTTACACATACACACACCATCTCTGGTTTCCTGAGCGGATCCAAACAGAATGCCATCCTTGTAAATCTGAAGGAGACTTTGGCTGTGACCTTCTTGGCTTCCCTGGGAAGGGGCCCAACAGTGTCCCCACTCTGGCAGGCACCCCGCCCAGGGGCTGTTCAGACCCTGGGGGGAGCACCAGCTGTTGCTTTCAACTTAAAAAGAAACTGGCTCTGTTCTGGCTTATGTCGGACAGAGCACTGAAGAGCTGGCTTCCTCTCAGTTAGCTGGGGGGCCGGAGGCTGCCGGAGATGACCTGCAGGCCTTATCAGCACTTATCTTTCAGTAAAGTCCCTCGGAGGCCTAGCTTTGTGTGTGTCTGGCACTCTGACAGCTCAAGGGCAGGGCAGGGCTTTTGCTGTTGGGAACTTTGCTGACAGCAAAAATCTCTCATATGAGTCTGTAGCACAGCCTATGAATATGAACACATTTTCTTTCTGAAAAGTTTTTATTTTTTTTAATTATCAAGTTAATACACACTTTATTATTATTTTTTAAACTAACTCTTTTAAAATAAATTTTGGCTTACAAAAATGTGGAAAACTTTGGAAAGACTTCCCATATACCGTTTCCCCGGAGCCCCTCAAGAATAGCATTTAAGAGTGAGTTGCAGACATGCTGCCCCTTTAGCTTTCAGTGCTTCCATCTGTATTTCCTAAAGCTGTGACCACAGGCTGCTGACCCAGTCAGAAAGTGAACGTGGATACACTGTGTCATCTACAGATCTGTTATTGTTTCTCTCATTGCCCCACTGATGTCCCTTCCTGGATTACACCATGGGTCATTGTTGGGTCTCTAGTCTCTGATCTGGAATAGCTCCCCACTGGCTTGCTCTTTTATGATTTAGACATTTTTGAAGAGTCTAGGCCAGTTATTTTTCAGAACTTCCCTGAATTTGGGCTCATCTGACCTTCTCTCAGGATTACTCTGGGCAGAATCCCACAGGACATCCTGTCAGGAGGCACATAATGTCCTTGCTTGATTAAGTGGTGTCTGCCAGGTTTCTCCAAGGTGAAGTTACAGTTTCTCCCTTCATATTCAGTAAGTATCTAATGAATATTCTATTTCTCA